>NW_006159750.1:77498-86783 GCF_000334495.1 Tupaia belangeri chinensis
GCCACACCCCCCCCCATAAAAAAAAAAAACTCTAAAAAAAAAAAAAAAAAAAAAAAACTAAGAGATTTGCCAAATCAAGCTTAACTGAGTTAGATAAGATAGTGAAAATGGAATTCATGAGGAAATTGTCCCTATTAAAGTGAGTTTGCAATTGCTAGCAAATTACTAAAAACTCCATTTACTTAAATGTTATCTTGTTAAATATTACTGTCCCTGTTAAAAAGTATTGGTGATTAATCAATTCTTCTAGGCAATAACTCAATATAGAAGTCAGTATAACTATACTTTATATAATTCTGCTAAAAAATAGAGCACAAAGTGTTCTCACATTGTACTCTAAAACTGCAAACAATTAATTGTCACAGCAAGCTATTAAATGGTGTATTCAAATTCAGAGTGTGGTTCTAATGATCTCTTAAATGAACTTATCTTAAATAAATTAAATGGTAAACAAGAACGTTCGTTTGGTAGACACAATATTTAAAGGATATTATTAAACATAAAAGAAAAAAGTATGTCAATAACCAAATGAAAACACAAAACTGAAAATTTTAAAGCTTTGAAAACTACATAAAATGTTTGAAACTATCATTTTAAAGGAGTCTAACACACTAAAAATAGCTTCACTATATAACAAAAAGAATAATAATTAATGTTAGGCAAACAAGAGAAAATAAATGGCATAAGCTGATAACTTTTATTTACTGTTAATGTCAGTTAGCCAAAGAACACCAGGAACACACTCAGATTGAATAAATTACGTCTATAACCTGTTGCAGTGAGAAAAAAATATATATTGAGGGAAATCATGGGACTTTTCAGTAAGGGGACATTAGAACTTATAAGTTAAGGAAAGGTCTGCTTGGATGATTTTGTGGAGGATCAAGTGAGATTTACCTGAATTAGAGTCTATCAAAATTCTATGATTGGCTACATTAATAAACCTATAAAAACAGAGGACTAGAGTAAGGAAAAAGCTATAATTGGTAGAGAAGCAATAGTCACTCATATTAGCTAGGAGTAGGAAGTGTTTCTCTCTTTGGCTTCCATATTCATGTTTTATTTGTGTTTAGACATGATTACAAAGGTCTGTTTTGCTGTGCTCCATTATGGCTATAGAGTGGCTTGATCTGATGCAATTTTGTAAAATTGTCCTGTGCTCAAAGGAACACAAACACTTAGCTATGAATGTGAGGCCAATTCATAAGAACACCAAAACCTAGCTGATGGTACCAAGCTAGCTCCCAAATGTCAAAGACATTTTTTTCTTTTTCTCAATATTCATTTATAAAAACAATTCATTGATTTTAATTGAGTAAATATATGCAATAGTGACTTTGTTTTTACTAAATTGTGTACTATATTGATAATTTGTGATCACAAAGATGTTCTAGTAAATAAGAAATATGATTCAGGTGAATTAAATATTAAATTTAGTAGGTCTAAGTTTTTTATTAGAACTAATGATGTTATCTGTAAAAGAGACAGAAAGAAATTGGGTAAAAGTGAGAGTGTATACCTCAAAGCCTTTGCCTCCATTTCTGCTTTTGGGATTTGGGGCGTGCACACACATACATCCGGTATGCTTTTCAAGCCACTGGGTCCAGGACTCACACTGCACAAGTGGACATGTAGGGTCCAGCTGCCTTAACCAACATGTCACTGACTGGCCCCCAAAAATTTAAGCTTTAATAATAGTGGATTCTTCCACTTCATACTTTGGATCATACAGGGAACTTTTATCATTAAAATTAATCATTCAAAAAGATCTGAAAGTACAAATGGAAAAAATAAGGGTGAAGAACTGGGTTTTTTATTTGCTTTGGGGAATCAAAGTTTAAATGAGGTAAAAATAACAAAAAGTATATAGGGTAGAA
The DNA here is from genome assembly GCF_000334495.1 of Tupaia belangeri chinensis. Taxonomy (NCBI): domain Eukaryota; kingdom Metazoa; phylum Chordata; class Mammalia; order Scandentia; family Tupaiidae; genus Tupaia; species Tupaia belangeri. The sequence goes on from NW_006159750.1 coordinate 79,376, forward strand.
ACAAATGCTAACATTTATTCAGTTCATCTGCTTTTTTGGAAGATCAAAAAGAGATGCCCTGGATTGGATTCTGTCAGAGTTTATGATTGGGCATGTCAATAAATCTATAGAAAAGGCAAAGTAGAGTGAAGCTGAAGCTATAATTGATAAAGAGGCAACATTCAAAAGGGCCAAATGGGACCAACAGTTAGTATAATGGCTATGTTGCTGGACTCCCATGTAGTCGACCACGGTTTGAGTCCCGGACCCGGTGGCTTAAAACTCACGCTGGGTGCCTGTGCGTGTGTGCCCAGGATGCCGAGAGGAGAATCGAAAAGAAGGGATTGCAGTGTGGCCATCCCCCCTGGGGGGTGATTTCTTGCTTTCTGTCTCTCTGTCTCTCTCTGTCTGTCTGACAAGCACACGCGCTCTATAGCGAAAACTTCTCCCCCCCCCAAAAAAAAAGGGCCAAGTAACTGACATGCAGAATCATATTTACTCCTTTCAATAATGTGGGTTCCATGTTGACAAAAAGAGAATTCTAGTCTATAAAGAAAAGGATTAGTCAAGTTGCATAACACTCTAGGTCATTCAAGCTAATATGGTAACAAAAACATGGGGACCAGCAGTTGGCGTAATGGCTATGTCGCTGGACTCCCACGTAGACGACCGCTATTCGCCTCCTGGACCCGGTGGCTTAATCTCACACCGGGTGCGTGTGCGTGCGTGCCCAAGATTTCAAGAGGAGAATGGAGGAGAAGGGACTGCAGCGTGGCCATCCCCCCTGGGGAGTGATTTCTTGCTTTCTTCCTCTCTCTCTCTCTCTGCCTGTCTGGCAAGCGCACAAGCCCTTTGGCAAAACCTCTCCAAAAAAAAAAAAAAAAGAAAGAAAAGAAACAGATCTGCCCCTATCTTTATGCTAATAATTCTCTTTGTAAATGGTCTCCTCTAAGAAAATCAACGTAGTTTAAAATTATGAAGCATCAATGCAGACAGTGGTCACTTAGGATGAGGACGCGTAGTATGGTGCCAAACATTGATGAGGTAATTATTCTAGGCTAGATAACACTGTGTAATAGCCACACTGAGCAGAAAGGTCATAAATAATTTTCTGCTACAAAAAAGCATGAGGAGATAGCTACAGAGTCATCATTCTTAAAGGACTTATTAGGCTATGTTAATATAATAAAGATAATAGTTTCAAACAAGATAATTATTAAATTATTATCTTGATGAGTGGATCTTTTGCAACAAAGGGGGGGCTAGCAAAGAAAATTTTAAAAAGGCACTTCATTTTTTTTTAAATGAGATAAAACATTTATTTACTTATCCAAACACCTTATCCAAAAATTATTGCTAAGTCCCAGCTATCTTTACTCATTGAGCCTTATTAATTCTCACTTCATATAAACACTGGTTCACACGAGATATCTGCTTGTTCGCTTAGTTCTTTGAATTAATATTTTGAATACTTTTAATTTTTAAGTTCCATAAAAGGAACATTTTAAGGTATTTTTTGGCAGGTGCTTTGGCTAGCTTCACTGAAACTATTCATTAGTACAAGGAAGTATTTTTCACTAGTTGAAGACCATACTAAAGGCAAAACCTACTGGGTAAATATCCTTGTTTACTTGATGTGGTAAATTATTTGATTTATAATAATGAGTTCATTATGCACAGTAGTTTTGAGTGACAAATAATTCAATTAAGTAACATATAGGACCCAAGACAGATGATTAGTAATATTCTAAGGACAATATGAGATACTTCAAAAGGTTAGTGGAAACATGGAATTAAAGTACAAGTTTATTTCGGTACAAAAAATATTGAAATCCATATATAATTATTTATACTGTGTTTCCAGGAACTTTTTGAAAATCCTTGATATAATACTGTGAAGTCTTAAAGCAAATTATACTATAATGTATGTAGCCATATTTTGTTACTATTGTCATCATTATGATTGTCACCATCATCGCCTTGCTTTCAAATAGAAGTTTATCCTAGAAACTGAATATGAAGATATTTTATACTGAGCAACTATTAATATTTTGCTTATATTCCTTAGTAAGGGTTCTTAGGAGAAACAGAAAAAATATGATGTGTATGTATAGAGAGTTTTTTTTTTAAGGAATTGGCTCTTGCAATTACGCAAGCTGAGAAGTACAATCTACCGGGTGGTCCGGCAGGCGGGAGACTTGAGGAAGAGCCAATGCTATAAAGTCTGAAGGCCGTATGCTACAGAATTTTCACTGCCTTGAGGGCTGTCAGTTTGTTCTACTAAGGCCATGGTCTGATGGAGGCCTATGTACACTACTATGGATAACAAGCATTACTAAAAGTCAACCGATTTAAATATTAATGTCATGTAAAAACACTTTCACAAAAACATCCAGAATAATGTTTGACCACATATCTGGGTACCATGGCCTCGCCAGGTTGATACGTAAGAATCAGCCCTCAAGTAACTCCTTAATTGTAATAAATTTTAATGCAACCTCAAAAATTGAACTGAAAGGATGTACACCTGTAAGAAAGTTGGCATGATAAATCGCTATCAGGGAGAAAATCATCATATAGACATCCTTGCCTCAATTACTTTGGTTAATGCCAGATAGATAAATCATATGGCAGATACGCCACCTTCCCAGTCTTAGATATCAGCCCCTACTGGGACAAGCTACCAAATATTAGTCCACCTTGGCCTTACTCAAAACTGCAGCTGGAGGTATCCTGCCCTATATCTCTTCCCTATTCTTGCATCTCCTCCCCTCTCCCCTTCCCCATCACTTATCTTTTTTTTTTTTTTTTTTTTGAGAGGTTTTTGCTATAGGACGCATGCACTCACCAGAAAGAGAGGGTCAGAGAGATAGAAAGCAAGAAATCACCCCCCAGGGGGTATGGCCATGCTGCAATCCCTTTTCCTCCATTCTCCTCTCAGGATCTTGGGCACGCACGCACACACACCTAGCATGAGTTTAAGCCACTGGGTCCGGGACTCGAACCGTGTTTGGCTACATGGGAATTCAGTAACATAGCCATTATGCTAACTGCTGGTCCTGCCCCATTACTCATCTCTTCTTTCTGGAGGTTCCAAAGCCCATAGACTCTCCTCACTCACCCTATGCCTGAGTGAGTAGTAAACCTTTGAACTGCTTTCCATCACTGCCTTGGTGCAGTGTGTTTGACACACAATACCTCACATGAGCAGGAGTATAGAAAAGACAGCAGACAGTTAGGCAGGGGTGATAACAGTATAAACTCTTTTTGGTTTTCGTTTTTTGTTTTCTTTTTAAAGAGATGTTTTTGCTATAGGGCACATGTACTTGCTGGAGAGACAGGGAGAGATAGAAACACAGAAAGTGAGAAATCCCCCCGCCCCCCATGGGGGATGGCCATTCTGCAATCCCTATTTCATTGTCCTCTCAGGGTCTTGAGCATGCAGACACATGAACCCAGCATGAGTTTTAAAATTCAGGTCCAGGACTCGAACCATGGTCGACTACATGGGAGTCCAGCAACATAACTATTACGGCATTGGCTGATTCCAATACTGAACTCTTAACTATGATCATTGCTAAACAGGAGAATGCTGAGGATAACATTTCCAATTCTTTTCCCACACTCCAGTGCATTAACCCATATATTAATTTTGTAATTAAAAATTAATTTAGAAAGTAGGACATCTAATTAGAGTAACCCAGATAAATAGGACATATAGCCTGAATTTTTTATATGCATTTCAAATAAAGTACTACCAATGTCTTGAAGAAAATAGAGTTTATTCTTGCTCAAGTTCAAGGCCCAGGCTGATATGGCATTTTGCTATATAAAGTAATCTGAGGATCAGCTTCCTTGTGTCTTGAGGTTTTTTCCTAGCTGGCTCACTATCACCTATCTAAATTCTAACTTGCAGTAAAAGGAAAAGGGGGAAAGAGAAGTATTTCCCTTTAAAAAAGGGGATTACATACAGGTAGCAGAGACTGTGTCTGCTCAAACTGCATTGTCCAGTACACAAACATCCATAGGCTTAGAGAAAGATTGGAAACCCTCTTTTTTAGTCTAAATGACTTTGCACCTGGTACTAGGTGAAAAAGTAAAGGAGTGGATGATGGAGCTTACATAGCCAGCAGTATTGACTATACACCTAAACTTTGGATTAATGGTTATATAGATATGTATACATGTGTGTACATGCATAACATATACATATTTAGAGGAAAACTAGATATTATGATTTATAGTTTAAAATTAGTTATATTTATAACCATTCATCTGCTATTATGGAAATATAATTCAACTCTGGCAGTAAGGATTTGCTTTTAGTCATAAGGCAAACTAGATTCACTTTGATTAGGACAATTTGTAAGTACTAGAAAATTTCTCTGTGGATACAGAATAACTTCCATCATTTTATTCATTATAAAATAATAAATATTATCAATATATTGATTGATATGTATATCCATTAATATGCATATATTAATATAACAAATATATGTTCATTATATTTAAAAAATCTCTTCCTAGGTAATTATTAGTTATTGCCACTGTAACTGAGCATGGCTCAAGCTACAGAACAGAATTCTCCCTGTGTGTCTCGAATCGGGGGAACAGTAGCTTCCTAAGACATGTTCTTTACATGACAATAACAGAAGCATAAGGGTAAGTTCAATTACTATATCATTTTCATGCTTTTATTTATATCATGTCTGCTAGCAGTCCACAGGCCATTGTTAATCATATGTTCAAGTCCAAACTAACAACTAAAGAAGTACCTACCTTGACACTTAACTAGGGTATGTATATAACTATGTAACTATTATGAAAAAGGAAAAATTGGACCCACTAAGTCAACCTACTACAAGAGCTTATTGTGCCATTTCAAAGTGTAATTTCACTTTGCATTTCAAACTTATTCCTATTAATTAATTAATTGATATTTATTTAGCTACTACTATATGAGGCTCAGACTTTTTTCAGACATTTTTTTTTTCTTTTTTAGTCTTGCTAAAGGGCACACGGACTCACTAGAGAGAGACAGAGAAAGTGAGAAAGCATTTCCCATATGGGACAGCCACACCACAATTCTTTTCCCATGCTCATCTCACGATTAGCGGGTATGCACACACTCGCACCCTCTGTGATTTTCAAACCACCAAGTCTGGGAATTGAACCACACAGTCAGCCATGTGGAATCCAGCCCCCTTAACCTCCATGCCATCTGCAGGCCCATTTTCTTTTTTCAAAATTTTTAAGGTATATTTCCTACTCTGTAGAAAATTAGTGTGGTGAAAGAACACAACAATGAAAAAAGCACAATGTGGTAAGCTCAGTGATAAAGATACAGGGAACGCTATTAAAGTGTATTCCTTCTTTGCATGAGGGAGAAACAGAGAAAGAGACAAAAGTATAGTACCCCCAACAGGGTCTTGACTCCACAATCCACAATCCAGCTCCAGTCTCAGCCAGCACGGAGTCATAGGCACACTAGAACCAGGAGCACTTGTGGAGATCTCCAAACACGAACCTGGAACCTTCTCACAAGGACCAACCCCCCAGAGCATCCCATTTCATCACTGTGCCACCTTCTAGCCCCTATCAATTACTTCTTAAAGCATTAAAACTGCCAAAAAATGCTACAAGAAATGTATGCACATAACTTTAGGCTTGCTGACGTGCCTCTGCTTCAAGTTTCTTACTCCCCTTAAAGTCAATAGCTAGTAAGGGCACATTTTTCTCATGTTGATGGCAAAGTGCTATAAGCCAAGGCTAAATTCACAAATATATTGTCTTCAATCTTCTAAAATCCCATTGGCTAAGGCAGATAAGTCACATGGTTGAACTTGATATCATAGAGAAAGTACAATCAGTTTTTTGCATGGGTGTAGAATTGAAAGGTTACACAGAAAATTATTACAGTCATGAATTGAAGCAAATTATTCAAGCTAATATACAAGCCAAAAAAAACCCCCTAAAATCCAGTTTCCTATAAACACTTATCTATCTATGGGTTGTCAGAAATGACATGATCTGTTTTTCTAAGTTTCTCTATGCAAAAACGAGTGATGACTTTTCCAACAACCTAATATCTATCATTCTGCCGTGTGTGTGTATATTCATGTATGTACAGTGAGTCTTCAAAAGGTTATGAAAAATGCATATTATAAAATAAACTATGAATGAATTTAATAATTTTGTATAAAAACACACTTGTACTTTATTTTCTTTTTTAATAAACTTATTATAAAATCACCAGTTTCAGTCACAGGAACTCAAGTAATACTGGACAAATATAATGCTTGATTCTTAGATATCTATTTTTCTAACATAATTTAAACATAAAACTAAAAATGTATCATGTGATTGTATTTAAACCACACTCACACATAGTAAATTAAGATGCAGGTTATTTTTTGTCTCATTAGTATCTGTATTGATTCTGTGGATATTTTGTTCAATTTTCTAACTAGAAAACCACAAATGAGATGGTTTTCTGACTTTCCTTGATTTTTACTTAACAAAAGTAAAGATTGTCAAGGGCCAGTAGGTGACGTGGTGGTTAAGGTGCTGGACACTCACACATGACCGACCACGTTTCGCGTCCCGGACCTGGTGGCCTACATTCTCACTTCCCTACTTTCTGTGTGTCTGTCTTTCTCTAAATATTGTCAATAACTTGGTTGTTTTGTTTTCTATTACTAATATGTCCCATGACTGACAGCTCTAATTCTAATTCTTTTCTATATCTTTCCTGGTATAGTGAAATTGGTATAGTTGGACAAGACAGTGAAGATATTTAACATCCTTATAATCTGGCATAATATAAAAGTGGCTACCAGTAATATTTTTAAATTGAGATATTTGATGTTAAAAATCTGATATGACTACTCAATGAGATGTAACTCCAAACTTGACTGATGGTCATCTCTGCTTACCAGAACCACTTTCCTAAAACTGTATCCCATGGAGACTCACCTACAATTGTGGAACTGCACGAGACCCACCCTTGATCCAACCTTGAATGGAATCTATGTTCCCTATTGTTAAAAACTTTAAACTCATGGCCCCTCTCCCTTTACTTGCATGTATCACATTTTTGATAACTCCTCTGGAGGACAACTGTGTATAGCAGAGATAGTGTAATGGGAGAGGGGGAAAGGGCAGAGAGTCAAACATAGGATAAAAACCATATATATATATGTATACATATGTATGAAGGTAGAAATGGAACATTGTTGATGATGGCATGCTTGATTGGGCCACTGTGCAGTTTGTCCTAGATGGGAAGCCACATTTGGTGCATTGTGATGATGCTCAGGGAATGAATGTTAGGTAATATAAAAAAATAAAAAATAAAAAAAAAAGTTGCAGGAGGAAAAAAATACGGTAAAACTGTTCGTATCATTTTGTAAAAAAAAAAAAAAAA
>NW_006159750.1:87064-103034 GCF_000334495.1 Tupaia belangeri chinensis
GGGGAATCAGGGATGGCAGGGCAGGGGGCAGGGTGTGCAGGACATGGGAATTGGAGGGTTGTTTGCTGAGAACATGTATGTTGATGTGCTTGGTTGGGCCAGTGCACAGTGTGTTTTGGATGGAAGATTCATTTGTGTGTTGTGATGGTGAATGGTGAATTAGTGCGGAGGATGAATAGATTTAAAATAAAAATAAACAAACAAAAAAACAAAAAAAACTAAATATAAGATTTAGTTATAATAATACAGCAACAACCAAGCCTCATTAAGTGAAGACAAAGTTGATCATTCATATATTACATTCATGGAACTCTTAGGCACTCTACACAGATTATTTCATAAAGGCTCACAGAATTTTTTTAGCTTGATATTAAAATTATTTATATTTACAGAAGTGGGTTAGAGAGCCAAGGTTATTTCTCATGATCACAAATGAATAGGCAATTTTCCTTACCCATGCCTACTTATAGTTTAATATCTTAACCATATTTCTGCTTTTCTACAGTTGACAAATATTTTAGGCAATAACATCATCATTTTTCTCACTTATGTCCTTAATTATTTTATTCATTTATTCAATAGGTATTAATTAAGCAGTTGCAATCTACAAGACATCATTTTAGTATCTGGGGACAAAGACATTAAAAAAAAGGAAGACATGGTCTTCTGAACTTACGAATCTTTCAGTCTAATAGATTTAACAAACATGTATAAACTGACTGAATTGCTGACAAACAACAAACCTGTATATCTCCTTCCTTCAATTTTTTGTTTCTCTACTGTGCTTGAAAACATAAAAACAAGTTCTTTATAATTGTTAATAATCTAAAGATATTAATTTAAATAAAGGACTAGAGAAATTATCTATGAATGAACTAAATCAATCTGGATTCTTTGGTTGCAAGTGAATGCTGTAGAATAATACTGGCTATCTTTGGGGTAGATCAATCTCCAGAAAGAAACAAAACTTTACCAGGACTCTGCTCCCTATGGAGTCCCTAACTCTAGGTCATCTCCCCTCCTTTAACAAAATGCCTTGCTATTTTCAAGCTACTCATTATCATTTCAAATCCAGTGTTGAAAAGAGGATTGCCTTGACATTCTCACAACAGTCTATGCAATTTGATTGGACCAGCTCTCCTGCTCAGCCCTAAAACATGTTCAGTGGTCAGTTTATGATTGCTTCAAACCAGTATAAGTCTAGCCCTTAAGCAGGGAGAGATAATTCAATTTAAATCTCATGATTGAAAAATGACAGGATAAATGAAAAGTTCCTCATATGTGAAATAAGCTTTTTGCATTAATCTTTTATATCTATTTTGAGTGCTCAGATTTTTTTTCAAATTATAACTTTTTAATCATATTTTATTTTAGAAAGAATAGACTGCTAGTTTGCTTAATTCTAGATAATTGTGATATTACTAAACAACTGTACTGATCAAAAACCATTCATTTTGTAAATATTGGTTAAATGCTACCCTTCTATTGGTCAGGTATACCATAAAAACTACTCAGAAGAGTAAGAGATATTGTGTTTGGTCTTAAGAAATAGCTGTTCTCAGGACCAGCAGTTAGCATAATAGCTATGTCGCTGGACTCCCATGTAGTTGACCATGGTTCGAGTCCCAGACCCGGTGGCTTAAAACTCACACTGGGCACATGTGCGTGCATGCCCAAGATCCCGAGAGGAGAATGGAGGAGAAGGGATTGCAGCGTGGCCATCGCCCCTGGGGGATGATTTCTCACTTTCTGTCTCTGTGTCTCTCTCTGTCTGTCTGGCAAGCGCATGCGCCCTATGGCAAAAACCTCTTTAAAAAAAAAGCAGCTGTTCTCTGATTTAATAAACGTTTATAAATAATCTAGTTAAGATGATCTAAAACGTCGTATCTACATGTAGCTGAAGAACTAGGAATCCATAGTAGATTCAATGATACAATGCCATAGGCATTGCAGATAGGTAAAATTACACTGTTCAGTCATGTCAGAATCCTATAAAACATGATTTGAAGAACAATGAATAATCACACAAAACATTGATAAAAATAATCTCAGTAAACATTGATAACAATTACAAAGCAATATTAACAGTAATACTCAATGTTTATAAATGCATGTGAATAATACAGATAGAAAAAGCAGTCAAGAGAATTATCCTACTTAAAAGAATCAGTAGTTGATAAAGTTTTTCTCACTATCATTTTGCTAGTGAGTGTAGACTTTTAATAATAAATATATATTACCTTTTGAAATAGTAAAGTATAATTTCAACAATTTATAATTATTTTTAAACTTGTGAATCCTTGAATCTGGTTCAGTCACGTGTACCTGTAATCCAAGCTACCTGAGAGGCTGACACAGGAGGATCAGGACTTTGAGGCCAACTAAGCCCTCTCTTAAAAGATAAAATAAAGGGACCAGCAGTTAGCATAATGGCTGTGTCCCTAGACTCACATGTAGTTGACTGCGGTTGGACTCCCGGACACAGTGGCTTAAACTCACGCCGGGCGCGTGTGCATACATGTCCAAGATCCCGAGAGGAGAATGGAGGAGGAGGGATTGTGGCGTGGCCATCCCCCCTGGGAAGTGATTTCTCGCTTTCTGTCTGTCTCTCTTTCTCTTTCTGGCGAGCGCACGCACCCTATTGCAAACACCTCTCAATAAATAAATAAATAAATAAATAAATAAATAAATAAATAAATAAATCAACTAATCTAAATCCATAGGGTGACTAAATCTAGGATATTTGTGGGATGGTAATGGGTTGAAAAATGTATTTGGATGATGCTTCTCACTTAAATAGATCACCTCAAGTTGAATATCAAATAATTTTGAGGCAAGTTTGAAGGAGAAATTGAGAATGACATAGAGGGAATAGAGAAAAAGTAGAGGTCATTGCAATTCTTAGAATTCTTACTACAAGTTATCCCATGATACAAGAAATCATTGTCAATGAATATTAACTTCAACTTTCAATTATTTTACCTGAGAAAGACAGTCAGTATGACTGAATCTCTGCCAACACTGCAAATGGTAGCATTTTAGTTGTGTCCAGATTAACTTGAAAAAAAAAATTCTAGCAATTATATATTTCATATTCCTTTTGTTTAAAGACATTCCCATCAAGTGCATTCCCATCAAGTAGAGAATTAAGTACAAATTATCACCTTTCTTAGTAAGGAGAATTGCTCTGCTCTGAATATATTCTGCCCCAAATTAACATGTAGAAATTCGAATTACCATGGTGACAGCATAGGTGAGGGGGTGATTAAGTCATGACTAGATTAAGTCATGACTGGATTAATGCCTTTATGAAAGAGGCTCCAGGCCCAGCCAAGGTAGCAGGTACTAGACACTGCTGTTTAACAAGCAGTGGCCCCATGGATTCAACTCCCACCCCATTCCGAAAAGCAGACAGTGACGGTATGCAGCTCTAAACCTGGCTACCTGGGAGGCTAAGGCAGGGGGGACATTGAGACTGGGTGAGACCCTGTCTAAAACACACACACACACCATCATCACTACCACCACCAATGACAATAACAAAAAACCCCAGAGAGCTTCCTTGTCCCTTTCATTGTGAGGATGTAGTGAGAAGGCTCCATTTATGTACCAGGAAAGGTACTTCACCAGATGTTAAGTGTGCTAGATACTTGATCTTGGACTTCTCTGATTTCAGAACTGTGAGAAATAAATTTCTGAGGTTTACAAACTATCCAGTTCATAGGGTTTTGTTATACTAGCCCCAAACAGACAAAGGCAAGAGAAGAAGAGAGAATGTTTTATGTAGCAGCTGGAATAAATTTAACAAAGTTTCTTTCATTAGCCAATGATATTTCACATCAAGACACAAAAGAATAAGAATATTCAAAAATATTTATAGGAACCAGCAGTTGGGACAATGACTATGTCACTGGACTCCCATGTAGTCTATCGTGGTTTGAGTCCTGGACCTGGTGACTTAAATTCACGCCAGGCATGTGTGCCTGCGTGCCCAAGATCCCAAGAGGAGAATGGAGGAGAAGGGATCGTGGTGTGGCTGGGGGGGGGATTTTTTGTTTTCTGTCTCTCTGTCTCTTTCTGTCTTTCTGGCAAAAGCATGCACCTTATAGCAAAAACCTCTCCAAAAAATATAAATAAATAAAATTTTTACAAGTCTACTTTAGTGGCCCACTTTTTCAAAAAGTATATATGACTATAATGATTATTTCTAAATATTAATATAAAGAAAACTATATATTACCCCCTTTTAAGTACTATTATTTATTTTACATTCCCACACTTTAATATATTTCAAAAAATTGGACTTACCAAAGCATATACATGTATATAACCAATTCTAAGTAATTGATATGTATATAATTGATTCTCAAAATATAAAAGATCATTCAGAGATTGGTTATCTAATGTGTAGGCTCCTCAGTATTTTCTTTTTATTCTTTTATACCTGGGGCCTTTGAATAATTTTGTTATACAAAGAAGCAGAGCAGGCGCAATAGCATTGAACCTACAGGTTTCTTTTATTAGGGTGATACATTGAGAGTTAGAAGGAAATCAAAGTGCACATGTGCTTCACATCAGCATAGAATAACCAATAATTAGAAAAAAGAGGCACAGTTCTTGCTTAAAAATGGACAATAATAGCCTTATGGCAATGGGTAACATGCCTCAGTCCAAAATAAGACAAAATTTATTTCAGAATCAACAGATAAAGCATTTAGATTGAAAGAATCAGGAAATACTTATTAATAATGAATACCAGGACCAACAGTTGGCATAATGGCTATGTCGCTGGACTCCCACATAGTCAACCGCGGTTCAAGTCCCGGACCTGGTGGCTTAAACTCATGCTACATGGCCATGCCCGCTGAGGGATGATTTCTGGCTTTCTGTCCCTCTGTCTTTTCTCTGTCTTTCTGGTGAGTGCACATGCCCTACAGCAAAATACTCTCCAAAAACCAAATAGATAAATAAATAAATAAATAATTATGAATAACTACAGAGAACTTTCTAAATATTGGATTTTTTTTTTTGAGAGGTTTTTGCTATAACGCACTCTCCAGAAAGATAGATACAGGAGACAGAAAGCGAGAAATCACGCCCCAGGGAGGATGATCACACCACAATCCCTCCTCCTCCATTCTCCTCTTGGGATCTTGGGCACACACGCACACGTGCCCAGCATGAGTTTAAGCCACCGGGTCTGGGACTCGAACCGCCGTCAACTCTGTGGGAATCAAGCGACATAGCCATTATGCCAATTGCTGGTCTCAACATTGTAGTTTTTTTTAATAGAAAGCATGAATATAGATAGTAACAAGAGGTCAGTGAAAAAGCATCACTTTGTAAAGGATGAGCTAGTCAAAAGGATAGAATATGTAATGAAGAGAAATAAAATACAGGTTTAAAAAAAATTTGTGATTAAACTTTCATTTTCTCTCATTCTACCAATGTAAAAAACACATAAATGACAATTCCCTCTACCTGAGGCTTTTAGTCATCGGTTTATGAAGGCTCAAAGCAGGCCACATTTTATGTTGCCTAGGACAACCTTGCCATCTAGTGACAATGGCTGGTAACTACAACATACAGGAATGTGTTTCCTGTACGCAAACATGCATGCATTGCCTCAAAACTTAAACATCTTTTATTTTTATTATTATTATTATTATTTTGTCATCGGGTCATCACTCTTGGAGATATAGAGACACAGAGACAGTGAGAAGGAAAATGAGGAATCACCCCCTGGGTGGATGGCCACTCTGCAATCTCTTCTCCATTCTCCACCCGGGATATTGGGCATTCATGCACACCCACAGATGTGATTTTCAAGTCAATGGGTCTGGGACACAAACCACGGTCAGTCACATGGAGTCCAGCAACATACCACTACACCATCTGTTGGCCCTGACCATCTTTTATTTTTAATTAAATTAATTTATTTCTTCCATGAGCAAGAAAGAGAGACAGGGACAGAACCCCCAATCTTAATGCTGTAATCAACCTCCAGCTTCAGCCAGCTCTAGACAGAGACATACACACATCCGATGTACACAGAGAAGTCTACTACTTGAACTCAGAACCTTCTCATGTGGGTCAGTCTCACAGAGGTCATGTTTACTGCCACAAAACTCTCTAGCAGACCCCTTTCCATTTTTATTTAATTCAAGAAATATTTATAGTATCTCTTTTTGATGTAGGATTTGAAAATACAACAGGCAAAATATTGTTACCAAAATCCTTGTGGGGAAGCTAGATATTACCTGATTACCAATTAAATGTAAAAATAACAACACATATAACAATTACTATAGCATTGACTTTGTGCCATATTAATTCATCTTAATATGCATAACTATCCTATGAGGTAGATGCTAGTATCTCCAATTTAAATACAGATTTAAAAATTGAAGTAGAGATGGTGAGTAACACCCCCTCAATCACACAGGAGAGCAGGAATATAAAGCCAGGCAGTTTGACTCAAAATCTACTTTTAGCCACCCCTGAATATAAAACTGAAAGAGTGATAAGTGCAAACAAGATGAAAATATGATTAGACAACCACCATTCAATCATATCATTTATTTATTTAGTAATTCAACAGATAAAATATTGAGTACCCACAATATGTCAGGTACTATTTTGGGTCTGAAAGTAAAGTAGCAAACATTACAAAGACCCTAACCTCATTGACATTATATCATAAACACATACACACACATACAATATAAAGGGGACAAGGTGAGACAAATACAGCCAATTACTGACTATATGCAATTTGTCCCTGGCTTATAGGATATAGAAAGAAAAGAAGTCATGTAGAAGAGATAAAAATGGAAGATTAAGGATCATGAAAGACAAAAGTTTCAACTCACTATTTTGCTTGGGTCCACCTCTAAAGAGCCTTCGTGTCTAAATCCTTCATTGGGAAGTACACAGCCTGTGCTATACATTCTCTAGGAATAAAATAATTCATTGTTTCCCCAAAGTTCTAAACTACCCATCTGATATCCTTCCTAATTCAAACTAATATTAGGAACAAGAAGTTCATGACAAGAAATTATTAAAGCAGAGTGAGTGATTACTAATGGCTAATTGAGGTGGAGCACTATTTCCAGAGTGGTGACAGGAGTACTCTCTGAGGAATAAAAAAAAAAAGAATAAATGTGAGGAATATTAGAAACTGGAATAAGAATGTTAGAGAGAGAAAAATGCAAAGGCTACCAAGAAGTATTCTATTTTCCTTTTTTTTTCACTTCTAGCCCCACTATAACAAGGATGATTAAAAGGGAGTGCTTATGAAAGACAGTAATATGATATGAGATTATAGGATTATCTAGTACATACCTAGGGCACAATAAGGACTTTATAGTCTAGTCTCGTGGTGATGAGATACCAATTCAGGTTTCAAATAGGGAAATAACATGATGCATTTATTTATTTAGAGATTGTATTGGTTATTCTGAGGTAAGTAGACCATAAATGCCTAAGGTTAAAGTAAGGAAATTGATTGAGAGGCTATTAAAACATTCCAGGTAAAAAATAAGGATGAAGAGATAATGGTAAAATCTAATAGTCAGTCAAATCAAATTTACAAATAATTATAATGTAAGAAAATCATAAATGTCTTAACAAAAGGCAAAAAGAATACAGAAAATAAAAGGAAAGGTCACGTTTAGATGAGGATCAAGAAAACCATTAAGTGGGCAGCACATGCAGCATATCTGAGAATACAGAGACAAGACTATATGGGTGTCTTTGAAAAGAAGTAAATAGTTCATCTTCACCATAGAATAAGGTAATTGTCATGATGATAGAGTCAAAAATGGTGGAATTCAAAGAATAGGGAAGAAAAAAATAACCCCTTCTTTATTTTTAATCTCTTTTCTCTGCTTGATAAATACAAATTCTAATAGAGCCCCATAAAAACAAAGTTACAGTCTGGTTTCCATCCAATGTGTTACATATCCTTTTTAATTTCCTGGGAAGCAGAGGGCATAGAAAATATTATTCAGACATTGCTAACAAATATATTCAAAGACCAACAGATATTCATACATTCATGGTCTGACAAAGGTAGGTTTATTAATTTGCTGTAGCAAGAGAGACCACACATGAAAGGATGGGCATTTCAGCAAAACAAAGGATAAAAGATTTGGGAGCAAGGTGAAGTTTAAATAAAATTTAAATGAATAGTTCTTTGATGCTGAAAGGAAAACAGGACTGTTTTCCTTTCAGCATCAGGCCTATACTGAGAAGTGGGCTTGCAGTCTTGTTTCCTTGGAAACTACAAAGTTAAGATGAATGTGAAATCTAGTACATAAAAACACAGTATCTGAAGTTTTGCATCTGGGTAGGAAATTGAGGCTACTCCTCTGTCAAAATGCAGTGTACTCAGCTCTGCAGACAATAATGAAATGTTTCCATCTCACTAACAGGATTTCAAAGAGCAAAGTTTCTAATGGTCTATGGTTATAGAGAACAAGCTTTTCAGTACTGTCATTAGAGGTAACTAACACAAAAAAAAAAAATTTTACAATTTTACACCACTAAAGTTTTTAACATATTTGATTGACTATTTTTTATAGGAGAGATTTTTCATATAGGGTGCATGTACTTGGCGAAGAGACAGAAAGGGACAGAGAGACAGAAAGCAAGAAGAAATCACTCCCCAGGGGGAATGGACACATTGCAATCCCTTCTCTGTTCTCCTCTTGTGATTTTTGGCATGCACACACATATGTCCCACATGAGTTTGAAGCCTCTGGGTCTGGAACTTGAACTGTGGTCAACCACATGGGAGCCCAGTGATGTAACCCTTATATCATCTGCTGATTTTTGACTTATTATAGTACAATTTTAACCTTGGTTTGGGGACTACATGTGTCCCAGTGGTAACACAACTAGACTCAAAGGGGAAAGTGCTGGTTTCACTGACCAGAACCTCTCTGAATCCAATGGGCTCTTCAAATTGGATAGGGGTGTAAAGACATTGTTGGGGGTGCTTGTTTCTCTTTCTATCATTGTCTCTCTTGTAAAAGAAATAAACTCTTAAAAAATTAAAAAAATAAAACTTTAGCGTTGCTAGGAAGCAGGAACATGCTCATTTTGGGAATGAATGAAGAAGAGAGTAGGGAGGAAATAGTTGGGGGGGGGACTGTCATTTGCTTAGAACACTTTTTTTTTTTTTAAGACGTTTTTGCTATAGGACGCATGCATTCACCAGACAGACAAGAGAGAGACCGAGAGACAGAAAGCAAGAAATCACCCCCCAGGGGGGGATGGCCACACCACAATCCCTTCTCCTCCATTCTCCTCTCAGGATCTTGGGCACGCACGCACATGCGCCCGGCGTGAGTTTAAGCCACCGGGTCCAGGACTCAAACTGCGGTCGACTACGTGGGAGTCCAGCGACATAGCCATTACGCTAACTGCTGGTCCCACTTAGAACACTTTTAAGACAGTCCTAAAAAGTTCTCACTCTCTTGGAAAGAAATTAACATCCAGATTAGTAAATCACCTTATGAGGTAGTTGTACTCATTCTTAAGAGGACAGAGTCCAACCCTAGAGGTTTACCTACTATAATTAACACTCCAAGTGGTTAGAAGCAGCAACTGAGGACAAATCATAAGCGGATAGCCAGAAACTACACTGATATCATGAAACTATATGGCATAGATCCTACAGGGCTCTCTAAAGGACTACCAAAGTGCTCCACATATGATGCAGTTTTCAGAAAAAGCTAATGGAAAGTACATATATTAAAATGCATGAGTTTAAAATATTTTTTTGCATCAAAATAAGCTTGTAGATTTTTTAAGTTTATTGATTTATTTTTTCCATGGGTAAGAGAGACAGAGAGAGCGAAAGAGAGACAGCACCCCCATCAAGATCTCGATGCCTTGATCCTGCCCCAGGCTCAGCTAGCCATGGAGTATTGACATGTGCATGTCTGGTATACTTAGGGATGTTTCTTAATGTGATGCCAGAATCTTTCTATGTGGATCAATTTTACAGAGCATGGTGTTTAAATGCAGTGCCACTGACTGGCCACAAGAATAATTTATACTTTAATTCTGTTCTTCCATGATTTTTATTTTCTAATTTACTAGAAGGGGTGTGTGTTTACCAGAGAGAAACAAGGCGAGAGAGATAGGGAAAGTGAGAAAGCACCCTCCATCTAAAATAATCACACCTCAATCCCTTCTCCTTCATTTCTCCTTTCAGTGTTTTGGGCACACACACACATATGCACCTGGCATGTTTTTTACACTGCAAAATCTGGGACAATACTGTACTGATGGCCATGGGAAATTCAGCCACCTTAACCACCATGCCACCATTTGGCACTCCACTTTTTTTTTTTTTTTTTTTTTTTTTTTTTTTTTAATTTGCCACAGGGCACTTGTGCTTGCCAGAGAAAGGGGAGGAGGAGGGAGAAGAAAAGTGAGAAAGCACTCACCAAAGGAAATGCACAGATGACAAACCCTTCTCCTCCATTCTCCTCTTAGAATCGTGGGGGCATACACACATGCACCTGCTGTGTTTTTCAAGCCACTGGGTCTTGGACTTGAACCATACAGTGGACCATGTGGGATGCAGCCACCTTAACCACTAAGCCATAGGTTAGCCCCTCACAAACTTTTTGAAGTTCCCTAATATTTGGTTACCTGCCATGAGAGAAGATCCACAGTCATGCGAGAACTGCCTCTTTTTTTCCAAGAATCCTGAAACAAGAAGAGAAAGAGATGAAGGTATAGAGCAACTACAGGTTCCTTGGACTTAATGAAGGGTACAGAGTTTGAAGTGAGATTAATATTTAAGGTTCCTCAAAAATCTAAAAGTAGAACCATCATTTCACCCAGTAATACCACTTAGGGTATACACTCTAAGAATAGAAAAACAATGTCAAGGAGACATTTACAGATCTATGTTTATTGTAGCATTATTCACAGTAGTTAAGACATGGAGTCAACCTAAGTGTCCAACAAATAATAAATGGATAAAGAAAATGTGGCACATATGCACAATGGAATATTACTCAGCTATGAAGAACTTATCATTTGAGACAAAGTGAGTGAACCTAGAAGATATAATGCTAAGTGAAATAAGTCAGGCTATGAAAGAAAAATACTGTATGTTCCTGCTTAACAGATACCAAGTGTTCTCACTTACTAATGGAAACTAAAAGATCCAATGGCATAGAGGTAAAGAGAATAAAGGTAGCTACATAGAGTGGGAGCTTTGCAAGAAACTGATTAACAGACAAAATAATAATATAAAATTTTTTAAAATGTAATGTAAAAATAAAAAAATAAGATATGGAACAGTGTAGCACATTAAATATTGTTGACAATTCAATATGAATTCTACCTAAAAACACCCAACAGAACAAATGTTGGACATATATAACACAGTGTTAAATGTTGAAGATGAATGTTCATATTCTTGATTTCATTAGTATATATTTATACATGCTTTAAAAAACCACACTATATTTTGCAAGATGTACATTGATTACACACAAATCAAAAATTGGACTGAATATAAATCTTAATTATAAATAATGGATTGTTTTAAATATCATAATGAAGAGGAACACTAAGAAACATGACAGGAATGTGAGATCTAATATAGCATGTCTGAAGCTGGTAGCTCCATTAGGTGCAGCTAATTCGACCATTCAACAAATTAAAAACATATAAATGTTATTTCTTTCCTCTTCTTTAATTTGCTAGAGGACAACAGAAAGAGACAGAAAAATGGAGAGGGAAGGCACCCCCTGATGAGGAGTAGGAGTAACTTCTTCTTCATTTCTGTATCCTGTCCAGATTTGGGGGAGGCATGCACATGCACTTAGTTTGGTTCTCAAGCTACTGGGGCCAGGACTCAAACCATGCAGACAGCTGTGTAGGATGCTGCTGGAAAATTACCATGAAATAAACTTTACACAATTTTCCCTTTGATATGTCTTTCTTTTCTCAATTATTTCATTAACACATATCTTCTGACCCCTTAGCCTTTGTTTGAATTTATTTTTCATATATTATGAGAGAGTAACCGAGCTTTGTCATCTTACATAAGATAGTGCCAGTTAATGGCTGAAGCATTTTTTCTAGGCATCTTCTGAAATGTTTAATATAGTTCCCTTTTGGTGACTTATATATACTTAAAGGTACAAGCTTACCTATAGGAAAACTCTGTTCCAGGTTACATATGTTTTAAAACTGTATATATTAACTAAATAGATTTCTAATTGTAAATAGAGCAAAGAAAATATTTTAGAACAAGAATATTTTTCTGGTGCTACTTCCTTACCGTCTTTAAATTCCATGCCAACACAACAGCATTAGCGAGTTACATTCCATTATAAAAAGTTGATTATACCTGCAATAGCCAAATGTTCCTATAAACCGAATCTCTATTCAGTTTAAAGGTAAAGAATAATCCACAGGGATTAGCAAATGGTTTAATGTCGCTAGACTCCCAGGTAGTCGACCATAGTTGACTGTGGTTCAAGTCCTGGAACTGATGGCTTAAAGGTCATGCCAGGCATGTGTGCCTGCATACCCAAAATCCCAAGAGGAGAATGGAAGAGAAGGGATTACATTGCGGCTATCATCCTAGTGGGCGAGAGGGTGATTTCTCATTTTCTGTCTTTCTGTCTCTGTCTCTCTGGTGAGCACTTGCACCCTGCAGCAAAAAACTCTCTCCAAAGAAAAAGAATAAAAAATAAAACCACAAATGACTACTATCCATCAACAAGTAAGACACAATAATCCTGACATTTTTATCTTTGTGCTAATTTTAGATAGAAATAGTCTCAATTATTTTAAATTAAGAATTTCTTAAAATTTTATTTCTTTCTTCCATGAGAGATACAAGATAGAGTGACTCAAAGAGAGGCACTCCAACTGGATAGGTTCTTCATGCTGCAACCTACTTCCAGTCTCAGCTGGTCCTGATTATGGGCATGTGTGTGCATGCCTAGCATGCTTAGGGAAGTCCCTGGATATGAACACAGGACCTTTTCATTTGGGTTAAGTTGTGTTACTCTTGTGACACCACCTGGTCCAAGCTTAGCTCTTTTTTGTTTTTTAATTAATTAATTTTTATTTACATTTAATCACTATACAGTTTTACAATGTACAACATAGTTTTTCCCAGCAAAAATACCGTGCATTTTGGTCAAATCAAAGACATTACCATATACATTATCATTAAGAGGTAACTTTCCATTTTGTGTCTAATAAATGGTTTTTTGTGTTTTCCCTGATCCCCTCCCTCTCACCCCCAATACCTACCCTCTAATACTCACCCCTTCCTATATTGTGTCTAGTACCTACAGTTATCCTTCCTTCTATACCTTCAAATCTTTCAGTTTCTGCCACAGAGTGCAGACATTTGGTATATATTATCAAGTCTGATTCTTAAAGCCATCATACAAATCAATGTATATACAATCCCTGGTTGTCAATAGAATGTATTTTAGTTTCTTTTTTCTTTCTTTTTTTTTTTTCTTTCTTTCTATTAGAGACAGAAAGACAAAGAGACAGACAGCTAGCTGGTAGGCATATGCACCCTCAACAGGGTCTCTTACCACAGTTAAGCCCTAGTCTCATCTGCTTCAGATCACAGACACAAAAATGTGTGCCCAGAGAGATGAACCAGGACATTTCCTATATGGATCCAGTTGCATTACTATGTTACCCTGGTGCCTGTATTTTAGTTCCTGTGAATAACACAAATTTATATATTTTAACATTCAGTGACCATTCATCTATTTGCAGGCGCTATGTTAATGCTTGGAGGATATAGGGATGAAATAGCAATTCTTGTCTTCAAAGAGCTCACCAAGAATAAGAAAATCATATGCACAATCATAATCAAATCTATATTGATGATTTCTGTAACAAAGGTGTAAAGTACTATAATTACAAATGAGATGAGAAAATGAATTCCATCTCAGGAAACAGTAAAAGTCTCTATTGGTGCTTATTTTAAGTTACTGAGTTGTTAAGTAGCTTATTACACACAATAAACAACTTAAACACTAAAAAAAAAATATTTCTTCCCACTCTTTCAGGCCCTGCAATACAGAAAAGAGAACTAAAGAGGCAGAAATGGTATTGATTAATAGTGGACAATTTAGTAAGAAAGTTATATTTGAATGCCTGAAGAAAGCTGAGTAACTAACTATGCAGATATCGGTGGGGAAAATTTCCTGAAAGAGACAGCAAGTGCAAAAATCTCAGTCATGGGTGTAAAGAGTTCTAGAGCAACTAAAAGGTCAGTGTATCTATAGAAGAGTGAAAAAGAAAGAATAGATGAAGTCAGAAAACATACCGAGAGAGTCAGCTCATGTGAGTTCTTACAAACAAAAGGAAAGACTTCAGCTCTTACTGTGAGAAGAAATACCATTAAAGGTTTTGAAGATTTGACAATATCACTCTAGATACTTTGCTAAAAATATACTAAAGAAGGAATGCATTTTTAATCATGACACTTTACTATGGTAAAAATTACACTACGCTATCAATGTCTTTAACATAAAAAAGTTATTTCCTACTTTCACAGTTTGGTGTGAGTCAAGCAATTTATTAAAGCAGTTTCACTGATGTTGCAGCTCTAGCATCTCAATATGTAGATTCCACATTTCACACCAACTCTTCAGTACTATCGCCTAGAATTGACACATGTTGCTTTCACTAACTTCCCATTATCTAATGAATCATACATTCCTACCTAATAATGAGGGAGTTGGGAAATATAGGGGAACACATGAAATAACTATTGAGCTTTACTGTGACTATCTAGAGTGAATGTAGGAGAGTAGAAATGAGAAAACTGCAATATTCCTAACAGATCATGGGTATTTGGTCCAGGATGGTAACTGTGAGGATGGTGAAAAATTGGCCAAATTCTGAATATACTTTAAAAGTAAGACAAAGGAAATTTGCTGAACAAGGTATGAAGTATAAAAGGAGGAGTCAAAAGGAACTGAGATGAGGAAAACTAAAATTTCTGGATTGTTTGTGTTTCATTCGGCTTTATTTATTTATTTATTTATTTATTTATTTATTTATTTATTTTTTGGAGAGGTTTTTGCTATAGGGCACGTGCGCTCGCCAGACAGAGAGAGACAGAGAGACAGAAAGCAAGAAATCACCCCCCAGGGGGGATGGCCATGCCGCAATCCCTTCTCCTCCATTCTCCTCTCGGGATCTTGGGCACGCGTGCACACGCACCCAGCGTGAGTTTAAGCCACCGGGTCTGGGATGCGAACCGTGGTTGACTACATGGGAGTCCAGCAACATAGCCATTACGCTAACTGCTGGTCCCTCATTTGGCTTTTTATTATTTCAGCAGAGAATAAACGTTGTGAGTAACGTTGCTAGATCAAGCAGGATAAGATCTGAGAAATGGCCATTGGATTTAGAAATGTGTGGAGGTCACTGATAACTTCAAGAAGGCAATTTTAGAAGAGTAGTGGGGGTACAAACCTGAATGGAATAAACTGAAGAGACTATAGAAAAAGTAAATTGGAGACAAAAATATAAACCACTGTTGTCAACTTTGCTACAAACAAAAAAACGGTATGGTAGTGGGAACAAGAATATATTTTTTTAAAAAGTGAGCTAGAACAGAAAGTAGAATGGTGTAATTTGGAAACCAAGGGAAGACAGTGTTTCAAAGAGGAAATCATCAAGTGTGCCAAGTGCTGCTAAGGAGTTAAAAAGAGAACTGAAAAAAATCCATCAGATGTAGCAACTTAGAGGCAACTGTTGATCTTAGTAAGAACTACTCTCTGGACTAATAGTATCAGAAGCTACATAGAAGCACACTCTTGAGTGAACAGCAGAAGAAATAAGGATATTTATGTCTCTCGTTAGAGGTTTAGCTGTGAGGGTACAGGAAAATGCTTTTAGCAAAAAAAAAAAAAAGGGGGGGGGGGGAGGGGGGGCCAGCGCA
>NW_006159750.1:103054-109179 GCF_000334495.1 Tupaia belangeri chinensis
GTGGTTCTCCAAGGCTTTCCAGAAATAGGCTTTAGCTGTTTTCCTGGCTTTGTGTGAAAAAAATAGGGAAATTTGGAGGTAGAATTGAAGATAAAATAGAGAGGTGTGAATAGCTACATGGCCAAATGAGGAAAACTGGCGATAAAAATCAAAGGAAAAGCTAAAGCAAAATGAGCTACTGCTATCTTATGTAAAAAAGTACTCAGTGAAAGGGAAGGATCTGATAAAGATTAAGATGTCTCAAACAGTGCCACATATACATTATGGAATACTACTCAGCCATAAAAAGCCACAGGACCCTGTGCACCAGCAGTTAGCATAATGGCTATGTCGCTGGACTCCCACGTAGTCGACTGCGGTTCACGTCCCGGACCTGGTAGCTTAAAACTCACGCCGGGCGCGTGTGCGTGCGTGCCCATGATCCTGAGAGGAGAATGGAGGAGAAGGGATTGCGGCGTGACCATCCCCCCTGGAGGGTGATTTCTCACTTTCTGTCTCTATGTCTCTCTCTGTCTGTCTGGCAAGCACATGCGCCCTATAGTGAAAACCTCTCCAAAAAAAAAAAAAAAAAGCAACAGGACCATGGCATTTGAAAGAAAGTGGACAAATTGGAAGATTTACTGCTGAGTGAAACAAGCCAGGCAATGAAAGAGACATTGTATGTCTCCACTTAACATACAGCAAATGTCTGCACTGTATAGAGAAACTTAAAAGATTAGAGGATATAGAAACATAGAAAATAGTTGTGGATACTGGAGAGAGTGTGGGAGGAGGGTGGGAAATGATTGATGGTAAGAGGAAGGGAATCAAAGACTTTTTGGGAACACAGAAATGGAGGATTGTCTGTTGATAACATGTATATCTTTAACTGGACTAGTGTACAGTGTATTCATGCTAGGAAAATTCGTTTTATAAGTTGTGGTGATGTATGGTATTGAATATATTAAATAAACAAACAAACAACATTTCAAAAAAAGATGATCCAAAGAAAACTGCAGTCTGAAAACAGCCACTATTTATTAACTGACCAGATTCAAAATTAATCATGGTGGATACCTTAGTTTATTCTTCTAAGTCTGTTGATCTAATAAGTATGTTTTTCCCTATTGCCAACGACTTCACCTTCTACAAGATTGGTGATCTTTGTCTTCATTTCACCTCATGAAGAATATAATTTGAATGGTCACAGCAAGTTATTTGCTTCTTTGAAGTATTTTCCAGCAGTATAGATTTCATGAATCAGATCCTCCAATCATGATGCCAAACTTACCAAGAGATTGAACAATCAAAGAGTTATCTGTCAAAACAGTTTGCTTCTTATTAATTTTGCCATAACCATGCTGCTTTTTTTTTTCTCCTTTTTAATATTTTTTTTGGAGAGGTTTTTGCTATAGGGTGCGTGCACTTGCCAGAAAAAAGAGATAGAGAGACAGAAAGTGAGAAATCACCACCCAGGGGGGATGGCCACACAACAGTCCCTTCTCCTCCATTCTCCTCTTGGGATCTTGGGCACGTACACACATGCACCCATGGTGAGTTTAAGCTACTGGGTCCGGGACTCAAACCACAGTCGACTACATGGGAGTCCAGTGATACAGCCATTACGCTAACTGTTGGTCCCGACCACACTTCTTATTGATTTTGCCATAACCACATATTCCTCATGATAGCGCTTAGCTTTCTCATAAACTTTCTCCTTGCCTTTCTTTACTTTTTATACATTCAACCACTATCATTACAGCTTGTAAAACGTTATCATCAACAGATAATTTTCCATATTTGTATACCTTAAATGTTTTCAACTTTTGTGTCCCTTAAATGTTTTGTTTCTTTTTCTCTTGATTCCCTTCCTCCATGCCTCTCAGATCACCTTTTGAGTAAACTTCTTCCTCAGATGCTTGATCTTCGGCTCTGCAAAATTCCTTCACTTTTTCTTAAGGGTTTCTGGTATAGCAGGAACTTTTTTCTTGATGGCTTCCATGGCAGCATGAATCTTTTTCTTGGTTTCTGCCACACGGAAATCTTATTTTTCTTCTCTTCAATTGCCCTCCATGGTTCCAGCCAGAAAAGAGGAAAACTACCATATTAACAGATAATTTTATCAACATATAGAAACAGAGATAATCAGAATGAGAGCATAAAAAAAAAAAGGTAGAGTAAGACACTTCCAATGTCCACTAGATTTCCCTCTTCCTATCCCCTTACAAAGATTGAATTTGAAAATGAGCTTGAGTCACAATTCTCCAACTCTGTGCTGAGGTGTCCTAGGTGACTTAGTCATATCATAGGGATGCTACAGAATATTTTAAAGTTTGAAGGAAAAATAATAATACTTACTATCTGTCAGATACTATATGATCTAGCAGGTTGAGATAGTTCTCAATTTCAACATTTACATTCTGTTCAATTCCTTTTTGAGAATGTCATTTTTGTTTTTGCAAAGCTGGATTTTTAGCAGTTGCTGTTGTAATAAAATAATAGCTTCTCAAAAATCAGAGTGAAACAGGAAATGAGGTGCTAAGGAATGTGGTGAAAAAAAAGTTACTGAAATAAAAATACCATGAACTGAGAAAGTTTGGGAACCTCTGCACTAGATCAAGAGATCAAAATAAGAAAAGTGTTTATCAGAGCAGGCCACACCCGCTTCAATTAAAACATGGAAAGGATGAAAGCTCTTATCTTCCTGCAATCCCTAACATCAGATGAAAGGAGCTTAAGAAATGAAACCAGGATATATTTTAAAGTTGACATTTCAAATAGATTTGGGCTGTTTGTAACTGAAAGTGACCAGAAAATTATGCAGTTTGAAATATTGTAAAGAGAAAGATAAGACAGATTTAACTGAGTACAACTAAAATAAGTTAAATGGAGAGAAAATAAAATTCTTTCATAATACCATTCTCCTCAGTTGTGATACCTCAATTACAGTAAATAAGGACAGTTAACTTCTACTTGATGACCCTTGCAACAATTTAACTTTTATGCATTTATTTATTGAGCAGATATTTATAGAATGTCTGTTATGTGTTGAACATTTTACTAATCATACCATACTCAATGAGGATGTGAGGGCAATCTGCCTGCAACATCTGTCATACCACTGACTACCAGCTCTAGGGTTAATTTGACTGACCTGGTTGGCTAGGAGGGTATTCTTATCCTCTCTCACTCCCTTCTAAGCCTTGCCAGAAACTGCTTACACCATCGAAATAGCCTATGATCCTCTCTGATAGAGAAGGACACTTCTCTTGTCAGGGGTAAACAAATAGCTGCATTTCCTTGTTAGAACCTTCAAATAAGCCCTCAAGGAACAAAGGGAAAAGCCTGAATAGGATTGTGTTTAAAATAGCATACCTACTCCAATCATCATCTTTCCTACCATCCTGTCTCTAGTTTATTTTCCCAAAGAACTTACTATTCTCTGAAAGAAACTCATTTATTTACATGTTTTAGTGCATCTTCAGTACTAGAATGTACACACAAAGAGAACAAAGATTAATTACCTTGTATGTTCTCTATTTCTCAGCATTAGTATGCTCCTTAGACCTGTACTGGGCTCCCTTATATCTAAACTTTCTCTCATCCTTTAGATATAAATAGTATAGTGGTTGATTTTATACATTTTTTTCCCAGAATGCCATACTTATGCATCTGTCTACTTGAAACAGAGAGACTAATAGGTAACTGAAGCATTATATATATACACACATATATACTCCTCCTTCTCCTAGTCCCCTACCAGTGTACCTAACCCGGCTATACTTCGGTCTTCTCATATTTACTAAATGACATCCTCACTACCTAGATACTGGATAGTTGGTGGCTCAAGCCAAAAATTCATAATTTATCCTTGACTTCTTTTATCTTCAAGTTTCTATCAATTTCACTTTCCAAACATATTTGAATTCCAGTCTCTTCTCTCAGTCTACTTTTACTAAACTATTCTGGGCAATTATTTTTTTTGAGGAGGCTTATCCAGTAGTTCAACATGTTTTCCTGCTTCTACTCTATTTTTCACAGTGCAACCACTGAGAAATTTTTATATCTAAAATTTTATCATTCTCTCCTACACCTCCCTCCACCAAACACACACCTACTTTAAAAAAAAAAAATCTGTCAGTTTCCAGTTGCTCTTCAGATAATTAGAGCTCCAAACAAACCCAGAATTCTCCAGGTCTGGCTCTTCCTACTCTTATTATTTTGGTGTTTTTTTTTTTTCTTTTCTTTTCTTTTCTTTCCCAAAATGCTCCATGAAAGTAGAACTTTGGTGCACTGTATACTGCAACATCTCTCACATAGATCCAAATAGCAAATACAAAGATCAACAAGAGGCACCCTGCTTCTCTAGCCGGTAGAAGCTGAACCTAGAACAAAAACTTCTCTTTAGAATCCTTAAGGATGCTATAATAAAAAAGTAATTCCATTTACAAACCTACAGTTCCATATGTTCAAAACATGAGCCTATATCCCTGATCCTCTTGAGATGATTTCTGCCTCACTCATTTAGAATCTAGGCAAAACAGTGTATCAGAGTGTAGACACCAGGACAAATTACCAGAGATCAAATCCCAACTTCTCTGTTTATTAACTGGTTATTACCTCGTTTTACATCAATGCCCCCAAGTGTAAAATGGGAAGAGTACCTACATCTATACAAATACATATATGCATATATATATTACATATCTTGTATATATTTCATATTATACCATTCATAATTTGTTACGGTATCTTTCCCGAGAGGCCGACCCTGTAACAGGAACTACAGCAGTGGCCCAGGCTGTTACATGCCCGCTGATTGGTGGAAACAGAAGAGTTTGCCTTAACTTTTTTGACAGAGTACACCAAGTAGTCCAGCTGACATGGGCCCTACCGAGCAGACTAGAGAACTATATTTAGGCATTATCGTTCCAAACCCACCCAGAAGAACACGCCGCTCATTTCCACACTGGGTTTTCCTTCCCGTCCGCCACTCAAGATTCGCTTTCACAAGGTAGAGAATTAAGAACTCAGCCCGTGCAGCTCCGCGCTGACTAGCTCCCGCTCGCACATGCGCCGTAGTGAGCCCTCCACCCCTTGGGCCTCCTCACGTGGCTGAGGTTCTCTGTCTCTAACTGATATTTTTTAATCCTTGGCCTTCTCTTGGCCGTTATTGGCTTTTAATACCTTCGTATCTATCTGGAATGTGAATCAATCTCATTTTCTATAACTGTAGCACCTCGCCCTTCTGTCTGTGGAAACGGACCCGGGGAGGAACAGCTAGTCCGTGGAGCAGCTCTCGCGAGGAGACCATCTCTCGCGATACTTCCGTGTTCCCGGCATTCTTAGCGTGGGGAGAAAAGTACTCGTTTATTTTAGCTTCTGTTGATGCTGTAGTTTTGACGGAGGCTTCGTCCCTGTTGCTGTTTTTCCAAGGAAGATGGCGGCTCCCGAGCAACCGCTGCCGATCTCGAGAGGATGCCCGAGCTCCACTTCGCTTTCCCAGCTGCGGGGCGACAGAACCCTTTTGGTGAGGCACCTGCCAGCGGAGCTGACCGCCGAGGAGAAGGAAGACTTGCTGAAGTACTTCGGCGCGCAGTCGGTGCGCGTCCTGTCAGACAAGGGACGACTGGTAAGGGCGCGTCCCTCTAGTGTCGCCCCGGAAAGCCCTTGGGTGGTGACCCGGGGGACAGGATCGCTGACCGAAGGGAGACCCAAACGGGTCAGAAATATGCGTTCGTGGGGTGGGAGCTTCCTCCTCTTTTCTCTTGTACTTCAAAAATATCTTGCGTGTGAAGTAGAGTTTTAATTGACTCCGAATCTAGTCATAGTAGTGCGGAAACGGGCAAGTGGAAGAGCAAAGCAGAAAGCTGGAAAATAGTTATCATTACTTTTCGGACTCATCCTGAGACTCTTAAAAACAACTCTTTTGAACTTTTACAAATAAGTAACGAGATATTTCTTTTTTCTCTCTTTTAAAAATTCCTGGTTATTAATAAGCCAGTGTTAAAATATTCATCAAAATAGAGGAGAAACTATAATGGTCAATAAATTAAGTATATTAGATACAGGATTTCTACTAGATTTTTTACAAAGTCCTTTATAAAAGTTTTCCCACGGACTTTTTTTTTTTTTTTTTTTTGTGC
>NW_006159750.1:109210-164859 GCF_000334495.1 Tupaia belangeri chinensis
TATAGGGCGCGTGCGCTCGCCAGACAGACAGAGAGAGACATAGAGACAGAAAGCGAGAAATCAACCCCCAGGGGGGATGGTCACGCTGCAATCCCTTCTCCTCCATTCTCCTCTCAGGATCTTGGGCGGGCACGCACGCTCAGGCACCCGGTGTGAGTTCTAAGCCACCGGGTCGGGGACGCGAACCGTGGTCGGACGCGAACCGTGGTCGGACGCGAACCGTGGTCGACTACATGGGATTCCAGCGATATAGCCATTACGCTAGCTAACTGCTGGTTCCCTCCCACGGACTTCTTTAGGAAACTATTTTAAGACTGTTAAAAATTCCTATGCAGGAATTTACAGTTATTTTCTTTTATATTTGAAGATATTTTGGATGAAGTTCTCTTTATTAAAATAATAATAGCAATGTTAACTTTCTGCTGGATGGTCTGTGAGGGATAGGACATCAATGAATGGTTTTAAAATCTCAGGTAATTCTTAATGTGCAGGCAGGACTGAGAATCATGAGAAAAAAGACTGATTTTGATTAGTTTTAAGTGTCATGTATACCAAAAAAAAATAAATGAAAATGTTCTATATGGTTCAGTTTAAGTTCACTTATTTAGTTCATTTTAGATCAGATTAAACAAAATTAAATTGTGTGATATGATTAGTAACTTTGAACAAGCATTGACAGGAATTCTTTAACATAATGCTTGAGAGCAGCAGATGCATAATGGTTATTTCACGGTTAGGGTCCCTTACCAGCATCTTGAAACTCACAACAGGTGCATGTGTGCCCAAATTCCCAAGTGGAGAATGGAGGAGAAGGGAATGCAGCATGGCCACTACCACCTCTGTGTGTGTGTGTGTGGAGGGAGGAGATTTCTGGCTTTCTGTCTCTCTGGGGAGTACATGTGTCCTATAGCAAAAATCTCTATAAATAAATAAGTAAACAACATGTTATATATATGTGTTATATATGTACATATATAATGCTTAATTTACTTTTCATTTATTATCTACAAATTATGTTTTGAAATGGACATCTCATAGAACTTTATTACCAAGATAAATCAGAGGAAATATGCACCTTGAGAAATGATTTCTCTGTTAGCAAACCTTTTTTTTTTTTTAAGTTTTATTGACTATATAGTAGAAACTTTAAGATGTTTAGGCATGTTATATAAAAGAAAGATTTTCTATTTTTAGGTGGTTTAAGAGTAATCCTGTGTGTGTAGTAGGGGGTTTTAAACTTAGATATTTTGAACTATTTATATATGTAAAACATGCCTCTTATGTGAAAATGCTTTATTAGATCTCACTTCAAAATGTTTTTGACCCCCAAAACTTTGAAAACCACTGAACTAAAATTAGTAATCAGTTAAATGGTATTAACTTTCCGTCTTGTCCCATTATTTTATGAATATGTCAAATTACCAGAAAATGCCAAACTTCTTTATGAAAAACAAATTATTTTGGAAGTAATTTGTACCTTAACTCTGTTTCAGAAACATACAGCTTTTGCTACTTTCCCTAATGAAAAAGCAGCTATAAAGGTATGATGACTTTTCTTTACTATCAAATATACGAACAATTTCCTTGTCCCATCTTGATTACAAATAGGTAAAGTTAAACTATAGCTTTAAAAAACCCAAGGATTTGTATTCTAAAAGTTTATGCAACAGGGTATATTTGGTATATCTGTTGAAGATAGGGGAGAGATTGGTAGTTCATTTTAAAAACTGCTGAATTTTAGGTATTTATTATATTAAACACCTGATGAGACTTACCCATTTTTTGGATATATAATATGTTCCTTGGCTTTAGGGCCGAGATCTGGGCTGAAGTTATAGATTGAGGACTCATAGAGACATTTAAACTTAAATGCTGGATTAGATCACCAAGAGAATTCATTTAGTGGATAGGATGACCAAAAACACACCTTTGTGGCCAGCAACAGTGGCACAAAGGTAATACTGTGCTCTGCATTGATAAGGCCAAAAGGGGGGAATGTTTTGAGTACCTGTCACAAGGTCTCCCTTTTTATGGGGTGCACCTGCATGTGCCTGTGATCCAAGCCGCCTGAGGCTGGGGGGGAATCACAGTGTGAAAACCCTGGTGGGACTGCCTTTTTTTCTTTCTTTGAAGAATTATATAAAATAAAATAAAAACTTTTAAAGAGTATAAGAAGACACAAGCCAAAGACGTTGAGGAGTAGAAACTAGTGATCTAGGAAAAAATCTATTAAAAAAAAAAAGTCTTAAAGCCAAGTGAATGGCATGTATCAAGGAGAGAGTGATCTATTATAGTAAATACAATAAAGTGAAAATTAAGAGTTAACCATTGGCTTGGCAACACAGAATTTGTTGTCTGTGACAGACAATGTCACTGGGCTGATTAAGGCATAGACCTGATTGGAATACATCTGAAACTGAATTGGAGGGGAGGAATTATAGGTAAATTAGGATGGGAGAAATAGCATGCTTATATAATGATGTGGGCGATCTAGTGGGGAATGGGAATAGTCCATGCTCAATCCATTTCTAGAGAATAGCTAAAGAAAGGCCCTTGAGTAGGTGAGAGAGGATATGATTTAGTATACAAATCAAATAGCTGGATTTAGATAAAAACATCTATAGTTAATTTGTAATAACACATGGAATGTAGACTATAGTATGGATATAGATGCTGGTAGATGGGAAGTTATGGTGGAAGTCCAAAACTCTTTGTCTGACTACTTCGGTTTTCTCAAATTCGGAAGCAAGGTGCAAGACTGAAAGAGGAGAGGAATATTGTCATTAAGGAACAAGGAAAAAGTATAAAATATTCTAGAGATTGATAGAAAAAAATGAACTAAGATTGTAATGTGTAATTGTGTAGTATCACTAAGGGCCACTCTGAGATATGTGTGGTTATGAATTTAAAGTGAGACCAGGCAGATTTGTTATGTTTGTTTTTCAGCCATTTTTAGCCACCTGGTATTGGCGGAGGTGTCAGAGTGCTGAATTTAGATTTTTCTTTTGCTTTATTACAGGAAGCAGCCCTTTTAGTAAGTAATAAAGACTTGGTACTCTCAGATTAGAAATAGCCAAGAAAATTCTTCCATTATTTAACAAAAAATATCTATACATTATTTTGAGTGTAGTTGCTAACATAATTTTTGATGAATAATTATCATATTTTTTACTCTTATTCTAACTGAAGGCATTGACAAGACTCCATCAGCTGAAACTTTTAGGCCATACTTTGGTTGTTGAATTTGCAAAAGAGCAAGATCAAGTTCACTCTCCATGTTCCACTTCAAGCAATGAAAAAAAGAAAAGGTATAAGGAAAATAGGGGTTTTCTTAACATTTATAAATTTTTTTTAATCAGTTATATAATTTTGGAGTAGTTTTCTATTAAGTAAGTAATTTGAAACAGTAATGACACCTTTTTCTATTTAGT
Organism: Tupaia belangeri chinensis; assembly: GCF_000334495.1. Lineage (NCBI taxonomy): Eukaryota > Metazoa > Chordata > Mammalia > Scandentia > Tupaiidae > Tupaia > Tupaia belangeri. The sequence continues at coordinate 112,642 of NW_006159750.1, forward strand.
ATAGTAAAATAATATCTTAATTTGTTTCTAGTCGTACATTAGAAACCTGAGTATTAATTTAATATTAGGTATTAATCAATGTATTGTAGCAAGGGAACAGGGTGAAAAGGATTCACTTTTAAGTAGAGGGAATGAAAACAGTATCAAATCCTTATTTTAGAGGTAGCATGATATTACCAATAGGCAGGATCTTTGAAATGAAAGACTGGTATTTCCCAGCTGTGACTCTCTGTAATTCTGTCATCTTCAAGATTTTGCTTTTTTTAACATTCAGTCGAGATATATGGAGGGACACAAATGAAAAATACTGACAAATCAACAGCTTGAAATTATTGGGATAAATAAAAATGTTGTCATGAATACTTTAATCCTTATAACCATATAAAATTAAACCAATTAGTGAAATGCCAGAAAGACAGACAGAAAGCAAGAAATCACCCCCCAAGGGGATAGCAACGCTGCAATCCCTTCTCCTCTTGAGATCTTGGGCACACACATACATGCGCCTAGTTTAAGCTTCCAGGTCCAGGACTTGAACCACGGTTGACTACATGGGAGTCCAGCATTATAGCCATTACGCCATCTGCTGGTCCCAAACATGCTCTTTTTTTTTTTTTTTTTTTTTAACATTTCTCCATCTGTTAAATGTTTCTTCCCCTTGCACCTCACACCCATCCTCCACTACCCTCTTTCTACCACCCACTCTTGCTCATTGTAGTCCTTAACATTTACACCCTTCCTCTCCACCATCACATTTTCAAGTCTCCCAGTGTCTGCCGTAGCACTCAGTACAAATTGAGTGAGGATATACAATGTGTATCTTTTAAAGTCTGCCTCACTTCCCTCAACATTAAGTCTTTTTATATTCATCAATTTGAGTAAAGTGATAGAATCTCATTATTTCTTATACTTGTGTAATATTCCATAGTGAACATGTGCCACAATTTCTCAGCCCAATCATCAGTTTTTGGATACTTAGATTGTTTCCATGTTTTAAAAAATTATAAATAATGCTGCAAAAAACATGGATTTGCAGATGTCTTCTGGTTGAGTATTTGTCTATCCTTTGGGTAAATACCAGTAAGTGGGATTACTGGGTCATATGGAAGGAAGTATGTTTTACACTGTAGTTTCTCAAAGCATGATGCCTAGGCCAGCTTCATCATCTGAACATTTGATTGAAATATATAATCTTGGGTCCTAACCTAGTCTTTTTGAATGGCCCTTGAAGTCTATGAGTATTAAGAAACCCTCCAAGTGATTTTTATTAAAGAAATTTAACATGCTTTATGCTGTATAAACTAGATATTTTTTTGTCAGTGATATTTATTATACCATCTTCATAGACTTGCTATAAAAATTAAATGCAAATAAACCAGCAGATGGCATAATGGTTATGTTTCCAAATAGTTGACCATGGTTCAGGATCCAGTGACTTAAACCTCATGCCAGGTGCATGTGTGTGTGTGTGTGCACACAAAATACCAAGAGGAAACTGGAAGAAAAGGGATTGTGACATGACCGTTTCCCCCTGGGGAGGGAAAGTAATTTCTCGCTTTCTGTCTCTCTCTCCCTCTCTCGCTCTCTCCCTTTCTCCCCCTGGCAAGTGCATACGCTTTATAACAAAAATCTCTCTTGAAAAAAAATTAATGCACATGTGGAATGTCCAGTGTACAGAAAGTATTTAGTGAAGGTTACCATTTGCTTAAGAAATGCTTGAAATGCTTAAGAAATCCTTGAAAGAATTTTGATTGCTTTTATGAAACTTTCATAATGACATGTTTGAAAAGATATTTGCCTTTTCTGTATGCAGTTTTTCATTCTTGCTAAAGATAAGATAAACTTTGATTTTGTACATCCTAGGTCTGAGGAACCTGTGGAAGACGATAAAGAAAAGAAAGAGCTTGGTTGTTTAACAATAGAAAATGGAATTGCACCAAACCATGGGTTAGCATTTTTTTGTCTGCTTTTTATTGTTCGTTTGATTTTATTGTTTTGTATATTTATATTGCAAATAAGATTATTTTAAAGATAAGAATATCTTAATGTATGTCATGTATATTTTTAATATGTTGACTAAATACTTTGAGCTCTGAGATTGTTACCAGTTCAGTTCAAATAAATACAGTTTAGAGTTCTAAGATTAAGCTCTGATAAGAAATACCTTATTTTTAATAGAATCAGAAGGCAAGTTTCGTTTTTTTTTTTTTTTTTTAAGTTTTACTGTAGGGTGCATGTGCTCTCTGGAGACAACAGAGGGATAATGAGAAATCACCCCCCCAGAGAGAATGCCATGCTACAATTCCTTCACCATTCTCCTCTCGGGATTTTGGCCATATAGGTATATGTGCCGATGTTGTTCATGCCACTGGGTCCAGGGCTCGAACTGTGGAGTTGGCCACACGAGATTTAGTTATTTAACTTCCATGCCACCTGCTAGTCCTGCTAATTTCTTTTTAAATGTGTACTTATCTAGCTCTTTCAGGAGTAAGGTAAATCTAAGAGTACTGTAGCATAGGGGTCGATTGTGTATCTTGTCAATAACTTATCTTAAATGAGTTATTGATGTGAATTGTTAAAGCATGATAAGGATTTTAACTTTTTTATTTTTTTTTTAAGACTGACTTTTCCTCTAAATTCATGCCTCAAGTATATGTACCCACCACCTTCAAGCACAATCCTAGCAAACATAGTAAATGCTTTGGCAAGTGTGCCCAAATTCTATGTTCAGGTAAGTAGAATAAAATTTATTTTCCTCAAAGTGTATGTACATATAGCTTGATACTTGAATTTTCATGCTGATATTCACACTTACATATAATAGTATTGGACTAATTGCAGACAGGCAATGATTAATGTAGCACGTAAAGTAATAAAATATTACTATTGTCAGGTAAAGACTTTTATAAACTGTAGTATAAATGGATACTAATAAATAGGAGCTAATTTGGGAAATGTAATTTCTGATAACTCTGTTACTTTAGCTAGCTCAAAAGAGAGAGACAGTAAGAGGAAAAGTGTGAAATCATCCAGTCTCCTTCATTTTTCTCCCAGGATTTTGGGCAGGTACACACACAGGTCCAGTGTGATTTTCAAGCTACCAGGTCTGGGACTTGAACCACAGTTGGCCATGTGTGAGTCCAGCACCTTTAACCACCATGCCATCTGTTGGCCCCACTTTAGAATTCCTTGAACTTAGAGATTCTTAAAGGATACAGTCAACTCCTCCACAAATACCTGAAAATATTGACAGTAATAATATACTTTGAAAATATAAGTGACTTTATTTTCATTATTGTACTTTATGTGTTCAATAATTTCACAATAATTGGGGGGGAGATATAAAAACATTCAAGTAGGTTTTATGTGTAAGTACATTCTTTTTAACTATATGGCACGTGCACTCAACCAGAGAGAGAGGGACAGAGAAAAAGAGGGAAAGTAAGAAATCACTCCCCAGGGTTGGCTACACCACCTTCCCTTCTCCTCTAGTCTCCTCTTGGGATTTTGGGCACACATGCACATGCACCTGACGTGATTTTCAGGCCATGCTTGTCTGGAACTCGAACCACATAGGTGGCCATTTGGAATCCAGTGCCTTAACTTTCATACCACCTGCTGACTTACATTACATTCTTAGTAATGGAAATAATTATGTTTGTATAATAGACAAATATTTTAGAAAGTCTAATCCTCTGAGATATATACCAGTGCTTTATTTTACCTTGTCCTGGGGTTTAAAAAAGAGATGGGTCTTTCTCTGTACTAAATTGATCCATAGTGTAATTATAATTTTTTTAGTACATAAAATTTAAGATGTGAGTTCAGTTAGTTAATACTGTGTAATTTTAAATGTTCTACCACTTTAAGGTGCTTCATCTCATGAATAAAATGAACTTGCCCACACCTTTTGGACCAATTACTGCACGACCTCCCATGGTAAGAAGGCTCTTAGAATTTTCAGGAGTCAAAATTTATTTTCCTGGTTGAGATTATTAAGGCTAAATTATGCAAATATTTTAGTAACCTCTGATGTATTAGGTTGTTGGGAATGTCATAACATTATTTTTCTGTTTTTTTTTAATGCAAAAATGCATCATGACTTTTCCAGCAACCCAATACATTGAGATAAGGAGCCAATGTAGAGTAATTGTAATTGAAGTAAATTTGAGAACTGAAAGTAGGGAGCAGCCAGAATATGAAAGACATGCTTCTGATAATATAGCCCATATTGTTTTCCCAGTGTTTTCAATTCTTTGACCTAGAATATTGTGCCATCCTGTAAGACAATTACATTTAACTTAATTATTTTAAAATTCTGATTTTATTGGAAATAGAGTTTCATTTTCAAAAGACATAAAGTTTGCTAATAATATTTTATAATTTTTTTGCGCAAATTACCCATTTTAATACTAGGCTGTTTCTGCTCTTGAGTAATTTTAGTTATTATTTCACAATCACATTCTTGGTATATATGTAGGTAATAGTGTGACATTATTTGAGTGTTTACATAAGTAGAAGAGAATTCGCTTTGGGGCTAGCTGTTTGTCTAATGTATGTACTGTTTGCTTTGTAATTTTTCTTTGTTAACCACAATACCAATACAATGCTTGGTATCTTGTGAGCATATTAGTTAAGATCATGGTAGCGGTTGTTAATAACAAGACTTAAATTCTTAGTCATTTGATATAATAAAAGATATTTCTTGGTCATGTCAAGATTAAGAGCAAATCCATTCTGAAAGGTGGGCAGAGATATTCTGCTTTAGTAGGTCTTTTGAAAAAAAACAAGTCGTCTTCATTTTCTGCCTTATTAAATTGACAAGGACATTACCATATAATCTGCAGATCAGGAAGGAAGAAATGATTATTTGTGGAAGGTTGGAAGGTTTTTATTCTCTTATTTCATCGACTAAAACTTGGTTACATGGTAAAATACAACTGCACAGGAGGTTTGAAAATTTAGTTGAACCTGGTTACTCAGGAAGAACAAAGAATTGTAATTAGCTAGTGATTTGCCTGAGCTGTAGTTTACTGAATATGTATTGAATGTGTAAAAGAATAGCATGAGATATAGAGAAATGAATATCAAGTATTTGAATGGAAATAGTTGTCTGTTCTGTAACATAGATTGCCATAGTTTTTCTTTTTTCTTTTAATTAGTATGAAGATTATATGCTATTGCATGCACCTCTTCCACCCACATCTCCTCAGCCACCTGAGGAACCACCTTTGCCAGAAGAAGATGAGGAATTATCCAGTAAAGAATCTGAATATGAAAGCAGTGATGATGAGGACCGACAGAGGTTTGTAATGGGATACAGTATTTGTTTCATTTCCAAGACACATAGAATGTGGGAAGGAGACTCTCTTAAGGGTCTTTGTAAATTTGCCTACAATTCTTTTTTTTGTTTATGAGAGATTTTTGCTATAGGGAGCATGTGCTCGCTGAAGATAAAGAAAGAGAAGAGAGACAGAAAAAAGAGAAATCGCCCCCCAGGAGCATGGCCATGCCGCAGTCCCTTATCCATTCCACTCTTGGGATTTTGGGTATGTACACTCATACGCCCACAGTGTGGTGTGAGTTTTAAGCCTCCCGGTCCAGGACTGAAACCATGGTCATGATGTAATCATTATGCCATCTGCTGGTCCTACCTACAATTCCTTATAATTAGGGTTTGTCTAACCCTAGCCCCTAACCTCTTGAGCATATATTAGCTATAGGGTTAATACCTGAGTATAGATAAAAAGACTTAAGGAAAAATTTTCAAATTATCTATTGATTGATGATTCTGATATTAGAAAGTACAGTTGAGCCTTGTTAGTTATGGAGTCTGTATTTCCAAATTTGTTTACTTACTGAAATTCATGTGTAACCCCCAAATTAATATATGTGCTACTTTTACAGTGTTTTGTGGACATAGGTATGTGCAGTGTGATGAACAATTTGAGTTCTCAGACTTACCGGTTTTCATATGAGGTTGAATAAAGTGACCTGTTGTTTCCACCTTCATACTATAAACAGGTGTCCTTTCATTGATCTACTTAGCACCATGGTCTTACATTTTTGAGTTTTAGTATGACAGTTTTGCTGATTAAAATGAATGGCAAGCATAGTGTGAAGTGCTGCATATTGTTCCTAAGCTCAAGAAGGCTGGGATATGCCTTACGGAGAAAATACGTGTGTTAAATGAGTTTTTCACGGGACAAAGTTTTGACAGTGTTGACTATTAGTTCAGTATTAATAAAGCACCATGTATATTGAATAAGTGACTTAAACACACATAAAACAACATAATGTACAGATAACTTGATACAGTGTTGTGATCAAAGGCTCACAGGAACCTGACCCTAAATTTCCTCAGATGCATTTCTTCAAGTATTTCTAATGTAATATTTAGGTGACTTTGTAGACTATAACTACTGTCATTACAAGGGCTCTTCAAAGTGTTACTGGAGAGCTAATGGGTGGCTTAGAGGTTAAGGGACTGGATCCTATCTGGCCAACTGTGTGGTTCGAGTCCCAGACTTGTGAATTGAAAATCACACCAGATGCATGTGTGTGTGTGTGTGTGTGTGTGTGTGTGTGTGTCCAAAATCCTGAGAAGAGAATGGAGAAAACAGATTGTGGCATGGTCATCCTCACTGGGGGATGATTCCTCACTTTTTTCTTTCTGTATCTCTCTCCTACAAGTTCACTACCCTATAGTAAAAACTAAGAAAACAAAAAAAAAAAAAGAAAAGTAAGTGGAAAATATGTAAAAAAGCTGTATATATTTCTCTTTTTTTTTGCACCACATAAACTAATATTTTAATTCTATGTTCCATATGTGCTCACTGGAAAGACAGTAAGAAATCACCCCTCAAGGGGGATGGCCACTCTACAATCCCTTCTCCATTCTCCTCTTGGGATTTTTGGCATGCATGCACATGTGCCTGGTGTGACTTTTAAGCCACCAGGTCCAGGACTAGAACCACGGTCGTCTTCATAGGAGTCCAGCAACATAATCATTAAGCCATCTGCTAGTTCCAAATTACTGTTTTGACAACTTATTCCCTGGACCGTATTTACCTCAGAATAATTTATAGAACCATTCTGTAGAATTCTGTATGAAATTATTCATAGTAATTATAGCAGATGAGTTATTTATTTGTTATTCTAGACTATCTACATATATTTTAAAGATTCTGGTGAAGACTAGTAAGTTGTTAATAATGTTCAAGTATATAACTCATATAGTTGCTACATAGTTCGACTCTTGTAATAGGAAGCAGACAAAGACAATACCTAAGTGAGTGCTATGGCTATGTTCTGATAATAGGCAACTAACTGGATTTGGTCCTTAGCCTTTAGGTTGCCAACCTCTAACCTGTGATGGGAATCTTAAGTCACTATGTACCATGGAAGTTAGATATAGAAGGAATGGTTGGCAGGAGTCAACCCAAGCAGAGACTTTGGCAACATTTACAAATAATCGACAGAATTTGACTATTGAGTCAGTGTGCATCTAAGAAGTGATTTAGTATGTATTTTATTTCCAGGGGGAGAGTTAAAGTCAAAGTATAGATGAGGCTAAAACTGTAAAATGTGAGTGATCTGTCTTGACTAGAGATATTTAGGGAAGCTGGCAGCTCTTGATAGATGGTTATTTTAACTCATTGCTAAATAAAGAATAGTGTGGAATGTTGACATTGTGTTAATTACTTAATCTTTGTGAACTCACCTTTCTTTATAAAATTAATGATAGTAGTTAGAAATGCTAATGTGTAGACTGCCCAACCTTTTTTTTTGGTTTGATTGGTTGGTTTTGTTTTATTTATTTTGCCAATAAGTCCTTTGAGTCAAGAGAGAGAGAGAAGAAAACTTGTATGAACCAGCCTCTAGTTTCATGGTGTTCTACTGTATAGTGGAAATGTATCAAAACCTAAAAAAAAAAAAAAAAAAAATCCAAAAATGCTACTATTCATTTATTTTGCAAATATTTATTGATTTTCCTGACATTGAGGCTAGCTGTATTTTGGGTGAGCAATTTATGAATATAAACACATAGGCTTTGAAGAACTGTTTTCTTTTTTTTTTTCCCACAACATTTTTTGTAAGCAATAAGTAAATTGACCTGGTAAACCAAATCATCTGTCTTAATTCTTTTCCATTTAGAGAAAACATAGATATAAGGCTCATTTTAACTACACCTTCTCCTTTTTCCCCAGTATTTTGTTGTGTGTGTCTATATTGCTTTCAAATTTTACAAATGTAACTCGGGAGATAGAGCTTTAACTACTGGGTTTTGAGCTCCTGGTCTGTAGAAGATACAATCATACCTAAACAAGATCTGTCCTAAATATTAATATTCTTATTCTTAATAGAGAAAAGCTATGTAAAAGGTATCAATTATCACTTTCTGCTTTTTATTTATGCCTACTTCAGAGTAGTTTTTAGTTATAAACTACTTTGTTTTGAAATAGTTTAAGTTACCTTGTTTATGTACTGATAGATTGCAACAATTATGTACAAAATACTTTTTTTTAAAGAATTATTTATTTATTTCTATTTGTTATTGTTATTTCTTTTTCTTTATTTGACTAGAGAGAGAGAGAGGGAGAGGGAAAGGGAGAGGGAGAGGGAAGGAGAGGGAGAAGGAGGCAGAGGGAAGGAGGGAAAGGGAAACGGAAAGTGAGAAAGCAAGCCACCAGGTCCAGGACTTGAACCATGGTTAGCCATGTGGGAATCCAGCGCCCTTATTCACCACACCACCTGTTGGCCCCATACTTTTAAATGAAATACTTCAGTTGCTATATTTGACAATTAGAATATGAATTAATTTTACTTGTTGATAATATTTTTGAATATCAGTCAAAAAACGAACAAGTTACATGGATTGCTTTAGTGTATCTTTTTCAACTGGCATAAAGTCTAGCCTTTTATTTGGGCAGCTAATAATGTTCATAATGAAACATTTTTTTTAGTTTGGTAAATTACAATTGAATAAATTTTTGGTTATTTCAAATACAAATGTAATCTTAACAGAGGAAGTAGTAAATAGATATTTTTATAGATAAGGGAATCTTCTTTACCTTCCCTCTTCCCATCATAGAATGACCAAACTAATGGAACTAGCAAATCTTCAGCCCAAAAGACCAAAAACAATAAAGCAGCGCCATGTGAGAAAAAAACAAAAAATAAAGGATATGTTGAATACACCAACATCTGCGTCACACAGGTAATTATTTTTTTTTAATTATGAAATTAGGGTTTTCTGTATGTACTTTATATACTTGCTTAACTCATATCATTTCTCAATGTAGTTTTTGTTTCATATCAGTCTACTTGATTCAGCTTTGGCATTCTTTTTGCTAAATTTACAATTATTAATAATTCTGTCATAGTTGACCAGCATTTGATAGTATTAACTACCCCAGGTCTCAAGATTTTTCCAACCTTCATTTTACATACTATTCTCTCCCTTTTATCTCCCATTCTACTGTCTCTCCTCCCTTTTTACTTTCTTCATTCCTTTCTGTCTGTCTTCCCTACCCCAGCTCTCTTGCCTCCTTTCTTGGGGGTAGGAGGAAGGGATCCCTATGCTTTTGTCCATGGTTTTCTTCTCTTCATGAATTTATATTCTTGGTTAATCACATTCATTTTTATAGCTTCATTTGGGGTGCCAATAAATATCAAGTCTCTAACTGTAAATTTAATCTCTTTTCTTGAAACCTGAAGTTCTCATTTCCTATTTCCTATATGCATAGAGAGAAAGCCTTCTAAACACTTAAGATATTATCCTAAACAAAATTCATTTACTTTACTTTTACCATGTCTTTCTCTTCTGGTATTCACAGATTTGATAATGGTATCACCAGTGTGTTTATATAAAATTATTTAGTTCTTTTTAACTTTACTACAACAATGAGGTAAAGAAAAGATGTCTTATGTGAATAGAAAAGTAAAAGGAAGTTCCAGAGTTAGGAAAGCTTGTTGAATAGAAATAGATATTATGAAGAGAAAGAAAGAAGGCTATGTGGAGGCTATATTTCCCAGGGCATAAGTAAATATTAATAGTAAATATTAATAGTAAATATTAATCTGGGACACTTGAATTTATTGAGAAAGCCATTGGGATATCATTGATATTTTTAAAAAATTAGAAATTCCAGGACCAGCAGATGGCATAATGGTTATGTTACTGTACTCCCACATAGTTTACCATGGATTGAGCAGACCTGCCTGCTTAAAAATCACGCTGGGCGCATGTGCATGCATGCCCAAGATCCCAGAGGAGAATGGAGGGGAAGGGATTGCAGTGTGACCATCCCCCTGGAGGGGGGGGTTGATTTCTCACTTTCTGCCTGTCTCTCTCTCTGTTACTCTGATGAATACAAATGTCCCATAGGAAAAAAATTAAAAAATCCCTCTCAAAAAAAAAAAAAAAGGAATTCTTTTAGACTGTGTTTTCTTACAATAAATTTTTAAGCAGCTAGGTTCCCACATGTGGTCAGCCATGTGCATGTGTGTACCTAGCAGCTTGAAAATCACACTGAGCATGTGCATGTGCGTACTTAATATCTCGGGAGGAGAATAAAAAAGAAGGGATTGAAGTATATGCTAACTTTCCTGGGAGGTGATTTCTCACTTTCTCTCTTATTTTTTCTCTTCATGTGAGCACATGTGCCCTATGGTTAAAACCTAAAAATAAATAAATAAAAATAAAATATATTTCCCAGGGCATAAGTAAATTTGGGATGAGGTTCAAGGCCATAACTATGCAAAAATGTTATTAGATACCACTTTCTATTGTGTTTTGGACATTTTATTTCTTTCATTTATTTTTTAAATTTGATAGAGGGCATACGTGCTCACTGGAGAGAAATGAGTACTGGAAGAGTGAGCAGACACCCCTCATGGAAGGTTGCCATGTTACAGTGCCTTCTCCTTCAGTCTCTCCTTTTGGCATTTTGGTCACGATTGCACATACACATGGTGTGATTTTCAAGAAACTGAGTCTGGGACTCAAACCACACATTAGGCCACATAGGATCTTATTCTTCAACCACCACTCCATCAGCTGGCCCAGAGATTTTCTTATCATCCAAAAATTGCTAGCATAGTGATAGTTTTTGTATATGTGTTTTGTTTGAAGTTTATTACCCTTTTTTTTTTTGTCTATGAGATTTTGCATTAATGTGAATTTAGTTTATATTATTGCAGAAATTTTATTTGCCTGTTTGTCACAGAATTCTGTGTATGTTAATTATATCTTAATCAAATTATCATTTTGAAGTGTTAACTTTATTTAGCTTTTCTACAAGGACATTTTCCCTTGAGTTATAAATAACTTCAGAATTAATAAAGGAGTTATTAAAATGATCTTTTTTTTCATTTTTAAAGAAAAGGGTTTTGATCTTTTTGTTTTATTTAACTTTGGATATAAATAATAATATGTACATTTTTGCCCCCTATGTCTGTCTTGATACCAAAGTAACCTATACCTTTAATCTCTATAACAGCAGTGAACAATAAAAATAGAAAACAGGAGCCACATAAATTTTTTTAGTAGGCACATTAAGAAAATAAAAAGAAATAGATTTAGCTCATAATACCAATATATTATTTTATCATGTAACCAATATAAAAAGTTATTGAGATAGTTTATGTTCTTTTTTAATGCAAAGTTATTAAAATTTGATGCATATTTTATATTCATAGCATATTGTAATTTGGACAGCAACATTTTAAATGCCATTAGCCATGTCTGGCTAGTGGCTGCTCTGTTATTACAACATTTTTATATCATATATAAAAATTAGTATATTAAAAATGCTTGTATTAAACACAGAATGAGCTATTCTTGTGTATTGGTAAATATCCTGCAGTTTAGAATTAATAGTTGTCAAATCCTGTGTCATTTACTGAGTGACTCTAAGCAAATTATTAACCTCAAGTTTTCTTATCTGTAGATAAACATAATAGTACCCATATTAGAGTATTGTTAGGGATTATTGAAATAAGAAAATTCACTTTGTGCAATACTTATAATGTGTAGTAAATGCTTTTTGTAGTATTGGTTTTTACAATTTAAAATAAATCGGAAATAATATTTTAGTCACAATTTTATTTACAATTACAAACTAATGCTGTGATTGTTTTAAAATAGCAATTCACATCCTGTGCTATTACCTTCGGATGTTTTTGACCAACCACAACCTGTAGGTAATAAAAAAATTGAATTCCATATATCCACCAACATGCCAGCGGCGTTTAAGAAAGATTTAAAGAAGGAACAAAATTCTGAGGAAAAAAATTGTGGTAAGGATATTTTAGTTCTTCTATATGCTGAAATCAGCTTTTTGTTTTAGAATTAAGTTTTATATGTAACGTTTCTGTATTTCAGTATTTGCTAGTTTTCTTTAAGTGAGTAGGTCTTCTACAATAAAATGGAATAATATCTATTTTAATTTTCTTATATAACTAAAATCAATGCTAAATGTGATTGTCATTGATATCTTTTGCTAGACATGACCTCGTTAAAGTGAAAGTATTTTTGCTGATGTTTACACTCTACATAGAAGAGTTTCTCACATTGATTTCATTTTTTATTGTTTCTTTGGTATGATGTCCTATGGTTTTATTTGTGTAATTGTATTATTGGTTAGGCAACAAGAATGCTACTGTCTTGTGAATTTTAGCGTTCATGAAAGTATGTTTTTTAGTCCAAAGATATGGAAGATTATTTATCAAGGAGCCTACTCTTAAGTTTAAAGATAATATATTGAAATTATCAGATTCTTTTTTGCTTATTTTATATATTAATTGGATGTCATACTATAATGACAATTTGTTCATCTTTATAAATTTGAGAAATAAAACAAGCTTATAGAAATGTAATCAAAACAGTAACAAAAAGTTTTTAAACAATTAATATCTAAACCCTACTTTCCTCTGTCCCATAACCTACAAGTACCCATTGTTTGTAATTTGTGTATGTGTTTGTGTGTGAGTGATGTATATGTGTATGCATGTATGTATGTATTCTTACCGACTTTGACATGGTATTAATTTATTCAGTAACAACTTATTGAATATTTCTATGTAGCAGGTTCTATGATTAGGTTAGAGTCTCCTAACTTTTGGAATTTATATTCTGTTTCTTTCAATATGTATATTTTGATTTACGTAATTTTTTTTTGTTGTTTCATGATTAGTCACCCTCTGATATAGTTTTTAATTTTTTTTTAAGCTTAGTTTACTCAGATTTAGATCCAAATGAGAAGGGACAGTCATTCCATTCTACATCACTATCAAATAATGTTAAAACATAGCTATAGAAGTTATTTAAAAGATTTTCTTACTGATTCCTTCAGGCTACAGGAGTTCTGTTTGTATATTATTTTGTCTGCATTATGAAGAGACTTTTATAATGCTCTAAATATATATGTATGTTAAATGTAGCATTTTGTTTGCATCCTTTTCACATAACTTTTTAGAGCTTTGTTTCATTCTTTAGGTGTGAAAGTAGAATGGTTTTAGTGAATATGTAGCCATATCTTTACAAACATTTTACCTAACCTAGTTTAATTTTTGCTAAATACTAAAATTAATATTTTATGAATGAAAAACTCTATGTTTCTATCTTTTAAAAGTAAAACTGTGGTGGGACCACAATTTTGGGACCATGTAGCATAGTGGCTACGTCATTAGACTCCCACCTAGTCAACTGCGGTTTGAGTCCTGGAACCGGTGGCTTAAACTCATGCCAGGTGTGTTTGTGTACACGCCAAGATCCCGAGAGGAGAATGGAGGAGAAGGGATTGTGGCATGGCCATCCTTCCTGGGGGTGATTTCTTGCTTTCTGTCTCTCCATCTGTCTCTGTCTTTCTGGTGAGCACACAAGCCCTATTAGCAAAAACTCAAAAAAAAAAAATTGTGGTTTTATTGGATATCAATCATTGAAGAGCAATTTTTTAAAGAATTATTCTTTTTAACTTTATTTATTTATTTTATTTAGACCAGAGAGGGACAGAGGTGAGAGGGGAGTGAGAAAGGAAGCCACCAGGTCCAGGACTCGAACCATGGTCAGCCATGTGGAAGTCTAGTGCTATTAACCACCACACCACCTGATGGCCCCAGGAGTCATTTCTTAAGCCTACAAATAATTTATTTTACTTCCTCTAGGACCAAATTAAGATTGGGCTTCTTGGCGGCAAGTTAGAAATTAATGGATTTCTTTTAGTGACCCCAAATAGAAGTGTCTTATTATTTATTTATTTAACCCCAAATAGAAGTGTCTTATTATTTATTTATTTATTTATTTAGAGATAGATGTTTGCTTTTTTTTTTTAGAGAATTTTTGCTATAGGGCATGTGAGCTCACCGGAGAGAGAGATAGAAAAAAAATCACCCTTTGGGTGGATGGCCAAACCACAGGCCCTTCTTTTCTATTCTTCTCTTGGGGTCTTAGCTACACACACACATGCCTAGCATGAATTTTAAGTCCCTGGGTTTGGGACTCAAACCATGGTAAACTACATGGGAGTCCAGCAGTGTAACCATTATGTCATTTGCTGGTTCCAAAGTGTCTTTATTTTATAGTGTTTTTTCCAGAATAGTATGTTGATCTAAATTTTTAAATCATTAAGATTATAGTTTATTTTGCAGTATTCTTGTATAGCACTATGAAGATTTTTATAAGCTTGTGTAAATATTGTTGAGCAACCATATCCCATTAACAAAATGCCTTTGTTGCTTATGTAATTTATTTAATAAATTGCAAATTTATTCCTTTTACACAATTGTTGATACTTCAGAGGGTATCAAACACACCAAATTATTGTCCCCCAAAGCACGTATTTTATATGCTTAAAGAACAGTTGAACCAGATGCCCGTCTGGTGTCTCAGAGTAAACATCTTCAAACTAAATTCATTTTCTTTCCACTTTGCATACTCTCTAAATACCAGCATCAAGCAGCTATTTGGCTATTTGACTATTGCGTGTTTTTTTTTTTTAATTTTTGTTATGCTTTAATAGCACAGTTAAACAGTTATGAGAGAATCAAATTATCTCTAAAACCTAAAATATGTACTTTTTACACCTTTTCAGAAAAATTTTGCTTACATCTGTGACAGAGAGACAGAGAGAGAGACAGAGAGTTTTTTTTTATTTTTCGGGGTGCGGGGAGGAGAGGTTTTTGCTACAGGGCATGTGCGCTCACCAGAAAGACAGAGAGATAGACAGAAAGCAAGAAAAACCCCCCCCTGGGGGGATGACCACGCTGCAATCCCTTCTCCTCCATTCTCTTTTCGGGATCTTGGGGATGCACGCACACGCGCCCAACATGAGTTTAAGCTGCCGGGTCTAGGACTCGAACTGTCATCAGCTACATCGAAGTCCAGCGACATAGCCATTACGCCAACTGCTGGTCCCAATGTCAAAAGATATCTTAATAAAATAAAAATGGGAAGAGGGGAACTGGTTTTGGAGGGAATGATTTTTAACGTATAATGTTAATATTGAACTTTTAGATTTACCTGCTACTGAAGTTGATGCATCTAATATAGGATTTGGAAAAATCTACCCAAAACCTAATATGAACATCACAGAGGAGATTAAAGAAGACTCTGATGAAATGCCATCAGAATGTATTTCTAGAAGAGAGTTGGAAAAGGGCAGAATTTCTAGAGAAGGTAATGTCATGAAATAAATCAGCATATAATCCATTTACAGTTTTTGACTTGACAGAAACAAATCTCTTGGTGCAATTTACTTGAAGGCATACACTGCAAAACATCTTCTAATTAATGTTTAAAATCTCCTCTTTTGATTTTTAAGCCTCAAATACGTACTTCATAGAAAGGAGTTTCCTTTCTATACATTATTTCCAGTCTGTCTTTGTCTCAGTCTAAATTTTTGTTTCTTTTTCTAAAATTTTTATATATCGTTTAAAAGCTTCAACGTGACCTGTGTGCCTAGAGTTATATATTCTAACACAATTGATAGAACATTGTAGTGACGTGTCTTGAGATGATTGTGTAGGAAAAATATATAATTATTTGATGATTTAAAATCTATGCTTCAAGATTTTTATATCCTAGCATAATTGCTTACTATTTTAGTTTGTTGTAGAAGAATATTTAAGGGTTTTAGACTGATGTGTAACATAATTTTTCCCACATCAGTGGGGAATATGTTGCCAACTAGCATTTTTGGACAGAGCATCTAGTTGTCAAGAACTGACATTCAGTAGGAAAAAATATAAAGGGATCTAAAGGCCACACAGTTTGTCTGAAATACGTGATTATTATGTTTGAGTATTTCATTTTTCATGGTCTTTTTAGTGAAGTAACTCATCTTAAAGGGCCTTTAATGGTAGATTTGTCTTTTTTTTTTTTGATAAATTTTAGTTACTCGGTATGTCTGAAATTTTTAAATCAAAAGTTAAATGTATTTCATATGTTCTTTTATATTTTGAGTGTTTTTATACGTTCACTAATTATTAACTTCTATAGTTTTAACATTTTCTTATTGCTTATTTTGTGTATTTAAGTTATATTTAAACATGATTGTAGTTTTTATGACCATTTAGTGAAAATATCTTAATTAAATATTCTTGTTTTGTTTTCATTTTTAAATAAGAAATGGAAACACTTTCAGTTTTCAGAAGTTATGAACCTGGTGAACCAAACTGTAGAATTTATGTAAAGAATTTAGCTAGACATGTTCAAGAAAAGGTAAGTTGAAATTTATAAATTGTATTTATTATTTTACATTTTTGTTCCTGGCTTTCTTATTTATCTTTTTGTTGTTGAAATCCTAGGACCTTAAATATATTTTTGGGAGATATGTTGATTTTACATCAGAAGCACAGCGGATAATGTAAGTGGTTGTCATAATCTCAAATTACTATGTTTTAGTCATTACAAGTTTATTCCTTTTTTTCTCCAAACACTTTTCTTTAGAGATAAGAGGTAATTGAAGAAATTGGTTTATTCTGTTGTGTGATTAATCTTTTAGATGTCTAGAACAAAAGTTGGCAATCTTATGTAAATAAGTAGATACTAAAATTTTAATATTTTTAAAATTACATGCTATCATTTCTGTTGCCCCTTCCAGTTTGGTTATAGTAGCGTGAAAGCAACCATAAACCGTGCATAAGCAAATATTCATGGCTGTGTTCTAGTAAAACTGTATTTACAAAAACAGGCCTCATGATAAATTCTGGCCCTAAGTCTCCCTTTAAAGCTGTGGTTTTCAAACTTTAACATTGTGTAAGAATCACCTGGAAAGCTTAGTGAAATAGTTTCCTAAGCCTATTTCCAGGGAGTAGTTTTTTTCACTCTGTCAGTAAATTCTCATCTTTTCATTAGATTGTCTAAAGCAAGGTTGCCAATTTTGTAAAAGCAAAAGGAGAGGGATGCAATTTATAAGTCATATGAAAACTAATGTTTGGAGTTAGAATTTTATTCTTTAAATTTTCATATTTTTTTAACTCTAAATTAAAAAAGAATCTTGGTCATATGAATTAAAAAATAGGAAGAAGGGGACCAGCAAATGGCATAATGGCTATGTCACTGGACTCCCGTGTAGTCAACCGCAATTTGAGTCCCAGACCCAGTGGCTGAAACTCAGGCTGGGTGTGTGTGCATGTGTGCTCAAGATCTGGAGAGGAGAATAGAGGAGAAGGGATTGCAGCATGTCCATTACTCCTAGGGGGTGATTTCTCACTTTCTGTCTCTGTCTTTCTGGCGAACACACGTGCTTTATAGCAAAAACCCTGAAGCATAGTAGTTATACATAATGCTTTGGGAGCCAGAACTCATTTGGCCTACCATACTTCAAATCTGATGCCTGTCATCTTGAAAAGCACACCATTGCTTGGGCATATGTGGCCAAAATCTTGCAGAGTTGGATGAATGAATGGAAGACAAAGGATTGTGGTGTGACATGGGGAATGGAATGCATGCTCCTGCTTGCTTTCTTGCGAACTTTCTCTCTTGAAAGTACTTGAGCCATCTCTCTCTCTTCCTCTCATGAAAGCACATGATCCATCTGGCTATTCAATATAAAGGTAGGAAGAAATAGAAAAATTAAAGTGAGAGACATTTGAATAGAGATAGAAAATAGGGATGAGACTCTTATGTAGTTAATTATATTTTAATCTTCAAGTAAAACCAATACTTTACAAATCTTATCTGGCCTATGTAACTTTTTAGATAGGAATGTCTAGGATAATTCTATATCCCTCCATTTAGGGACCAGCAGGTGGCGTGTTGGTTAAGGTGCTGAATTCCCATATGGCAGACCATGTACCCAAAGTCCTGAGAGGAGAATGGAGAAGGGATTGCAGTATGACTGTGCCCCCCTGGGGAGTGATTTTTTTTTCACTTTGCCTCTGTCTCAGACAAGTGCACACTCTTTATGGAATTTAAAAAAAAAAAAAGGAACAAAAAATTATCCATTTATTCTCATTAGTGGCAGAATCTCTCTTCTTGTTAGAATACCAAAAATTTCCTCTGCTGGTCATGCAGTATCCTGGCTCTTTTTCTTGTTGCTGTTTGAGTCATGATTATAAGAAAAAGAAAAAAAAACTGTGTATGGATATGTAAAAATACATGTGTATGTATTTCCAATATTGTCTGAAATTAGTATTTGAGGGAAAAATAATTCTATATTGAGAAAGCTATAGATCTCAAAATGATAATGTTGTTTTTCATGAGGCTGGTCATGTGATTTTTTTTAATATATATATTTAAAAACCTTTCATTGGAATTTTTAATTGATAGTTTTTTGTGTTTTATATTCTTTAGCAAGTTCCATAGACTGTCTCAGCAGTAGCAAATGACTTTCTTAAGTACCTTTTTTTTCTTTTTGGCTTTCAAGGTCTATTTATTTCATTTCTTTTTTATTTCGTTTTCTTTTATACATTCAGTAACATTAGTTAGCTTACAAAATGAATATTTCAACAGGTGAACATTCCTCCCTAGTCCAGTTGATAAAACTATAAAATATGTTCAACAGATAATACCACATTTCTTTGTCCCATTAATGCTTTGCCTCCCTATTTTTTTCTTGTAAATGTCCTTCCTCAGACCCCATTTTAAGTGGGGACATACAATGTCTTGCCTTCATATCCTGGCCTACTTCACTCAGCAGTAAATCTTCTGTATTTTTCCACTTTCTGTCAAAAGCCAGGTTTTTTTTTTGTTTTTTGTTTTTTGGTTTTTTTATGGCTGAATAGTATTACATAGAGTATATGTGCCACAGTTCTTCTATCCATTCATCTGTTCGTGGACATTTGGGTCAGTTCCATGACTTAGCAATTGTGAGTAGTGCCACAATAAACATCGATGTGCAAGCACTTTTCCGATTAAGTATTTTTTTGTCCTTTGGGTAGATACCAAGGAGTGGGATTACTAGATTATATGGTAGTTCTATTTGTAGATTTTTGAGGAATCTCCAAATTGTTCTCCATAGTGGCTGGACCTTTCGAATGAAGTTTTCTCTCAAAAATGCTGAAAGGATGAGTACACTATGAAACAACAGAACACTATTCTTGAATAAAAATAACTGGTTTGTTTTTCTGTCTCTAAATCAGAATTTTTTAAAGAATCAATCAATCTCTGTAGGCATCACTTATAAAATGATAGGTATGATTAGATAATCAGTAAAGTTTCTTCCTACTCTGGAATCCTGTATTTGCTTGCAATAATTCAGTGAATTCTATAATTGCTTACAGTTACTTTCTATCAGCCCTTCTGTCCTTAGATGTATAATTGTTTTGTTTTGTTTTATTTTTCCATTTTAGTGGATGGTGTTAACTAAAAGAAACTTTTAAAAACATATTAAATAAAAATAAGAATTTGCTTGTATACTTGCTAGTAGGATTATTAAATTCCATAAATACATTTAAAATAGTTAGAAATATCTTAACACCTAGTTATATATCAAAATAGCTAAAAGGATTTTGAATGTTCCCAGCACAAAGTAATGATAAATATCAGAGATCATGAATGTGTTAGTACCAAATTTGATCATTGCACATCAAAAAATAACTGTGTCCCAGAAATACATATTTATTGATACGGCAGTTAAAATAATAAATAATTAATAGGTAGATGCACATCATCAAACTTGCATTACTAACTGATAAATCAGGTTTTTTTAAGACTAGTTTTATTGTTAATAACTTTTTATTTTGTTATAGGACATGTGCAGAGACAGATTGGGGTCTGGCAGGGGTAGTATGAAAGCAAGCTACCAGGTCCAGGATTCGAACCGCACTTGGCCATATGAGAGTCCAGTGCCTTAACCACTACGCCACCTCTGGCCCCAGATAAATCAGTTTTATAACAAATGTAAAATAGAAATTTATAAAACCTGACTAATTAATGTGCTAATAAGATAGTATAGTCATTTTTACTTTGAGATATCAAAATTTCAAATTATACTGTTCATTCTCATACAGTACCTTGAAATGTTTGACATTCATAAAATCAAAACTACTCTTCTTTGACTTTATAGGTTTGATATACGCTTGATGAAAGAAGGTCGCATGAAAGGACAAGCTTTCATTGGACTTCCAAATGAAAAAGCTGCTGCAAAAGCCTTAAAAGAAGCTAATGGATATGTTCTTTTTGGAAGACCTATGGTGGTTGTATCCTTTAAATCAGTCTCTTCCAAAATTATACAATTTTTAGGAAAGTATAACTGCAACCAGTTTTCATGTCATCTTTTAGAATTCTCAACAAATAGCATTTCACACTGAGATATTTTGTTATAGTTAAGCCTTTGTTGACTCAGGCAACAATGTTAATTTATATTTTTTTGTTGGAAAATAGGAAATTCAGCAGTATGAGGATATTCAACCAAGTTCTAAATGTTTTACTTAATGTAATTTCACTTAATTATGCTAGGCCTAAGAGACTACCGTGTCTAGATACATTTAGAGTCATTAAAAATAATATGGGACTAGCAGGTGTCATGGTGGTTAAGTGTGCTGGACTCCCACATGGCCGACCATGGTTCTATTCCCAGACCTGGTGCTTGCTTTCTCTCTCTTTTTCTCTCTTAAAAACCTCTCTGGTTAAGTTAAAATAAATAAGGTTAAATAAAATAATTCTTTAAAAAATAATATAGTTTTATTATTTTATTATATTGTAATTCACATTTCTACTTGAAAATTTTAATAACCAGACTATATCTTTGATTAACCATCTTGCTTTTAGTAATTAATTTATTTGGAACATTAGAAATCAGCAAAATGGGTACAGGAACAAAATTTCAAGTTGAATAAGTGAGTACGGAGCAAGCCAGTGACCTACTGGTTAAGGGAGCCAGATCACAGAAGGCCAAACTTAAGGTTCAAATCCCAGCCCCTGCAACTTGAAAAATACTGAGCATGTTTATATATGAGCCCCAAATCATGATAAGATGGCAAAATGGTGAAGGGATTGTGACATGATCAGTTCCCATTCAGGGGTGAACTCTCTCCCTCTCTTTATCTCTCTTTGACAAGTGCATACACCTTCTGTAAATCAAAAAGGAAAAAAAAAATAACCATAAGGAAAAGATTAATTTTTAAATGTCCTCCCCAAATCGTTGATAGCAGGCAGAAAGATAGTCAAGGTGTATTTAAAACTATACTATTACCCTCATTAGAAAGTGTTTAATAATTACTTAGAAAAGAATTACTTACCTGTTCATGAAACAAACCTTAATATAAAAATATTAGCAGTTTGCTCGGTCTGCTAGACCAAAACAAGATTCTAAAGAAGGAAAAAGAGTTAAAAATTAGTAAAGGTAAGTAATGTGGATAAAGTATAATTTTTTAAAATATCTGTTTCTTATAAGAGATAATATTAGGAAAAGCTAAAGCCTGACCAAGAAATGATTCAGATATCTCTTTAAGATTTTTTTAATGAAAGTATATCTGTGCAATTAATTCCCATTATACTTCAAAATTTTAACTACCAAATAAAGCCCATTTGTATGTAAAATTAAGTCTGGAAATGAATTTTATTAGGGGAATTTGCCTTTCACTCTTTATTTACTTTTTTTGCCTAGAGTAGAGCAATGGTTTTCAAACTTTAATGTGTATTGTTATCACTAACAGAGTCTGACAAAATAGATGGCTAGACTCTCTCCTTCAAGAGTTTCTGAATCAGTAGCTCTGAGGTGGGGACCTAGGGTGACCAGATCATCTCATATTTCCTGTGGCTGTTTCTCAGTATGCTATACTTTCACTGCTAAAAATAGCAAAAGTATCTGGCAACCCAAGAAAGGTTGATCACCTTCTGTGGCACCTGAAAATTTGTAGGACTAATGAGTTTCCAAGTAATGGTGAAGCAACTGGTTTAGGGACACATCTTGAAAACTCTTGAGATAAACATTTAAAGCTAAATTTTCTAACTTAAAATTCTACAGTGCAGAATATATAAAATTAACTATTAACATATCTCACAAAAATACCTTTGCGTGGAGTGAAATCTTTTATTTTTGAAGTAAGTCATGTTAATGCACACTTAAGTAATTTAATGATACAAATGGTAGAATGTGTGACATTGATTAATTGGGGAAATAAATGAAAGTGTATTCTTATTTTAAAATGTCCCTTCATAAACTGGGAGAATTTGAAATAAGTTGATAAAAGGTGTTTAGATGAAAAAACATAATTATGAAATAGGAGAAAATTTTGCTTAATGTTCAGTTCCTCTGTGAGATGTCGTGAGTATTTGAGTTTTATTGTTAAGTATGGTGGTGTAGGCAAAAGTCTTATAAATACCTTAGAGGAAAAATTAAATAATTTTTGTATATATTTTTAAAATCATTTATTTATAAAGCTAATGATGAAAACAAGAAAAAAGAAAAAAAAATTTAAACTGCATTCTGCTGTTCTTCTTTAGAAGCATTCCTGAAAAACGTAAATACTGCTGTATTACTGTCATGCAAAGCGTATCCTTTCTTGTTGTATCCTTTTTGGGGCAGTGTTTTTTTGTTTTTCTCCCCCTCCCCCTGAAATGTTTTGTCCCTCCTCTACCCATTATTCAGATTAAGCAACACTTTTTTATACTTTATTCAAATGACATATTTTCTAAAATTATTTGTGTAGATGGAACAAATTTTTTATGTGCTTTTTAGATTTGTTGTTGAATTTTCTGTGCTGTCCTTTTAGGTTATATGATTTTTCTAAGGAAAGTTAGTGAATCAGGTCAATTTATGTACTTGGAGAATGTGTATGTTTGCTTTAACACAGAATGTGGTCTTGGCATTTGTGTCGTTCCTAAACTTAATTCTGTAATATGATTTCTGTTTTATGATATATCTGGTTTAGGTGTCATTTGTGTTATAAAATTTGATTGGGGAAATGAGTTTTTTATAAAAGCACATACATTAAAAATTAAAATAACTGGATTTCTATGTAAGAGAAGAAGACCTCATCTGAGGTCTTACTATTAAAATCTCCTTTGACATAGATATGAAGTAGAAGTACCTTCCTTTTTTTTTTCCTTTTCTAAACAGAAAAGATTAAAAAAAGAGAGAGATAAACAAATAATAACATAGGAGAGAAGCTATCATGTTGACTCAGGAGAGCACATTAAGTGAAAAGAAACTATCCTGATTAATGTAGAAAAGTGCTTCAGAAAGTTCATAGAAAAGTTGAATTAAAGAGGTTTTTTGGTGCAAAAAATTTGAGATCCACATGTAATTTTTTATAATACACATTTTTCATCAGCTTTTTGAGCTTCCCTTGTATAAGGATAGTGGGTTCTATGGGCCAGCTCATGGTCTGGTGGATAAGGCAGCTGAATCTCATATGCCAATGGTACAGTTGGAATCCCAGCCACCACAGCCTAGGAAAACACATCAGACTTGTGTGTGTGCCCAGAATCCTGACAAGTAGAGAAAAAAATAAGAAGGCATTGCTGTGTGACCATGCCCATTTGAGGATATTATCTCCCTCTCTCTCTCTGCCTCTCTGTCTCTGGCAAACTCACATGCTCTCTGGCAAATTAAAATAAATAAGAAAAGTGAGTCCCAGACTGTTAACCAAAATCACCCAAAACAATGGTTTTTAAATCCTAACCACTCATTGGAATGCTGTGGGAACTTTTAAAAAACACTTAGTCAAAAACAAATCTTAAAAAATATATTGATGCTTAGTTTTCTCCAACAGAATTTCAGTTTAATTAGTTTGGAATGCAGCATGAATGTTAGAATTTTTCAAACTTCTCAAAGTGATTGTAATGTGCAACCAAGTAGAGAACCACTAACAAGTGTTTTTATGTATAAAGATTCTTAGACTCTCACCCAGAACCAAGAAATCAGAATCTGTGAGAATTGAGTATAATAACCTAATTTAGAAAAGATTTTGTTAAGACTGACCAGTTTGGATGCTACTTTATTAGAGTAAAATGGTTTGGCCTATAATACCAAATTAGCCATCCAACTTAAAGTAGGAAAATACAGGGTTGGAGTTGCCATATTTCTTTGTTGAGAATATTGCTATTAAAAACAACTAAAAATTCTCTTGATTACTATTATCACCCTAAGAGTATAAAAATCTATAGATATTAAAATTCATTCTTTTTTTAAGGCACACTTAAATTTCTTTTTTTAAATAAGTCACAATTTATGTATAAATTATTTATAAAACTAAGTTTTATTTTACTGACATGATTCACTAATTTTCTAAATCCATAATTTAAGCTATTTTTAAACTAATCTGTTTTATAATCATAACTATTTTTAATCAATTTTTATGGTGTTTTAGGTTCCTTTTGAATTCCCTATGTTAAGTGCTTTCCAACCTTGAGGAGAAGAAACTGACCACCTGGACTATGGAACTGTGCGTAACAGCTTTGAAAGTATATTTAAAAATTAAATCTGTTCATTGGAGGTATATTACTTGTGTTTTAATGACTCATATAATAAATTATTTTATTTACAATAAAATAGTGTTTGTAATTTTTCTTTATGTGATTTTATATATCTAGTAAAGTAACTTGACAAATATAGAAGTTTTGTATTAAGATAATTTTACAATAATATCATAATTATAAATTTTCTTTAATGAAGACATTGGGTCATTGGAAAACTCATGTTGCATTTTTGCATAGAAAGACAGAAAAATATGACATGACTTTTCCAATAACCTAATAAATATTTTGCTATTTTTTCATTCCTACCAGGAAAACAATGTACTTAGCACATTTTTTGTTTTGTTTTTATAATCATCTTATTTCTTGTAATTATTTTAGGAGTGGTTTTGTTTATCTGGCTTTGAGTTTTGTTGGGCTTTTGGGTTTTTGGTGTTTTTTTTTGGTATTAGAAGATTTGTTCTAAGTTAGACAGTTTGTATTTTTAAACCTAATTTAGTCTTCTATTTTTATATTTCCAAATCTACTGTCTATCAGAACATCTCTCAAACAGGAAAATGTTTCCCACATGAAATGATTCTGTTGCCTTAGGAAATTAGTTTAAGTTGCTAAAGGGCACACATACTCCCTCCCAGCAATAGAGAGAGAGAGGAGAAAGTGAGAAAACAAGCTGCCAGGTCCAGGACTCAAATCTTGGTCAGACATGTGGGAGTCCAGCACCTTAACCACATGCCACCTACTAGCTGTGCACCGTATATATTTTTTTTTTATGGGAACCCCTAACAGGATCCTCACATTCTGATTCACTTGCAGCCTCAGCTGGCCTGAATCACAGGCACATGAGTGTTTGCCCAGTGTGTACAAAAATTATTGGGATATTAACCTGAGATCACGTGATGTGGGTCCAGTTGCATCACTTCTGCACCACTGTGTGCTCCTGTCATCCTCAAAAGCATCATTTTATTGGAGAGAATATCCTTTCCCCATTGCATCCTTTTTCCCTGGTCAAAAAATAGTTTATATTTTATGTTTAGATTATTTCTGGGTCCTCTCTTCCATTGGTTTTTGTATCTGTTTTTCTGCCAGCACCATACTTTTCAAATTATTGTAACTAATATTTTAAATCAGAAAATGTGATACCATCAATCTTATTTTTTTTCCCCTCAGAATTGTTTTGGCTATACAAAGTCTTTTGTGGATCTATACAATTTTTAGGGATGTTATTTCTGTTTCTGTGAAGAATGTTGTTGGGATTTGATAGGCATTGTATTGAACTTACATACTGCTTTAGGTAGTACTAGCATTTTAGGAATCCATGAGCATGAACTATATTTCCATTTATATGTGTCCTCTTCATTTTCTTTCATCAGTGTTTTATAGATTTTAGTATACAGACCTTTCACCTCTTTGGTTAAATTTATTTCTGATACTTTATTTCTTTGCAGCTATTGTAAATGGAAATGTTTTCTTGATTTTTTTTCAATAAGGTTATTTGTATATGAAATGCCACTGATTTTCTTATGCCATTTTTATATTCTGTAACTTCAATGATTTATTAGCACTAACAGTTTTTTGGCACATCTTTGGGATTTTCTACATATGAAATCGTGTCACCCACAAATGGAAGAAATTTATTTCTTCCTTTCTGATTTGGTACCTTTTGTTCCTTTTTCTCATCTAATTACTCTTGATAATGTTTCCAGTATTATATTGAATAGAAGTGGCAAAATAGGTATTATTGTACTAGATCTAAAAACAGTTTTCAACTTCTTTGAATTGATTATGCTGCTGACTGTGTATATTTAGTAAATCCCTTACTATTTTGAGTAACTATCCTTTAACTGTTTAGTTTTTAACAAGAAAGAATGTTGAGCTTTGTCAAATGCTTTTTTTCTTTTTCCTTTTTTTTTTTTTTGCATCACTTGAGAAGATCATGTGGTTTTTGCCTTTCAGCCTGCTCATGTGATGTATACATTGATTGGTTTTTGTATATTGAGCTAGCCTTCTAGGACAGGGATATAGCCCACTTAAACATGGTGTATAATTTTTTTGATGTTATTGCTGAATTTCCTAACATCTTATTGAGAATTTTTGCATCAATATTCATCAGAAATAGTGCCTTATAGTTTTCTTGATCTATCTGGCTTAGGTATCTAGGCAATACTAGCCCTGAAAAATGTGTTAGGAAATATTTCTGCTAGCTCTGGTTTTTGGAAGAGTCTAAGTATTGATATTAATTCTCTGAAAGTTTGGTAGAATTCAACTCTAGGATAGATCACATGTTAGGCATCAGAACAAGTCTTAACAAATTTACCTAGATCAGTATTAAGTATTCTTTTTGATCCATATGATAGGAAACTAGAAATCACTAATAAATAGAACTTTGGAAAATTTATAGGTATGCGGAGATTAAACTCCACGTACTCCTGGGGCTGGTTAAATAGCCTAGTGGTAAGGGAACTGCATCCTACATGGCCAACTACATGGTTCCAACACTGGCTTCAGCAGCTCGAAAACACACTAGGTCCATTTTTCTGCATGCCCAAAGTCTTGACAGGATGAAGATATAGAGAAAGTAGTACCTAAAGTATAGCAGCTTGCACTTGAAGTTTGTGGTTGTTAATTTAAGTGAAGTGAATCAATGTGATTTTGCATTTTTGTCCAGTTAATTTTAATATGAGTGTTATCACTGAGTAGGCATAGAGTGGAGATTTTTCTTAAGTAAATAGAACGAAGTTAGAGAAGGATGAAGGTGTTGATATATTCAGGAGAATAATTATAAAGGAGGAGGGAATGTGGAAAGGAAACTGAGTATGGGTGAATTGAGAAAATAAAGGTTGAGATACTGGTAAATTGGTCAGTTGTCTGTTTCAGGTTAGTTCTTTACTAGAGGTAAGGACTAGAAATTTGAGAGTTTGAATAAGAATAAGGTGATTAAAATTGAGAATATTAGAGCATAGTAATTAATGACCATAAATCTTAGGATGTGAAAATGGGAGTAAGAGTGGAGTCAGGGTGATGGAAAAAGGTGAATTTAAGAGATTGAAAAGCAAAGATACTGAAAGAATTACCTGAGTGGATTTTGAAATTGCAAAGAATTATGACAGGAATAGAGTCAAGAGGTAAATATTCTTAGAACATGTAAATTCATAAGGCATGCAAAAACAATAATTTTTAAAAATTCAGATTAAATAATACTTTTCTTTATCCTGCCATGGTAATAGAAAATTTGGTTTAAATAATTTACTGAGAAACCATATGTTATAGTGGTTTTAACCAATGTAGGTTTTAATTCAAATCTTATATCTATGGCTTAATTAATGTATAGCCTTGAACAAACATTTTACTTCTTCTATCTTAGTTTTTCTAGGGATAATAATAGTAATATCTGTCTTAAGGTTGTTGTACAGATGACTTGATAAATATAAAATACACCAATTGGATACATAGTAATTTCTTATCTTAGTACATTATTGCATTGTGACTGAATGATTTATAAGAAATGGAGCATTACTCAGCTCAGTGTATTAGAACTCTAAGGTCCAGGGCTAACTTCTTAGAGGCTACCACATGGAAGGGGACAGCATCTTCAACAAAGCCGCTGTCCTTAAGCTTTTTTTGTTCTGGTCTCTAACTATGTGGCTTCTGTCTGCCTACTCTCCATTCTTTATAAACCTACCAGGACTCAAATCATGGGGGGGGGTCAGCCTTAAACACACATCACTAATCTCAAAAGCCCCACCTTCTAACACCATAATTAAGTCAAGTTCCACTAACACTTTTGCGATAGAGTCAAGTCCCAACACGTGAATTTTAGGGAGACATTCCAGCTACAGTAATTCACAACAAACATCAGCTCTTATGGTGGTATTTTTAAACCTATTTTAATCCTGAGTTATATAAAAAAAAGTTTCAGGTATCCTTGCACCTTAATTGTTACTGGGATGCCCAGCGTGTAATATTGCTTAGTTTCCTTACTTGGATCATGAGATTCTTTGACAAGTTTAGGAGCTTACGTACCTAGAATTTAACCTCTTTGTGATAACACACAACCATTTTTTTCTCATGCTTACTTTAGAAGTTGAGCCTATAGCCCAGGTAGGTCCCATTAGAAGGATTTCTAGGGCTTTTATAGAAGAAAATTTTTTTTCTGCTATATGAAGCTAGGCTTGGAGCTGCTGGCCATATCCTTACAATTATTCTGATGATAGTTCAGTGTTATTATCTATGAGTCTGAAGTCATCATGGAGTTGGAGAAGTACTGATAATATAATTAGGTCTTACAGCAAAAGCCCTATTAATCTCTTACTGACTTTTTTAGTTACTTTAAACAATGAATTCCTATTTTTCCTTTTTCCCTTTACTTGAGGGATTTGTTACTATAGCTGGCTAAGTGTGGGTCAAATATATCATTATCTTACGGTGAGTTGTGAACTTTTGTGTAAACTACATAAAATGAGAGTTGGGTGTTGTTCTTCAGAGGAAAAACAATACTGTGAACTCAAGCGGAACCTATTAGGTCACCAGGAAAGTCATGACATATTTTTCTTTGTTTTTGTATGCAAAAATGACTCATAACTTTCCCAATAACCCAATAGATGCTAAGCAGCTAAAAGCAAATGTTTTACTGCAAATGTATGAAATGTTAAGAACTCATATTGCCATTTGGTTGTTTTCTATTTATGGCTCTTTCCAGAGCTGGATAATTGGGAAGTGAATGAGGCTCTTAGGATATAAAATGTAAGGAGGCACTCATTCCAGAAAAAGCCAGGGCTCCTCAGACACCCCGTAGTGCCTGTTAACTATTAGTAACATGAATAGAATCACCATAATCCAGATTATGTAAATCATCAAATAAAAGGCAGTATCACTCAAGTTGATATTTTGAACGATTTAGAAAGAATTTACTGTGCATATGGAGACCTCTTAAAACAAGATCAAGAGATATTACATAGACTTTCATACATAAAAAGGGAAAAGAATTAATGTGCATTAACCACTTAAAACTAAAAGAAACTGCTGAGTACTTAGAGTAATTATTTTATCTTTACTACCTTAGAGAACACTTCCCTTTGTCAAAAATGGTAAGTTCTTTAATGTGTCAACTATAAGAAGCTTTATTACATTTAATTCCCCTTAGTAATGCATGCAAAAAACCAGTGACCTCAGTAAGATTGTTCAGTGGGATGAGAGCTATCTCCATGTCAGACACATCAGAGAAGTGACGGTTCTCAAGAAGAAGAGTTCCTACTCTGAGTACTTAAGCTACTACATAAACTACTCTGATATTTCCTGCAGACTGTAGTAGATGTACAATATTCACATAAAAGCCAGTGGAGAATATTAAAAACAAAATAAAACACCATATTGAAAAAGCAATGGGAAAGACCCTATACTCAACAAGTATAAGCTTTAATGCAATGGAGTAAAAGCTAAGAGGTCAATCAAGATTGTAGAATATCTATGATTAATATATTAAGATGTGAGAGTTGGTTACATTCATTAAAAAAAGGTTCCCAGTTAGGAATGAGAAAGAGGGTATCTCATTATATAAGAAGAAAGGTTAATTGTGTAGAATTAAGAGCACTCAATACAGTACTTATATACCAGGAACTTTGAAAATCTAAAATTTCAAGATGAAATCTCAGCAATTGTATAAAACTTTTCAGAACTTAGAAAAATGTAGATACACAAAATATCATTATGTATTCTTGTTTGTGAAAACAAAGTCATAAAGATATGCATGAAAATAATATTACCATCAGTAGGAAACTGAATGTCTTGCTATAGCAGGGTGGAGGGGAAAGACAGGGTTGAGTGGGCAACTGTATATACTGTATTTTTCTTTAAAAAAGCTTTTGGAGAAATTTTGGCAAAATGTTAACAAATCTTGGCCTTGGGACATGGGATCTGTTATATATTTGCTTTAATACCTTCCTATATGACAAATATATGACAAAAATGAAAATAAAATAGTTGAACAACTCTAACCCAGTGTTTCTCAGCTTTTTTTTGCTCCCTCCCCCCCCAGGAGCTTTTTTAGATTTTTTTTTCCCTAATCACTCTCCTCCTCCATGAAACAACATACTATATACCTGTTTATGTGCTGTCCATGTATCTATTTTTAAGGATAAAAAGAATAATGCATTTCTCTCCCCCGTATCTCAAGAACCAAACAATAGCACAGCATTTGGAAGACTCGATTCCATATCATAAAACATTAGCAAATTTAAAAACTAAGTGTAGCATGTGGAGTGTGTGTTTTCTAGTGATAGCTAAATTAAACTAGGTATCAGTAATAGAATTTTTGAATTCCTGAATATTAAAGAACACATCTAAATATATAGGTCAAAGCAGAATTCTCAAGCAAAATAAAATATTTTAACTGAATGAAAATGATAAGGTGGGACCTGTTGATGCCATAATGGTTATGTCATTGGACTTCCTCATAGTCTACTGTGGTTCAAGTCCCAGACCTGGTGGCTTAGATCTCACATGACGTGCATATGTGTGCACGCCTAAGTCCTAAGAGGAGAATGGAGGAGAAGGAATAGTGGTGTAGCCATCCCTCCAGGGGGTGATTTCTCACTTACTTTCTGTCTTCTCCAGTGAGTGCACACACTTGATAGCAAAAATCTCTCAAAAAATATGAAAATGCCATATCAAAATTCATGAGACACAGCTAAAGGACTGTTTAAAGGGAATTTATTTGTTTTAGAAATAAAAGTCAAAAATAGATTTAACTTTACACTTTAAAGACCTAGAAAAGGAAGAGTAAATTAAATCCAGAGCAAGCATAAGGAAACAACTACGGCATAATGAATGACTTGTAAACAAAACTGTAGGAAATGTCATCGTTTATATTTAAACGATGTTTCTTAAAAGATCAAATTCTTGGGAACCAGCAGTTAGCGTAATGGCTATGTCGCTGGACTCCCACGTAATCGACCGCGGTTCGTGTCCCGGACCCGGTGGCTTAAAACTCACGCCGGGCGCATGTGCATGCGTGCCCAAGATCCCGAGAGGAGAATGGAGGAGAAGGGATTGCGGCGTGACCATGCCCCCTGGGGGGTGATTTCTCGCTTTCTGTCTCTATGTCTCTCTCTGTCTGTCTGGCGAGCGCACGCGCCCTATAGCAAAAACCTCTCCAAAAAAAAATAATAATAAAATAAATAAAATAAAATAAAATAAAAAGATCAAATTCTTGGGACCAACAGCGTAATGGCTATGTTGCTGGACTCCCATGTAGTCTACTGCAGTTTGAGTCCCAGACCTGGAGACTTCAATTCAGGCCGGGTGCATGTGTGTGCGTGCCCAAGATCCCGAGAGAACAGAGGAGAAGGGATTGCGGCATGGCCATCCTCCCGGGGGGTGATTTCTCGCTTTCTGTCTCTGTCTCAGTCTTTCTGGCGAGCACACACGCACTATAGCAAAAACCTCTCAAAAAAAAAAAAATTCTTCGCAAAATAGCAATTGATATATCAATAATAATAATAGAGAAAAAGATCAATAATATAGAAAAAAATTGTAAGTCATGGTCAGGTTTGGGAAACACACCTTTAAAAATCAACTGATGTAGGGAATAGCAGATGGGGTAATGATTATATACATCACTGGACTCCTACATAGTTGAATGTGGTTCGAGTCACAGACCCAGGGGCTTAAAATTCACGCCAGATGTGTATGTATGCGTGACCAAAATCCCAAGAGGAGAATAGAGGAGAAAGGATTGAGGTGTGGCCATCTCTCCA
The DNA here is from genome assembly GCF_000334495.1 of Tupaia belangeri chinensis. Lineage (NCBI taxonomy): Eukaryota > Metazoa > Chordata > Mammalia > Scandentia > Tupaiidae > Tupaia > Tupaia belangeri. Next base: position 145,261 of record NW_006159750.1, read on the forward strand.
TGGGGTGATTTCTCAGGTCTTCCTCTCCTCCACACACACTATAGCAAAAGTCTCAAAAAGTTTTTCATATTAACAGAATAAAGAAAAACTATTTGAAAAAGTTAAACATCTCTGCACAGTAAAACCTTGGCAAATGATTTATGGTTGGCAAGCTAGCAATGGAAGAGGATGTCCTTAATCTGGTAGTGTCTACAAAACCTATAGCTATCTTAATGATGAAATAATGGTAAAAGGCTAAATCTTTTCCTATAAGCTTGAGCGCAAAGCAAAGGGGTATGCACTCACCCTCTCCCCTACTCTAAAGGAAGAAATAAAAAATGAAGAACTAAGTAAAATGAAAAAAATACTGCATATCTTAACTATATATCTATGGGTTGGAAAATTCATTATTGTTTAGCTGTCAAATCTTAAATTGATATATTACCATTCAAAAATCCTAGCAGGATATTGTGTATGATACTGCCAAGATGACTCCAATTTCTCTGAAAAAGTGACAAAACTAGAGTAGGCAGCACAGCCTGGAAAACACAAACACCTGGATGACTTAACAATACCTAATTCAAAGACTTATTTTAAAGCTAATCAAGATAGTGTATTGACAAAACAGTAGACACATCTGGAACAGGAAGGTCCAGAAATACATTCACATGTGCATAGCCAATTATTAACAGAGATGAAAAGATCATTCACTGGAAAGAATAGTCTTTTTTTTTTTTTTCATTATGATGGGAACTGTTAGATTCTTTTATGCAAAAAAATGACCTCAACACATTCTAAGATTACACAAAAATATATTCAAAATAGACCATGAGCCAAAATGTAAAACTATTAATATAAAACATTGAGAAGAGACCGGCTACAGTGGCACAATGTTCCATGATGCTGAGGCCACATGGGAAGGGCCCAGGTTTATGTCCTGAGGCCTCTCTATCCACACAGGGTATACATTCTGAGATTCTGACTAATTAAGGCTGGGAGTAGATTACCTCTCCTGGCAATAAATAAACTTGAAAGAAAAATAAGCTTCCAAAAGAGAACACAGGATAAAATCAGTGTGACCATAGTCAAAACGTCCTTGTATACAATACCAAAAGTGTGACCCATTAAAATAAAACAATGAACTGGACTACATCAAATAAAAAAATCTTTGTGTTTATGAAAGACATTATTAAGAAAACGAGGGACCAGTAGGTTGCATATGGTTAAGCTGCTGGACTCCCATATGGCCAACGATGGTTCGAGTTCTGAACTCAGTAGCTTGAAACTCGTGTGTGTGTGTGTGTGTGTGTGTGTGTGTGTGCATGTCCAAAATCCCAAGAGGAGAATGGAAGATAAGGTACTGCGGTGTGACCATCTTCCTGGGGATTTCTGTCTTTCTGTCTCCCTTTCTCAGTCTCTCCAGCGAACGCACATGCCCTATAGCAAAAATGTCTCAAAAACGAAAAGAAAAAAAATCAAGTCAGACCAGAAGAAAAATCCGTATAAAGTATGTACTTGACAGAGGTTATATCCAGAATATATCAAGAACTTGTAATACCCTACAACACACACACACATACATACAAACACAAGAAGTGGATCTAAGTTTGCAGGGACACTTCACCAAAAATTTACAGGTGGCAAATAAGCATGTGAAAAGATCTTCTTTATTATTAACTATTAGAGAAATACAAAATACAGCTAAAAAGATAATATTTCACATCTATTAGAATAGCTTAACATAAATCTTGACATATCAAAAGTTAAGAATGCAGGGACCATCAGCTAGCGTGATGGCTGTGTCACTGGACTCCCATGTAGTTGATTGTGGTTCGCATCCCAGACCCGGTGGCTTAAAACTCACGCTGGGTGCGTGTGCGTGCATGCCCAAGATCCCGAGAGAAGAGGAGAGGGGATTGTGGCGTGGCCATCCCCCCTGGGGGTGATTTCTCGCTTTCTGTCTCTCTGTCTGTCTGTCTTTCTGGCAAGCGCACACGCTCTATAGAAAGACCTCTCAAAAAAAAAAAGTTGTTAAGAATGCAGAGTAACTAGAGCTTTTATATATTGCTGTTAGAAATGCAAAATGGTATAGCCAATTTGCAAAATAATTTGGGACTGTTTCCTATAAAGTTAAATACATGTGACTCATCCATCAAACTTCTAAGTATTTTACACAAGAGCAACTATGTTCACACAAAAATCTATACTTGAGTGTTTATAGTGGCTTAATTTATTATCCAAAATGAAAAACACTCATGTTTTTCACCTATTAAAGTGCATCTAATCAAAATGTTTGCTACATGCCACAATATAGTTGCGTCTCAAATGCATTTATCTCGAATACAGCATGCTAAGTAAAAGAAACAAGACTCAGAAAGTTATACATGTTGACACCATTTTTACGAAATTATGTGAAGGCAAGCTATAGGACAGAGAACAGATGACTGGTTGCTAAGGGCCAAGTGTGGGTGGACAAGTTGTCTATAAAGGGACATGGTAATTTTGGAGCATGATAAAAATATTTGTATGGTATGGTTATACATTATGCATTTGTCAAAACTTAAAATAGTTTTACTGTATGTAAATAAGTTACATAATAAATATGATTATTTTCTTTTATTTCAAGTTGTCAGGTATGGGACTTGAACTGCAGGTCAGCCATGTGGAATCCAGCTGCCCTTATGACCAAGTCTGAGGCTGTCTCTTTACAGTTTTTAACCTCTGATAGAATGACCTTCGGTGCTTTGGCAGTCCATCCTAATTTCTATTTTGAAGTTTCAAATATCTCTTAGATTTATGGGATATTTTGCTTGTGTTTCCATTTTTCGTTCTCATTCTGATTTTGAGGATTTCCTTTATTTCTTTTTCCTGTGAGATGCATGCACCCATGGTGGTGGTTGGGGTGGGGGTGGGGGAGATGGCCACACCATAATCTTTTCTCCATTCTCCCTTCAGGATCCTGATCATGTAGGCACACACACCAGATGTGTTTTTCAAGCCACCAGGTCTTGGACTCTACTATCCAGTCTGCAATGTAGGATCCAGCCTCTTTAACCTCCACGTTATCTGCTGGCCCCAAACCATCTTTTTCTTATTTTATGTTATTCATGATTTGTGTGTCTGTTTGATGGTATAACTATGGTAGACCTTCTGTTGATAAGTCTAAGCTCTGGTATCTATGGTAGGAGACGTTACACGATTATTTTTATTTTGCATTAAACATGTTATGTTCCCCCTAAATTTCGAGTGATTTTTGTTCGTTTGTTTTTAGATGCATGAAGTTCAAGGATTTTCCCAACTGATCTGTGATCTGTTCCAAAATGTACACATAGTGTCTAGATATTTTAGCCAGCTATATCCCAGAAGGGGCTGGTTATTCACTCGTTTTTGTTTTTCTGTAAACCCAACACTATTTAAGGGCATTTAAAAGTGTTATTCCTATGTCAGTAGAAAGGAGAATTTTACCCATATCTGGAGGCAGTATTGTAATAGATCTTCACCTTTCAAATTAGGTGTCTTGATTTTTAACTTTGACTTTTTAGCAAGCCATTCATTTCACTTAGCTGAACCTTGGTTTCCCCATTCATAATTTGAATATTGTAGTGCCAATTGGGCAGTACTGTTTAGGAGACATACACACACTCATATATAGATGAAGCATCTAGTAATACTCTTCAGTATATATTAGATGATCTCTACAACTGTGTGTGTGATAAATTAGGAAGTACTTCCATATAAAATCTTGCCATTCCTGACAGATGGGCAAGCACGTCCCACTTTAGATTCAGGGTAAATAAATTTAGCATAGTACTAAAGAAATTATTTAATAAGGAATCAAATTTCTTGTTACTGCTCTAATGTTCACAACACAGGGGGACCAGCAGTTAGCGTAATGGCTATGTCGCTGGACTCCCATGTAGCCGACAGCGGTTCGAGTGCCGGACCCCGTGGCTTAAACTCACGCCAGGCACGTGTGATTTCTCACTTTCTCTCTCTTTCTGGCGAGCGCATGCGCCCGATAGCAAAAATCGCTCCAAAAAAACCACAAACAAACAAAAAAAAGACAGATGAAGTCGAGATGACTGGAAAACAAAACTTCTTTGAAACAAGTTGATCACTTTTGATATTGTCTTCCATCCAAAATAACCTTATCCTGCAGCAGAGCCTGAACACCTTGCCTGAGGTAGAAGTGTTTTCTTGTTAAAAGGAAGCCCAGGGGTCCCGGTCTGCCACTTGAGCACCCTCCCCTTGGCAAAGGCAACCGCACTGCACCGGATCTGTCAGAAGGGCATCTAAGTTGATGAAGCTAAAGCTGAAGCAAGCGGCCACCCCGCCGATGTATAGCTAGCTGCCAGATCTAGAGCAGCGACAGCTAGGACCCTCCGCCCACGCCCAGCGGTGCCTGCCTCATCCAGGACTTCCGGGTATCCCTCTCCAGCAGCTGGGTGAAGAGGGCGTGGGGGAGGAGGCCTCTGGCTTTGGTGGCAGAGAGCGCATCTTGGTGCTGCTGGGAGGAGGCGGAGGACCTGGAGGAGAGAGAGTGAGCAATGGAGTCCAGGATGGTAAGGATGACCCAAGCACTGGGATACCGACACTGCCACCTTCGAGGCTGCCAGCAGCTCGGTGCCAGCGCCCGAGGAAATCTGGTACATGCTGGAGGGCAAACAGCTGGCCAAGAAGAAGAGTCCTGACATGCTGCAGGACTGCATAGGGCAGGGTTGGAGCCAGGAATAAAAAAGCTGCACTTGCACCTGAAGACCAAGGAAATCCCTGCTGATCTTGGAGGGGCCAGGAGTTTCGGCCACACCACTCTGACTCACATCATAGCCATAGCAACAAGAAATATAACATATGGTTTGTGACATTGTCTGCAACAAATGCCAAGACAAATGCAAAAGATATTGTAAAATGAGCTTGGAATGAAAAGACATTTTTCAAAAGGAAAACTGTCTATTGATGAGATTCATCAGTTCAGTAAATCTCTTTTGAGCCTTATAGAGTGAGTATTTTTGAGAAGCTTCGGAAAGAGGCAGTGTGATTTCTTTTAAGGTCAGCGATCAGCTTACTGGGAATCCATGTTCTAGACCCTAGCTAGCTCATGGCTCTCTTAGCCTCAGTTGCAAGAGCAGCTCTGACTCTGCCAGGGCTTAACAAGTCAAAAGCAGCCATGGTAAACATGTAGAAAGAAACAATGTCTCCATGGCAAGAAATTACAATGACAAGACTGAACACAGCAAATCCCAGCTAAGAAACTCAGAGTGAATAGAAAAGAACCTAAGAGCAGAGTACATCAACAAGATGGCAGAACAGAAAGCTGTAGACCTTTGTTTTTGCTGGTCAGAAATTTAATAACAAATCAGTAAAATAATTGCCCCTGAAATCCAGAAGTAGTTAAAGGGTCCTTGTGTGGTACAGGTGACCACAGAGCCAACCATAGAAACTGGGTAGTAAATATGCATGATGTTCATCGTCTCTCATCAAAGCCGCATCACCACGGGATGAGTCATCCATACGGTATGGCATGTTTGGGAATAAACCTTCAATCTCCATCACTATAGGGAGAATACGAAGCAGAAAACACAACCAAATGACTTTTATGGGGACTGCCTGAGGCATCAATTTCTGTTTTGTGTGTATCAGGGGTACTGACAAGAATCAGGTCTCAGATTGGGAATCTCTGAGAGCAAAAAAGACTTCAATCATGCATGAAGGTTGTAGTGCCACAGATATACAGTAGGTAGAGCTCCAGGACCGTGATTTATGGCAACACTAGAGCGAATGCAATATTGCAGATTGACACAAAGGAATGCTCCTAAGTAGATATCAATAACCAGCAGTTAGCATAATGGTTATGTCGCTGGACTCCCACGTAGTCGACCGTGGTTCGCGTCCTGGACCCGGTGGTTTAAACTCACTCTGGGCACGTGTGCATGCATGCCCAAGATCCCGAGAGGAGAATGGAGGAGAAGGGATTGTGGTATGGCCATTCCCCCTGGGGGGTGATTTCTTGCTTTCTGTCTCTCTGTCTCTCTTTGTCTGGCGAGCACATGCGCCCTATAGCAAGAAAAAAAAAAAAAAAAAAAAAAAAACCCCCCCCAAAAAAAAAAAAAACCTTTTCATGTATGAAACACAATGACATTTGCCCCTTTTTAGTATTTGAAATAAATTCTTTTAAAAATTTATTTCACTTTTTATAATTCAATCACTATACTTTATTTGCTTTTTGTAGAGAATTTAACCAACATGAAGTACACCTCAGACCAGTCCACTTGAGAATGTGTCTCTATGTCTCTCTCTGTCTTTCTGGCGAGTGCACACACCCTATAGCAAAAATCTCTCAAAAAAAAAAAAAAAAAAAAAAAAAGAAAAAAAAACCCTCTCCGAAAAATAAAAGAAACCTTTCCATGTATGAAACCACATTAGAAATAATGGGAGAGTTGGCTAATACTTCAGGTTTTACATGCCAACAACAGACAAGGAGATACACAAAGGAATAGGCAACCATAAAGGAGTCAAATAAATCTCCAAAAATGGGACCTAAAGAAATTGAGATATATGAATAAAGAGGCAAAGAATGGAAAAAATACTGTCATGACTCATAATGAGTTAAAAACACAGACAACTAAATGAACTCAGGAAAATAATGCATAGAGAAAATAAAAGTATCAACAAATACAAACTTTGAGGAAGAACCAAACAGAAATTCTGTAGCTGAAGAATACAATAACCAAATTGAATATTCTCAGAAGAGATTCAACAGCACAGCTGACCAGGCAGAAGAAGCAGCTATCTTGAAAACAGGACTGCCAAATTACTAAAGCAAAGAAACAAAAACTTTAATAAAGAAAAATGAAGAGGGCCTGAACAGACTTAGAGAACACAATAAAATGGAACAACATACATTATGGGAGTCCTAGGGAGAGAATTTAGAAAGCTGTAGAGAACCGACTAAGTGGAATAATTAATGAAAATTTCCCAAATCTGAGGAGAGAAATGGGCATTAAAATTTAAGGAGCTCTATAAACTCAAACTATGACCAGTCTAAAAGAACCTACAGTAACATCCATTATGGTCAAAAGTAACAGTGGATCTTGGCAGTAGCAAGAGACTTGTCATGTGAAAGGGATCCAATTAGAGTATCAACTGGTTTATTCTTACTTTTGTTTGTTTTGCTAAAGGATGTATATGCTTGCTGGACAGAGACATGGAGAGAAAGAGGGAAAGTGAGAAATCCCCCACCTCCAGATGACCACACATAATCTCTTTTCCTCCTTTTTCCTCTTGAAATTTTGGACACACACACATATGTGCCTGGTGTGTTTTTCAAGCTGCCCGGTATAGGGCTTGAAACACCACCAGTTGACCCCAACAGTAGCCATAGTTTCTTTAGCAGAAACCTTACAGGTTAAAAGAGAATGAGATAATATATTCAATGTACTGAAAGGAAAAAAAGAACTTCCTATCAAGAATAATAAATACAGAAAAACTGTCCTTCAAAAATGAAGGCAACATTAAGGCTTTCCACAGTAAGCAAAAACTGAGTTTATTATCACTAGGGCTGTCCTATAAAAACTGTTAAAACGAGCCTTACAAGCCACAATGAAAGGACCACAAATAGAACACAAAATCATATAAAAATATTAAATTCCCTGGTAAAGGTAACTATATAAACAAATATAGAATCTTGTAGTATTGCAGTGTACATTAGTAAGTCACTTATAAATCTCATATCACTTTTCTTAAAAAGAAAAAAAAGCATAAAAAATAGCCCAAACCTTTTAATAGAGATGTAATATTAAAATAGGTAATTTTGTCATTAATAACATAAAATAGAACCTTATATACAATTGAACTTCTTATCAGATAAAATAGATTATTATATCTTTAAGATGTTTTATGCAATTACAATGATAACCACAAAGAAACTATAGTTATACACACAGAAAATGAGAAAGAAATCAAAATATCAATGAAACACAAGGACAGCCAAAGAAGCAAAAAGGGACCAAACCAAACCGAACAAAAGAAAAGATTTCTAAAAGAGACAAAAAATCCTACAGAATGATAATAGTAACTCCTTTCCTATCAGGAATTACTTTAATCAAAAGTGGAATAAATATATTGATTAAAAAACATAAACAGGTTCAATGGATAAAAAAATATGATCCAATGATATGGTACTAAGAGACTAACTTCAGATATAAGGACAGATATAGACCAAAAGTGAAAGGTAAAAAAAGACATTCCATTCATATGAGAACCTAGAAAGAGCAAGGATGGCCATACTTAAACAAAATATATTTTAAGACAAAATTCCTCATAAGTCACAGGGAAGCCATTGTGAAGTGGCTTTTGCAATGAAACATAATATGGTCACAAATTTCTTGGACTTAAGCATGGACATTGTAAGTAATCTGCTTACCATAACAAGATTAACAGATGTTTAGTCATAAAATAAGCATTTTATACATAACTACAATTATATTCATTTATAAAGAGATTATAATATTAAATCATATTTTATGATAAAAATGGAATTAAATCAGAAATCATAGAAATAAAGCATAAAATACCCCCAATATTGGAAAATTTAACAACATATTTATAAGTAGCCTATAGGTTAAAAAAAGAAATTGTAAGAAAGATTAGGAAAAAAATTGAATGAAATGACTTAAGACTAAATCAAAATTGGAAGAGAAGGGAATACTTACCACTTCATTTTATGAAGTGAACATAATTCTGACAGTAAAGCCTGCCAAGTCTTACAAGAAAATTAAATTATAAGCCAATATATTTCATAAACATAGATGCATATATTCTCCAGAAACTTAAGCCAGTTCTGTGGTGTAATGTTAATGTGCTTTGTAAAAGAGCTGGGTACTACATGTATACTATGGTTCAAATCCCCAGACCTCAGCCTGGAACACCCTGAAGTTCATAAAATTTGATGCGCTAGAGGACTGAAGGACGGGAATGGTGGTGCGACTGGACCGTGTAGAAGGCACTGCTCTCTTCCTCTCCCATGCTCTCATGTGTGCATGACATGCTTTATCATGAATAAAGGAAAATATTTTTTAAAAAGCAAGCAAATCAAATTCAAATATGTAAAAGAGAAAAACAGGTCATTACAACATGGAGGTTATTTCAGTAATGCAATATTGTTTTAATATTCCAAAAGAAACTTATATAATGTTTTATAATAACTTTCTTTTAAAGGATGCAGAAAAAGCATTTCACGAAATTCATTAAATATTTATGATAAAAAGCAATCCAGGAAGAGAATAAAATATCCTTGACCTGATGAAGGCATTTGCAAAAATCTTAATAGCTACTGTCATTTGTAAGAGAAAAAAATCAGATGTTTCTATATTAGTTTCCTAGAGGTACCACATACTAGGTGATTTAAATGACAACATATTATTGTCACATAGCTCTGGAGGTTAGAAGTCTAAAATTAAGGTGCTGATAGATTGGTTCTTTCTGAGGTCTGTGCACAAAGGACCTGTTCCAGTGTTTCTCTCTTTGGCATACAAATGTATATAACTTTCTGTATCCTGAGGGAAAGGAAAGGGCATGTAGAATGTCTTATGAATCAAAGAACTTAAGGGAACTTAGTGCCCTGTGTTATTCAGGATAGGTTACACTGCAGTAACAACAAACATTCTGAGTGGCATGTAATAAACAAATTTATTTCTCATACTCATTTCAGTTCAACAAGGGAAGTTTTCTTCTTAGTCCCTTTACAAAACATCACAAAAACTTCATTTTGTCGTGTCTTAACAAGCTAGTATGACCAATTGTGAAACATTATTTCTGGCTGCATTTTATTGTGGAAGCAAAATGGCTATTCTAAATCATATGGCCACTCTAAAATTGAACAGTATAGTATATTTAATTGAAGAGAAGAGCACCAAATATTTATGAACAATAATACATTATGTGTATGAATCTGAGGTCAGAAATAAAAACTTGTAGAAAAAAGTAATTTGTTTTAGAAAAAATATTTGAAAAATAAGACGTGAAAATAACCCTTATTATTCCATAATCTTCTAAAAACACTATTATCACCTAAACAGAACTTTCCAGGTACAAAAATATTTTCGTATACAATATTTTATTTGATTTTTATAAAACTACATTCAGGAAGACTGTTGGATGCAATAGTAGGTAAGAGTTCACTGTGGAATTAGACTGCTCAACTTTGAATTTCAGTCCTTGTAATTGCTACAATGTGACCATGGTAAAATCCCATTAATTTTTTCAGTGTCCCTGTTTCCTTATTTTTAAAATAGGATAATGATACTTTTGCCTTACAGTGTGTGTGTGTGTGTGTGGTGTAATCAAAATGATAACTCAAGGAAATTGCACTTGATAATTACTCTCAATCCATATTATTATCTGTATGGCTAGTGCTTTTTGTATTTTTATCAATAGTGCTAGTAGTTTTTATATTTTTATTATATTTATAAACAATATTTTCATCCTGTCTAAAAGAGTATCTAAAAAAAAGTATGAATTGAAATGTTTTCTGTAAGGTTCTCACAATAGATGACAAAGATTTGATTTAAAAATACGTTTAGTGACTATTTACATTCTAATCTCACTTATTGTTATTAACTAACTTGACCCAGTTATATGCTAATCTGCTCTTTAAGTTTCTTTTAGGGAAAGTTTTTCCTGTATATTGATATAAATAGCTAAGGGGGGGAAATGAGATTGGGAGGGGATAGGGAGAAAGAGGAGGCAAACAACTGAAAAGGTAGAATGTAGTTAGAAGAGGAGGCAAGGCAGCAAACCAGCAGGGGGAGGAAAGACAGTGCTATGTTCAGGAATCAGTGTTACTGGCCAATCTGATGTCATTGTGGATGACAGATTTCTTTTCTTGTGCCAATTAGATCCAGAGAATTGGAGCAGCGCTGTAGGAAGGCATGTTGAAAGGACAAGGTTATAGAAAGTCTGTAAGAGCCTAAATCCAATATTTTTTTTCCTAACTGAAGACAAAGTAAAACGAAAATTGTATTATTTTTGTTATTTTATGACTGAAAAACACTGAGCTGTAGTTTTGGAACATTGCTGATTTAAAGAAGTTCATGTGGTAAGTGATTTTAATTTTTTTTTAGTATCACATAGGTTTACCTGAACCATTTTCTTTTTTAAAAATAAGTGAGTTACTCATATGCTTTTATATAAAGTTTCACAATCTATTTTAGGTTTGTTGACAACTCATGTTTCAATGTCCACTAGCACAAAATGTGCTATTTATATTGGAAGCATGTCTGAGTCTTGGCTCCAAATATTTCTCTGATTTTGGAGATCTGGTAGGCAAATTCAATTATCTGTGCCTCTTTAATCTTACCATGTGACTTATCTGGAGCTCAAGTTCATTTCTTTTTATTTATTTATTTTTTTTAAATTTTTCCCCCCAGGGTATAGGACTTTTGGGTGAAGGTTTACCATTTTGAGAAATTTTTACATAATTCAATATAAAATTTAACAGGATTAGGACTTTCTTTAAGTAAGAAAAACCACTAAGTTCACTAAGTCCTTTAATAATAGGACTACTACTTACAGCTTTTGAATATTGCAAACTGGGCAAATAGAAAAAAAAAAATCAAAACATGGAGATAAATATATATGACAATATAACATGCATAGATGTGATATTAAGTATTTGCATTAAAAATTTCAATGGCACTTAAATTACTTTCTATACAAATATTTAATTATGAGACATCTATCAAGTACAAATGACAGAAATAGGTAGCTTTTCTTTGTCAATGCTAATTTATCTGCATGTTAAAAATCCTTAGTATCTGGCATCAACGTAAACCTACTTTGAAGAGGGACAGAAATTTATAAATAACTGATATTTATAGTAAGTAAGAAATAAAGCTATAGAAAAAGATACAATTTTCTTGGATGTACTACTTTTTACTTAACATTTTTATGTTAACTTTTATTTAAATGATGGCTTTGATATGATTTTAAGAGATTCTAAGCTAAAAGTCTAAATTATTGGCACTCAATTTGTTAAAAGGAAATTTGAATATACATCATAGCCTTTATCTTACAATGTCATTCATAGTATAGACATGAAACAAAATAACAAATACCTCTTAGGTAATATTGATTGAAAAAAATATTATCAGGAACATTAGAAACGAAGTAATTTTGAGTTAACAGAATTCTCATCTTTTAAACATTGAATATGTCTTATTGACACTTCCAATGTAACTACTCCTTAAGGAGTCATTTTATGTTGCTAGGATATTATCAAATGTATTATTTCATATTTTTAAGAAATTCCTAAGATAGCGCACTTGACACATTATAGTAACTGTTAGACTCTACGTCATCAGGCCTATATCATCAGCTATTTAGTCAGTGTTCTCTATTATTTTGTTCGTAAAACTTATCTACACTGTTATACTCCTCGCAAATTTTTCTTCCCTGTTTGTTTTTTAAACCTTTTTTCTGGAATGAAACTGCTCTCTCTATTTGAAAGGCACTTCTTTATCCTCTACTTCCCATTCCTCCTACCCCATCATTTATATGGACTGGTGGGTTTTGCCCAAAGCTGTGGTGGCTTTTTTATTTATTTATTTTTTTAGAGGTTTAACTTTAGGGTATGTGCACTTGTCAGAGAGAGAGAGAGACAGACAGACAGACAGAGACCGTGAGAGGGAAAGTGTGAAATCACCCCCACCATGGGAAATGGCTATGCCACAATCTCTTCTCCATTCTCCTCCTGGGATCTTGGGCACACACACACACCACAGGCCCGGCACGATTTTCAAGCTGCCAGGTCTGGGACTCAAACAGTGGTAGGCCATGTGGGAGTCCAGTGACATAAATGCTATGCTATCTGCTGGTCCCCAAAGCTGTGACTTTGTATTCAACACTCTTTTGATACCTTGTCAGGTCTCAGGGATTTAGCTTTCTATGCCTGATAATTCAGCCAGTGTGCACTGGCCTGTATATACTCATTGCTTTGGCATCTTTACTTGGTTTCTGTACTCAGTCAGTTAAGTATTTTTTGTGTGCCATTTCTCAAATTATCATTGCTTTGTTCAAAAACTCACAAAACTCTCTGCTTCTTTCTTCATATCTATTCCTTAAATTGTTTTTATATTTACATTTGTGGTTAAAAGTGATACCTCAGACTTAGTATATCCCATATTAATTTCTCAGTTTCCTCAACTAAGTCTCTCTCTAGATTGCACCATCAGTGATACAGGCATTGCCATTCTTCCATTCGCCCAAACTGTACATCACCAAGTCCCCTGTGACTCTTTTCCTTATTCCCTTACATCTAATCATCTGCTATTTCTTTCTTTTTCTTTTCTTTTTTTCTTTTCTAAATTTGCTAGAGGGTGAGAGAATCAGAGATGGGGTGGGAGTTGAGAAAGGATCTCCCATGGGGAATGGTCATGCCACATTCCTGTCTTCTCCATCTCTCTTTTTGGGATTTTGGTCATTTACACACATGCTGCACCCAGGATGTTTTTAAGTCTCCAGGTCCTGGGCTTAAATCATACTGTCAGTCATGTGGAATCTAGCCATCTTAAGCAACACAACACCCACTATTCCTATCCACCATTTCCTATAAGTCAATTTCTACTAAATCTATTGCATCTATTCTCTCTGCTTTAGTTAATTATTGCTGAATAGCAGTAACATTAGTATCTCACAGTTCTCTGGATTTTGTAGGTGGTTCTTTTGTTGGTTTATCCCTGGCATATAATTCGACTACTGCTAGCTGGTGGGTTAACTCAGATGGTTGGGATGGCTACGGACAACTAGACTCTTCATGGGGTCTTTCATCTCAGTTATGCTCACAGCACAGTGGTCTCAGAACTTTAAGAAATTAAGCCATTTTGTGCAAATCCTAATCATACTTCTGCTTTTGTCTTGTTTGTTCATGTTTGATTGGACAAAACAAGTCATAAGCCAGCCCCATAGTCATATATCCACATGGATTTGGATATTGGAAAGCGCCATTCATTGGGTAGCCTGTACGGTAACAGTCTATCTACCTTTTCTATTTTTCATTTTTACGGCTCTAATCATAGTTCCGATTTCCATTAGTGCTATGTTTACTGATGCATGTTTCCCAGTGTTTCCACTCAGTTCTCTCTGCTTTCTCATCCATCTGATATACTACAGAAGTTCTAATCAAGTTATGTCTTGTTTAAAACAAGCACAAACCGTCAATAGCTTCTTACAGAATTGAAGAGAAAAATTGTTTCACTCTCTTTGGCTTTGAACATCCCCAATATACCTTTCTTACATTAACTCCCATGGCTCCCCTATTACTTGTTTGTTTAAATATTGATTTATTTAATTCCATTTGTTGTTATTATTGTTGTTGTTGTTATTTAATTTGACCAGAGAGAGAGAAAGGGAAAATGAAGACGCAAGCCTCCAGGTCCAGGACTTGAACTACAGTTGGCCATGTGGGCGTCCAGCATCTCAACCACCACACTATCTGCCGGCCCCAGACTCCCCTATACTTAACTTATGGTTCTAAAACACAATATTGACTCCTTGTCCCTTTCTTATGTATCATAATTCTGTTTTTCTTACTTAAAGACAATTTCACTTTACTTCTTTTGGGCAAGTCAAATCCAGTCTTTATGTTAATTTATCCTCTCCTATTCTCACCTGTCAGAAATCATTTTCCTACCAATGAAATTCTAAAGCACTTTACTCAGAACTCTTAAGCCAGTGATTATATTCTTCACTTTATTATTGTTGTTTGTTTTTTCGTGTTTGGATGTGTTCCTTCCCTGATTTAATTTTTTAAATGGCTCTAATAGAAATATATGAATCGTTTATTATGCAATTTAACATTTTTATTAGCCATGTTTAAAGAAACAAAAAGAAATTGGGAGAATTATGTTAATAGTACACTTTATGTAGCCTGACATATTACAAAATGTTATCATTTCAATATATAACATAAAAATTGTTTTACATTGTTTCACACTAATTGTGAAATCCAGAGTGCATTTTACACTTAAAGCACATCTCTGTTTAGACTAATTGCATTTTAACTGTTACTAGTGAGTATCATATTGGAAACATAACTATAGAATTCTAGGAGCATTGGTATAATATACAGAATATTGACTTATGGCCAAACCTCTGTTATCAAATTGTGCACTTGTTGCTTACCATGTGCGTCTGGAGAATTTATTTAGTATCATTTGGTTACTTTGTGTTTACTAAGTTTTTGCAAGGATTAGAGCCAAGAGTATTATGCAATTTCTAAGTGTTCATTATTTTTGAAAAAAATCAATGAGACATAACCATGATATATGCCAATGTCTTGCACAACACCTGAAACTTAGGAGGTTTATGCTACAGTTACTTACTTAGCATGTAAGATGTTATCCTAATACTATTGCTTATTTCTGAAATATTAGATATTATGTCTATCTGTAAAAACTTTGATCAATATTTAATTATTTATAACATTTGTACAGTATAAATGCCATATAGTTTTGTAATGTTATATAAGTTAAAAAGCTGTCACAAACAGGGGTAAGAACCTAAGAAGATTATTAGTACTTATAGGGGAATAATTAAGTCCTTCCCCAAAGCTGATGCTTTCATATTTTTCCTCATCTTCTTTTTTAAGCTCACCAGAGGGCACATACACATACCAGAAAGAGACAGCAAGAGAGCAAGAGAGAGAAAAAGAGAGAGAGAGAAAGTGAGAAAACACCTCTCATGGGGAATGTTCACCTCAAATCTCCATTTTGGAATTTTAGTACATATGCACATGTGTTTGGTATGATTTTCAAGCTGTTTGGTCCAGAACTCAAATCACACAGATGGCCATATGGAATCCAATGCCTTAACCACCACTCCAGGAGCTGGCCCTCCTCATTTTAATAAGTGGTATCACCACCAACTATATTTTTAATATTTCTCTTCTCTTTTTTAAGAGTTATTAATTAAAATTCTTTCTTTTTCTTATTCATATTATTTTTTAATTTGCTGTAGGGCATGTGTGCTCACCAGAGAGAGAGAGAGGGAGAGAAAGAGAGAGAGAAAGTGAGAAAGCAAGCCACCAATTTCAGGACTCGAACTACAGTCAGCACTATGGAAATCCAGCGCCTTAACCACCACTCCACTTGCTGGCCCATATTTCTCTTCTCTTTATTCTTCAGCTATAATTTATCTATAAACCTATTGCCTCTCTACCTTGAAATATGTCCCGTCTATGCCTAGTCCAAGCCACTCCCCTTTTTCCTAGACCATTAAGTCTTCTAACTGATCTCCTTGTCTCTATTCTAATCCTCCTATAATACAGTTTTTTACCAGAGGACAGTGCTTGTCTTTAAAAGTATAGCAGAGTCAGGGACCAGCAGATGGCATAATGGTTACATCTCTGGACTCCCACATAGTTCGAGTCCTAGACACAGGCAGGTGTGCATGTGTGCCCAAAATTCCAAGAGGAGAATGGAGGAGAAGGGATCGTGGCATGGCCATCACTCCTGGGGGATGATTTCTCACTTTCTGTGTCTCTGTCTCTCTCTGTCTTTCCAGGGAGCTCATATACCCTATAGCAAAAATCTCTATCTCCCATAAAAGGAAAAAGTATAGCAGAGTTTTTCAGCTCCTCTTGTTCTAGCTTCATTGCCTTTTTCTTTCTTCAAGTCCTATGAGATCCAACAAGATCTCAGTTATTTCTGTGACCTCATTTTGTTTTATCGCTCTCCCTGCTCTTTAATTGCACAGGCTTTAGCAATGCTGGTTTTGTTTGTTTGTTTGTTTGTTTTTTTAATGCTCCTTGACTATTTTAAGCTTTTTCGTTTTGGGGGCTTTTACTCTTGCTCTCTCCTCTATATAGATCGCTCTTTCTATGATATTCAAACAACTGACTTCTTCTTATCCTTCAAATCTTAGCTGAACATCAATTTCTCATGAATGCTTTCCCTGACTCTGATCTAAAATAACTTGATGGTGAACTCACTCTCTATTTTACTATACTTTTTTTAAATTATTATCTGAGATTATTTATCATCATTGCTATTACACCAATAGTACTATTATTATTTTTCATGTATTTCCTTTTACTTGTTTTACTAGAGTAAGCTCTCTGAGAGCTCTGTTCATTTTATTCATCATTATATTCTGATCATCAAACACTGTGCTTGACAAAAAGCAGACACTCACTATTTGTTAAACAAATTGATGAAGTTTTCCCACCTATACTATTATTCTCTATCACAGGAGTTTATGTACATTAAGATGGAAAAGTGATGTGAATCTGTTTAATGTTTTATCTGGTATAGGACTGACTTGGCTATGGGGAGAAATAACCACCACTACCATCACAAACCCTCCTGCTATACCCATAGTATTAAGAGCATCCCTTGATAATGGAGAAAAAAAGTCCGTTTCTATAACTTACAGACATTTAAATTTCAAATAGTTTCCTAAATCTTCATGCAGGAATCTACATAACTAAAAATCAGAGTTGGGGTAGAAAATAGAACTGAATTAAATATCCTATTTTTTTTTGAAATGGAAACACGACAAGTGCTTACAAGCATAGTTAAAACAATATTTTGGTATGATTTCAGTTGGCTCTGATTGTTATATTCCTTTTATTAGTGGAAGAGATAAGAAATAAGATTATAAATAAGTACTGTTTGTATAATGTCAGATGTTTTAAAAGGTTAACATTCCCTCAATAAGAAAAAAAAATTAAATTAAATTCTAAAAGTCATTTAGTTTATTTTCCTGGGAGATTTTATGGATGTTCTTCACCTGTTCACATTATTATTGATAATCCTTTCATAATATGAATAAACAGTTTGTGCTCTGAGTATTTATTCATGTTAACATTTACTTTGTAAAATGTGCTCCTTACAGGAATATAAGTAGCTGCTGGAAAAAACACTGACAACTTCAAAGCAAAATGAAGTTCTTTCTGCTGCTTTCAGCCATTGGGCTCTGCTGGGCTCAGTATTCCCCCAATACTCAGACTGGTCGAACATCTATTGTCCATCTGTTTGAGTGGCGCTGGGTTGATATTGCTCTTGAATGTGAACGATACTTGGCTCCCAATGGATTTGGAGGTGTTCAGGTAGGTATTGTTCATAATATAAATTGCAGTTTACTATCCTTACAGTAAATAGAATGCTGATCGGTATCTGTTAAGCTAGTGTAATATTTTACTTCACATATAAATAGTGTTAAGTAAAAGATTTTTCTGAGGAAGAAAAAAATTCATATTTTATTAACATTATATTTTGATTCTGATATGATCATTCCTCAACAGGACTTCCTTCTCCAATGTGTTATACTTTTCAAGTGCTTGTAAGAAAATGTAGCTGTATATACAAAGATTTGGTATTAATTTTAGATTGGTTAGTTTCTAAAGCATCCAATAGAAAGTAGTAAGTAATGATAAAAATGATATAAAGTAAGTAATAATTTGACACTAATTAAGATTCCTCTATTTGTAGATCTCACCACCCAATGAAAATGTTGTAATTTATAACCCTTCAAGACCTTGGTGGGAAAGATACCAACCGATTAGCTATAAATTATGCACAAGATCTGGAAATGAAGAGCAATTTAGAGACATGGTGACTAGATGTAACAATGTTGGCGTAAGTGAATTCAAGATTTCTTTCATAGTATTTTATAGAAAAATAATTTCTCTTGTGTCTCTTGCTTCTTTGAGCAGAAAGTTTTCCATCTTTTAAAATGCTTATTTTACTCGCACTTTAGTTATCACTCAAAATTACCTGTTGCCTTGATGTTCAACTTTTGTAGATCTTTGTGAATGTGCCACTTATCTACTATTGAAAGCGAAGTTAAAATTTAAAGCAGAATCTACTTGTAAAGCAAAACATTAACTTTTTTTAAGAGACATTTTGGCTATAGAGCACATGTGCTTGCTGGAGAGACAGAGAGACAGAGAGAAAGAAAGTGAGAAATCACTGCCAGGGGGTATGACCATGAAACAATCTCTTCTCCTCCGTTCTCTTCTTGGATATTGGGCATGCAGGCAAACGCGTCCCACGTGTATTATGCTGCTGGGTCTGGGACTCAAATTGAGGTTAACTATGTGGGAGTCAGCGACAAAACCATTATGCTATCTGCTGGTCCCCCAAACATTAACTTTTAACCCTTATAATTATACACATTTTCTGGACACACTTTTCTGGATAGGAATTAGAAATTCTTTAGGACCAGCAGGTGGCATAATGACTATGTCACTCCCATGTAGCCGACCACAGTTGGAGTCCCAGACTTGGTGGCTTAAACTCATGCCAGGTGCGTGTGTGTGTGTGTGTGTGTGTGTGTGTGTGTGTGTGCCCAAGATCCTAAGAGGAGAATGGAGGAGAAGGATTGCGGTGTGGTCATCCTCCGCTGGGGCGTGATTTCTCGCTTTCTGTCTTTCTGTCTGTCTCTGTCTTCCTTGTGAGCGCATGCGCCCTGTACCCCGCCCCCCCCCCCCCCAAAAAAGAGAATAAACTCATTTACAACATTTGCTGCCATTTTTAAAATTTTATCATTTTTTAAAAAATTTGCTACAGGAGGGACCAGCAGTTAGCATAATGGCTGGGGCGCTGGACTCCCATGTAGCCAACC
>NW_006159750.1:164873-181204 GCF_000334495.1 Tupaia belangeri chinensis
GTCCCGGACTTGGTGGCTTAAACTCATGCTGGGCGCGTGTGTGTGCATACCCAAGATCCCCAGAGGAGAATGGAGGAGAAGGGATTGTGGCGTGGCCGTTGCCCCCTGGGGGGTGATTTCTCGCTTTCTGTCTCTCTGTCTCTCTTTCTGGCAAGTGCACATGCCCTATAGCAAAAACCTCTCCAAAAAAAAATGCTACAGTACATGTGCACTCATAAGAGAGACAGAGACACAGAGGGAGAGAGAGAGAGAGAGAGAAAGAAAAGTGAGAAAGCAAGCCACTGGGTCTAGGACTCAAACCATTGTCAGCCATGTGGGAGTCCAGCATGTTAACTGCTACACCACGTGCTGCCCCCACCATGTGATTTTTTTAATGTTAAATACCTGTATTCTCTTTAATAAGGACCATTATAAGAGACTTTTTCTCTTCAGGTGCTAAGTAGAAAGTAGAGGTAAACTGCTTTTCTCCTGATGACCCATTTCAAAACCAATCATTTCTCCTATCTTGACTGACTTTTAATACCCCCAAAATTGATCTTTGATTTCTTCATAGTTACGGTAGTTTCTGGTTCTCTGAATTTATCATTTATGTAAATATTTGATCAAGTATTTAAAATAGATATAGGTCTTCAGTTCATATTAGTTCCTTTCACACTTCACTTCTGCTTTCCTAAGAAAATAAGTTACGAAATAACCAAGAAATATTTTAAAGTTTTATTAACATGCTACCAATAATGCTTGAAATTTTTACCTCTCTACAAGTCAAACTAAAGCAGAAACTTTGTTTTTCAGGTCCGTATTTATGTAGATGCTGTAATTAATCATATGTGTGGTAATGGTGTGAGTGCAGGAACAAGCAGTACTTGCGGAAGTTACTTCAATCCTGGCAATAGAGATTTTCCGGCAGTCCCTTACTCTGGTTGGGATTTTAATGATGGTAAATGTAAAACTTCAAGTGGAGACATTGAGAATTATAATGATGCTGTTCAGGTAATTCATTTTTTAAAATAGTGATCTGAATAAAGAGCTATCTATTTGTACAAATGTAAATTATTAAACTTTAATTAAATACCAATTTATCTTCCTTAGAAAACAAGTTGCCAGGTCAGATGCCCTCTCCCTTTTTTGTGACAGGAGATTTTTACTACAGGGCACATGCGCTTGCCGGAGAGACAGAGAGACAGGAAGCAAGAAATCAAACCCCCTTCCTCCCCCCCAAGGGAGAGGGCCATGCTGCAATCCCGTCTCCAGTCTTCTCTCTAGAGTTTGGGTATATGCACACCCATGCACCTGGCATAAGTTTTAAGCCACTGGTTCTGGGACTTGAACTGCAGTTGACTATGTGGGAGTCCAGTGACATAACCATTATGCTATCTGCTGGTCCACAGAATTCCTTAAAGTAAGGAACTCAGATCCATTTTCAAAAAATATTTTCCCTAATCAATGAAGGCACTTATTTACCTTATATTGTACATTCTCCATTTTTATACTCAAAAATCTTTCAAAAATATGTCCATAGAAGAAAATCAATATTCCCAGTACCCAATTTAGTAAATGAATTATGGAAATATCTATTAATGAACAATGGATGATTAAATAATCAGATGGATTCTCACGTGAAAGACGATGTTTTAAGAATCAATTACAAAATTTTTAACTCCACAGGTCAGAGATTGTCGTCTGGTTGGTCTTCTTGATCTTGCACTGGAAAAAGATTATGTGCGTTCCAAGGTTGCTGAATACATGAACTATCTCATTGACATTGGTGTAGCAGGGTTCAGAATCGATGCTTCCAAGCACATGTGGCCTGGGGACATGAAGGCAGTTTTGGATAAACTGCATAATCTGAATAGAAGTTGGTTCCCTGAAGGAAGTAAACCTTTCATTTACCAAGAGGTACATCAATATATATATGTGCATATAAAATGATATCATTTTATTCACTAGAAATTAAATGGCAGATTTAATTAATTATTCCTTTTCTGTAGTTTAGCAGCTAAATCACTTATGCAGAGTAGTGGTCTTTAACATCCTTTTATTGAGAGCATATGTAATTCTTTATCACAGTGGGTTCTGTGAAAGTAGAGAGTTTATTTAGGCTGCAAGCTTCACTGCCATTTCCCATTTCTGCAGAGATAATAGAGAATCTTATAGTTGTTTCAAACCAGGTTTTCTGAGTTTGAATCTTGGCTATGCCACTATTAACTGTATAGTTTTTTCAAGCAAATTGATGAACTTTTCTCTGCAACAAATTTTCATGTGAAGAAAAATGATAATAGTTATATCACTGTTTTCTTTGGATAATTAATATTTATTACACACTGATAAATACTGTCAGTCAGATGTATATGCTGTACTATGAGTGATTATTTTATCATTTATGTAAGAGACTGAATTGGGTCTGCATTTCACCAGACAACAGGTCAAGTTGTCATTATGTTTCTTTCATATTGTAGCATATACTTTATAAAAAATATGATATAAGAAAGACCATTTTGAGTATATTAAATAACATAAATAATTTAAAATTGTTTTCTATATAATATTATTTTACTAATTATAATACACTAAACTCATACAAAATGATATTTTCTCCTATATCTCTACTAGGTAATTGATTTGGGTGGTGAGCCAATCAAAAGCAGTGAGTACTTCGGAAATGGCCGTGTGACAGAATTCAAGTATGGTGCAAAACTAGGCACAGTCATTCGCAAGTGGGATGGAGAGAAGATGTGTTACTTAAAGTAAGTAAAATGCGATTTATTTCTTGAATTATTTGACAGATCTATTCATCATGTTATCCCAAGATAATTTATCTTCTTAGAATCTTTTCAGTTAGACAATCATCAGAGTCAATTACTGGTAATAAGTGTTACAGTTTCCTAAATTGATCATCTTTATTCATTAAAATGTCCATTACTAGGAATTATGTAAGGAAACCCAAATATTACCTATAGATTTTAATCTATGTATGATAGGAGTATACTAAATTAGACTAATATTTGCATATAATCTGTCATAAATAGGTTATTACTGAAATAATCCTGACATTTATAAGTACCTACAATGTGGCCATACTGTGGAATTTACATGTATCAGATTGATTCATTAAACTATTAATATATTTATAGGACAACAGTACAGAATTGAAGCTTTATTTTAACCTACTGTAGGTTGCCATTTTGTATAATGTGATCTGGATGTTGAACCTTCTGGAGTTCATCTAAATTACAATTTACTCAAATCTCTAAAAGGATTTTTAATAACAAAAACCTGTACCTATAACATGATTGGAATATAAGAAATGCATACATTGATACAAATTTGGAATGTATGTGTAAAATTACACATATGAAACAAAATTCTGCAGAATAACCTTGTAATGATAGAATTAATCCGAGGATTCTATATAGAGCTATACACTTAGGCTATTATAAAACTATTATAGGAGTACATATACATACATGTATGTATTTGTGTGTGTGTGCATTTTTTGAAATAGGAACTGGGGAGAAGGTTGGGGTTTCATGCCTTCTGACAGAGCACTTGTCTTTGTGGATAACCATGACAATCAACGAGGACATGGAGCTGGAGGAGCATCTATTCTTACATTCTGGGACTCTAGGTAGGAAACAACATTCTCCACTGGTTTTTAACCTACCTTTTAATAATGATAAAGATATTCTTTTTAAAAATATAACTTTGCAACTTTCAGACTATATAAGATGGCTGTTGGATTTATGCTTGCTCATCCTTACGGAGTTACACGAGTGATGTCAAGCTATCGTTGGCCAAGATATTTTGAGAATGGAAGAGTAAGTTTTGGAATTGTTCATTGTATCTTTTCCTCAGGAAAATAAGGCAATTTTGCTTTAATAACACATTCTGTATTTTATCATCAAATATTTATTAAGTGTAAACCTGATGTGGGATTCTGGTTTTAGTAATGCAGAAGATATTTTAAAGTAAATCCACTTATGTTCTCTATTGTTGAAGTTTGCAGACTGTCATGCCCCTCCCTCCGGATGTCAAGACAAAACACTTAAAAATGACAGCAAAACACAAGGAGTAAGATATGTACTTACAAGTACCACATAGGGTTGATTTGAGGACTGTAAAGAATGTAAAAGAGTACCTACCTGCCTATAGTATAAGCAATATAAGCATTTGTTAAATGCTTTTTTAAAAGAAAGCTCTGTGAATTTCAAAGAAATAATTCAGTGTACCAAAGATAAATAGAAAAATTATTTTATAAGAGGAAGGAAATTATGTTTTAAAGAACAGAAATTTGCAGACTAATCTTGAAAGTATGAGAATAAGTAAAATATCTGGGAGTACAGTGAAGATATTAATCCAATTAACAGTTTTTCAAAGGAACTGAGAAATATAATTATAAAAATATTTGAAAACCAGTGGAAGGTTTTCTTTTTAAACTGAAGATTTCAGAAAAAGCATGAAATCAAATCTTTATGCCTAACACAGAAATTTATCTTTCCTAAAAGACACATATCTATTTTTGATTCTTTTCAATTTGAGAAGCCTACTACCTTATCCATCAACTCATTCTATTGTTAAGTAAGTTCAATTTTTAAAAGGTTTTTCCATTATAACGAACCAACTTCTTAAGAGTACCCACTAATTGGTTTTATTTCTGATGTCAGAAGTCCATTTTCTTTTTTTCTATAACATTTTCACTTTTCCAAGACTTCTATCTGCTCAAAGCTAATTTTCCCACTATTCATCATGTGGCATAATTTAAAAACATATGCATGAAACATGTATAATTAGACTCTGTTTTTTTTTGCCTATGAATATCTTTAAAAGTATCAATCACAAAAGCACAACTAAAATTTTGGTCAGTTTAGTAAAGAAAGTTAAGACGTGTTGATTAGTAGTATAGATATCCAAAAGGAAGTATCAAAGAAGCTTTTATTTGGCAACTATCATATGCAAGGAATTTTCGAATACATTAATTATTATAGTAATCAAGCTACTAATATAACTAAACTTTATAGCTGAGGAAACTGAGGTACAGGGAAACTACTTATATTGACTAAGCGTTTTTTAGCCAGAATAATACTGGTGTTTCGGACACTAATGTCCTTGTCATTTAAAAGACACTGCAGTGCTTACAGTGATAAAAAGACTATAGTTCCTTAGAAATAAAATGAGAAGATAAAAATGTATTAATCCTGTCTAAAGTATCATTAAAGAATCAGAGATTAGAAAATGGTAAGAACTCAATAAAGGACTGTAAAAATACTAAAGAAGTTGGATTCTAAATAAAGATACTGCACAGACACAAGTTACAGAGTAGATTGGGTTTAGCATAATGAAGAAGAAAGAGGCAAATACATGCATGTTAAAAATATGATGGTTAATTTTTTCCTAAAGGATGTTAATGACTGGATTGGGCCACCAAATAATAATGGGGTAATTAAAGAAGTTACTATTAATCCAGACACTACTTGTGGCAATGACTGGGTCTGTGAACATCGATGGCGTCAAATAAGGTAGGAATGCTTATTTAGAGATAATACTAAGTCTAATAATAAGCTTTCTTTAACTTTTTATTTTAACTGTTGAAGTATGAAGATATCAGCATTTTATATGATATTGTGTCTTTAGGAACATGGTAATTTTCCGTAACGTAGTTGATGGCCAGCCTTTTACCAACTGGTGGGATAATGGTAGCAACCAAGTGGCCTTTGGAAGAGGAAACAGAGGGTTTATTGTCTTTAACAATGATGACTGGTAAGTAGATAGCAATTAAAAGTAGTATTTTCTTCTAGTATTCTTGGTTTATTCATTTTATTTTCCTGCTCATTTACTTTTTCATATCTGAAAAATTCATTCCATTGAATAGAAAACATAGAGATCAGAAAAGGGTAGGAAAAAAAATGATGACTTTTATTTTTCTCATTCTCCTATTGTTAGAAGGGTCTTCTGTTACAAGCGAAGCTTTTTTGTGCCACCCTTGCAACATAACATGAATATATGTAATACATATATGTGTTCATACACAACCTCCACAAAATATACACAGTAGTTAACACAAGGCTTGTGTAACCACTAGAACATGTTTTATAATTCCTTTTTTTTTTAAATCATGGTAAAATGCTACCTCGATACTGAAATATCTTTTTTCCTAGCTATTTTTCCCAATTATTCTTGTGTGTGGTTCTTGATAAACTCTTTACTTCTCTGTCACTCTGTGAAAAATACAACTTTTTTTTTTAAAGGGTATGTATAAGGAATAAGTATGTTATGGCCAAAGATTTGTCTCTTGAGATTTTTCAGCTTTATTTCTGAAACTTCTCATTGTTGGCCTTTTATTGGTGACACTTAGATCTGCTGCCTCTGGTATAATGATTTCTTCATATATAACATTGGAAGACCACTTTGCAAGCAATGAAATGCCTTAGTCTGAGGTCAGTTTCTACTTATGCTTAGCTTATTCTGGCCTAAGTTAAGTTTTACTGGACTGAAATGAATAAACTTATATATAAGTCAGGTATATCTCTTTGTTGCCAGAAGAGCCCCCATAGCAAGTTCTTTCATTTCTGTCTTTTGTACATGGGATAATCCAAATAAATTTATATGAGACAACTTCGTATTTCAAATTATGTATTTCGTCACATACACTTTAGATTATTTTTACCTCTGGACCAAATTCTTTTCAGCCTCTTAAAAAACAAAAATATATATTTGAAAATAAAATCCCATTTAAATTCTAAAAGTAATTAGTATTTTCTTTGGTTCAGATGAGGAGAAACTTAAAATATTTGTTTGCCACAAGTAATTCTTTTATTTAAGAGTAGAAATTCCTGGGGCCAGTAGGTGATATGGTAGCTTAGGTATCAGACTCCCACATGGCAGACCATGGTTCTAGTCCCAGAGTTGGTGGCTTGCTTTCTCACTTTCCTTTTCTTCTCTCTCTCTCTGTTGAGCCCTATAGCAAACTTAAAAAAATAATAATATGAATAAATTAAAAACGTTATTAAAGAGTAGAAATTCCCTCACATCTTCCATGATAGTTTTCAAGTTTATATTTTGGTAATACTCACTACTGAAAAGGGAATTACTAGGTCTTCTCAAAGATATCTTTTGGTCCTAAGAAAATTTTTTACATACACTGGAAAAGTCTTTGTGTTCGTGTTTTTTTTTTTACTGAGACTTTGACTACTTAGAGTTCTCCAGCAAAAAGTTAAACTACATTAGAGATAGTCTGTAGTCTTGCTTTTAACTATGTTGGATTTTAATTAAATTTAAAATTTTACTTTACAGGCAATTATCGTTAACTTTACAAACTGGTCTTCCTGCTGGCACATATTGTGATGTCATTTCTGGAGATAAAATTGGAAGCGATTGCACAGGAATTAAAATTTATGTTTCCAATGATGGCAATGCTCATTTTTCTATTAGTAACTCTGCTGAAGACCCATTTATTGCAATTCATGTTGAATCTAAATTGTGAAATTCAAATTAAATACATATACCAAGAACATTAACCAAGTGTGTTTTGTTTCTTGTAAATATATTACTTCTTTTTAAAAAAGTGTATTGATTTATTTACTTCATAAATATGGGTGTGTATGTATGACAAGAGAGAAAGTTTGAGGGAGAGATAGAGAAAGGCACCTCCAACAGGGTCTTTGGACCATGATATACCTCTGGTCCTAGCTAACCCGGATCACGGGTTCTCATGTATATTCCCAGTGTGCCCAAGAGGGTCAAATGAGAACAAAGGACCTTTATCGTGTGGGTACAGTTGTATCACCACTATGCTACTACCAAGCCCGTATACTAATTCTATACTAATTCTCAAATAAGTAATCAACTTGAAAAAGTCAGAAACCTATTTTAAAATCATATATATATTTATATATGATTATATATATATATATATATATATAATCATAATTACAATAAATATATATTTTGGAAAACCACTTTAACCTATAGGTCAAAGGAATTTTTAAGAACTCAGAAAGGCACCCTGACAAGCATGTATATTGCCATTAAAACAATTTACCCAGCCGTGTGTTTTTAATTTATGTCTATAATTCTTCCATAGAGTGTTTCTATCAACTAGTTAGGGATAGCTGGCTTAATGATGACTCACATACAAAGTTAGTTTATTTGTATAATTTTCACGATTTGAAAACATTTGTGTAGTTCATGGAGCTAAAAAATAGGAAGACCTAAATTATATAATCTACTATTCTTAGCTATATTGAACTCACAGAAATTGTCACTTACTTTGTGTATATTCTTTGCTCTTTTTAATTCACTTTTTAATGGCTTTACCTTGCTATTGGATAGCTTTTTATTCTTTCTCTCAACCTCCAATGTGGATATTTATTGAAACATAACATTTGACCAGGATGTTCTTCTTAATCTTCTAGCTATTAATTTTCCTTTGTCTTGACTTTAAATATGGAATTTGTTAGGGCTCTCACTTAGGTTTAATAATTATCAGTTCTTTTAAATGAGAAAATGAAAGCCATAACTTACAAATTCTCTTTTTTAATCTGCAAATTTATCAATCTCTGCTGAATCTTCTTCTGAAGATTCACTGTTTATTGATTACCACTTTATTTCACTGTATCCTGGGCTGCAATTTCTAATTACTCTAGTCTGGTGAGACAGAACACACACACACACACACACACACACACACAGACAAGTTGCATGGAGCGGACTTATTATTTACAGATTAGGATAAGGGGCAACAGAAACCTGGGATTAATGATGAGCCTCTCAAGGCTCAGGAAATCTACTGAGGGCTTATGGAGTCTCATAAGCATATGTCACCTTAAAATTCGAGGTGGAGGACCCTGAAAAACAGCCTACCCTGGGTTTTATAACTGAGGATCACAGGATTTGCTGGGCTAAAACATTGGATGTCCAGTTCTGGAAGGGACAAGAACAGAACTTAGGCTATTCCTGCCAGTTCCTCCTTTTCTCAGGATGTTGACTTCCAGTACAGTCTACAGTAACTCTTGAGAACTAAATAAGCAAGACGGGGAAGAACTGGGTCAGCACCATGCACCTGGAGAACTGTCCTGCATTTGCCCCTTGCATTGTCTTCTTTTCTTCTGTCTTAATGAAGATGAACCTCAATCTACCAAAGGTTAATAATATCATCCCATTTTTAACCATTGTGAGAACTTTACTTCTTAGATTATCCTCTATATTTTTATTTTACAGTCTTTCCCTTGCTGTATACATTCCCTCACATTACATGTATTATAACCTTCCAACTAATAAAATATGTAATCCTCTAGTTTTTCTTCTAGATATAGCTCATTTCTTTGCTCTTTTCCTCGTTAAATATCTACATTCTTATCACAGTCTCCACATCCTAAACTTCAGTCACCATCCAGTTTCCATCATCATAGCTTCATTGAATCTGCTCTTATCAATCATCAGTGACATTTAGTTACCAATCCAATGTATTTCCCTATCCTATCCTTCCACCTCACAGCAGTATGAGGTGGGCTACTCTGTTCTCTTCCATTGCCTGCTGCAATTCTCTTCTTTCATATTTTCCTTCTATTTTACTGATTATTCTTGTTCAAATTCTTTTATTGGATCATCTTCTGTTTCATCTAAAGACTCATATGTTTCTAATTTTCTTCTTTCTGTGTACTTTCTTCTCCAGGTAATTGTAATCATTTCCATGAATATAAAACAAATCCTTTTTCATGGAGACCTGTATATCCAATGTGAAACCAATGAACTTGAACCATGATCAGCCAAGTGGGAGTCCAGCAATTTAACCACTATACCACCTGCGGTCCCTCTACTTTATTGTTTCACAGACATCTCATACTGAACATATCCAAAATGGAATCCTGATTTTTATTGCATAAACTTTACTACTCTCTCTCTTCTATTTACTTAGAAATTTAGGGTACTTTTATGAGACACCCTACACACACACACACACACACACACACACACATACACACACTTCTCTCAACATCTCTTACTATCCCTTTACATAAGCCTTAGCATGACCTATTTGTTGTATTTTCAAAATATCTCTGCATTCCTTGCTCTTATCTTGTATCTTCTGCCATCCTTTCCTCCAGGTCACCATCAAAATAACTAGCCTGCATTCCAAAGAATCACACAACTAGTCTATTTCCACTGTTTTACTCCCTCAACTTATTTTGCTAAAGACCACAAAATTATATTCATATTTAAATAAAATGATAAACTTTCATGTTTAAAATTCTTAAATTTTTTTTTCATTTATTAGATTGTTGGGAAAGTCATGACATTTTTGTCTGTTTTTGTGTGAAAAATGCATCATGACTATCCTTATGACACAATAGGATAACATTCTAACTACTCATGGTAGCCTACAAAGCCATGCATTATCAGGCATGAACTTAGCTCTCCAATCTTAACTGCTCATTTCTCTTGGCAAGCTACTCTTATTTTTTTTTCATATTGTTGAATGTGTCATGTTATTTTTCATCTTAGAGATTTTTGTTTGTTTCTACACGTTTTAAAATGCTTTTGATCAAGTTCTTAGCATAACTGGCTTCTGATGCCCTGACTCAATGACAGAATCACCATTTATTCAATTATGCAAGCCAGAAATCTAAGTTTCATCTTTGAAACCCCCTTCTCATATCTCCCCACATCAATTAAGCACTAAGTCCTTTAGATTATACCTTATAGATTTTTTACTATGTTCTTTTTCTTTCAACTGCCACTATCTACTCTTCCTTTTTTTAAATGGCCAGAATCTTCTATTTTACCTCTACCAATCTGGAAAAAAAGACTGCAATACTCCCAGTTTAAATCCAGACTTCATTGTTTATAACAAATGAATTGCAGGGTGTAAGCAGTGACAGTAATCACAATCCTGGAGCTGGCATTACCTCATACCAGTTTTTCAAGATGAAAGAATTAGTTTTTCTTTTATATGAGAATGTAATTGAGAACCTAGTTAAGAATATCCCAGTGGTTAGCAGTGGAGTAGAATAGGGAGCCTATGATACTCAGGTAGTGATGAAGCTGTATCTTCATCCCTACAGAGGAGAAGAAAATGAACCTTGTAAGCATAGCTAGCAAACAAAGGAATAGTTGAGATGGGTTCTATAATGGGGTAGCAATATTTATATAAGAAACTATACTTGTACAGAGGTTAAAGACTTGCCCAGGAGAGTATTATATCAAGGAGAGTATAACCTTAAGAATATCTATCAGTTGATATTTAATTTGTAGAAGAACACTTTACATGAAGTTTTATCACTTATGGAAGGGTTCAATGTTGTGTTTGTATCCACTTTAGCCCTTCCTTCAACCTTTTCTTTCTTTTACTTGTAACTAGAAAGCTACCACAATCACCACCAATATCACATACCATGTTTCCAAAGTGTCACCAGTGGATTATTATTATTAGGATAAAAGTCCACAGCTATTAACTGGAGTATTGAGCTTGCATCAGAAGCCCCATTTTATAAAACTCTCCTTTTTAACTTCTATTCCTTAATTATGCTAAATTTTAAATACTAAAACTCTACAAACTTATTTTAATTCTTCAAATTCCAAACAAGAAACACTCACTCTTTCTACTTGACATATTCTTTTTTTACCCCTTCCCCTATTTAACTCCTAGTCACCATTTAAAGCTTAGTCATAATGCTAACCATATATCGATATTTACCCAGAATTAGGTCATATTCTTGATGAATGTAGTGATTCTCTCTATTTTCTCTTTTATTCATTATCACAGTACTATGAGAAATGTCTGTTTTGCTCTTTATTGAACCCTTAATGTTAGGGTACTATTCACAACATATTACAAAAGAATTCAATCATTATTTGTAAAAGAAATTGAGATAATGGGAAAAAATTAAGAGAAGAGATATTAATTTTTAAGAAGGAGAATGAATCATGTTTAATGAAGATAGGGTCTTGGAATACAGATGTTCTTCTCATCTTTTCTCCAATTCATTCTAAATTTAATTAATTCCTGCTTAACTGATTTCTTAGGTCATAGAAATGATGGAAAAGTCAGGTACTTTGGCAGTATCTCATTGTGTTTTCAGGATTTTTGAGCCATAATGAAGTAGGAGAAAGGTACACACACATACATATAGTTAGGGTATAGATCTGTGAGATGGAGTCAACTTAGAAGATTGAGTCACTGTACTCAAACTTGTATTAAAAATCATTCACTGCATTCCCTCAAAATCAGTCACTATAAGCTGCTTACAAACAGAGGTTCTTAGAGCCTGCTCAGATAATTACAGCTGAAACTAATATTTTCCATATCACTGCTACACACCAAACAAAGGAGGTAGTGTCTCTTGATCTGAAGACACTGAGCAAAAGACAATGAGCAATAAGTTTCCATGAGATATCATTTGAAATCAGGTAGTGATGAAGCTGTATCTTCATCCCTACAGAGGAGAAGAAAATGAACCTTGTAAGCATAGCTAGCAAACAAAGGAATAGTTGAGATGGGTTCTATAATGGGGTAGCAATATTTATATAAGAAACTATACTTGTACAGAGGTTAAAGACTTGCCCAGGAGAGTATTATATCAAGGAGAGTATAACCTTAAGAATATCTATCAGTTGATATTTAATTTGTAGAAGAACACTTTACATGAAGTTTTATCACTTATGGAAGGGTTCAATGTTGTGTTTGTATCCACTTTAGCCCTTCCTTCAACCTTTTCTTTCTTTTACTTGTAACTAGAAAGCTACCACAATCACCACCAATATCACATACCATGTTTCCAAAGTGTCACCAGTGGATTATTATTATTAGGATAAAAGTCCACAGCTATTAACTGGAGTATTGAGCTTGCATCAGAAGCCCCATTTTATAAAACTCTCCTTTTTAACTTCTATTCCTTAATTATGCTAAATTTTAAATACTAAAACTCTACAAACTTATTTTAATTCTTCAAATTCCAAACAAGAAACACTCACTCTTTCTACTTGACATATTCTTTTTTTACCCCTTCCCCTATTTAACTCCTAGTCACCATTTAAAGCTTAGTCATAATGCTAACCATATATCGATATTTACCCAGAATTAGGTCATATTCTTGATGAATGTAGTGATTCTCTCTATTTTCTCTTTTATTCATTATCACAGTACTATGAGAAATGTCTGTTTTGCTCTTTATTGAACCCTTAATGTTAGGGTACTATTCACAACATATTACAAAAGAATTCAATCATTATTTGTAAAAGAAATTGAGATAATGGGAAAAAATTAAGAGAAGAGATATTAATTTTTAAGAAGGAGAATGAATCATGTTTAATGAAGATAGGGTCTTGGAATACAGATGTTCTTCTCATCTTTTCTCCAATTCATTCTAAATTTAATTAATTCCTGCTTAACTGATTTCTTAGGTCATAGAAATGATGGAAAAGTCAGGTACTTTGGCAGTATCTCATTGTGTTTTCAGGATTTTTGAGCCATAATGAAGTAGGAGAAAGGTACACACACATACATATAGTTAGGGTATAGATCTGTGAGATGGAGTCAACTTAGAAGATTGAGTCACTGTACTCAAACTTGTATTAAAAATCATTCACTGCATTCCCTCAAAATCAGTCACTATAAGCTGCTTACAAACAGAGGTTCTTAGAGCCTGCTCAGATAATTACAGCTGAAACTAATATTTTCCATATCACTGCTACACACCAAACAAAGGAGGTAGTGTCTCTTGATCTGAAGACACTGAGCAAAAGACAATGAGCAATAAGTTTCCATGAGATATCATTTGAAAAATGGGAACATAACATGCAGGCTTGCACCTGAGAGATAAGGGAGTCTAAAAGAGATTACATTTTTTTTTGGTGGGGGGGGAACCAGCAGATAGTGTAATGGCTGTGTTGCTGGACTCCTATGAGTCAACCATGGTTCGAGTCCTGGACTCGGTAGCTTAAACGTATGTCGGGCACGTGTACATATGTGCCCAAGATCCCAAGAGGAGAATGGAAGAGAAGGGATTACAACGTGGTCATCTCTCCTGGGGGGGGTGATTTCTCACTTATTCTCTGTGTCTCTCAGTCTTTCTAGAGAGCGCACACTCCCTATAGCAAAAACCTCTCCAAAAAAGAGATTACATTTTAAAAGTATAAGAAAAAACACACATCACAAAACAAAGCTTCATCTTAGACTTCTGGGAGCCATGACAAAAACTAGAAACTTTATGGGCTATAAACCTCAGAAAAAGATCTCCTGACCATTGATTAACCCAAATTTGAATGTCCAAAGTCTTGTGATTTGTAAGCTCACTCTCAAATAGAAGAATGACTTGAATCATCTGATATGTAACCTCCACAAAAGAAATGTAAGCACAAGTCCCTCCTTTCTGAGATAAAGATCTCTTCTCTAAGCTCCTCTTTGGCTACCCTGTCCTTGACCCTTTTCTGCTCAGGGAGCTTTCTTCTCTTTTAATAAACTCTGATTTGCTATCCTCTCTTGCTGTCTATGTCTCTAATTCTTCATGAGCGTACTTTTAATAAACTCTGATTTGCTATCCTCTCTCGTTGTCTATGTCTCTAATTCTTCATGAGCGTGAGACAAGAACTGGCTCCTAAATTGGTCACCCCAATATTCTGTGTCAATAATGGCAGTCAATTCCTTGGTGAACTATGCTCCTAGTAAGTCAATGAAGTAAAACAGTATTGGGAAAATGATGCCACAGTGGTCTGGATATATAAATTTGAAATACATTTTTGCTATGTTCTTAGAACTTTATGATACTACCTCATTTGTAAAACTTGTTAATAGTTTTTCCCTTTGAATATTTAATTTCATCTATAGGAATAGTTCTGCCTGTGAAATTACTGAATTATTTCTCATCTCATCCCATTTCAACACAAAAAATTATGTTGAAAGTCATCATTATTCATAATTAGACTTTTTGTTTATAAGTTAAAACCAAACCAACAAACATACAGTGTTTGACTGGTCACAGAGGACGGTTGGGACATTAGTTCAATGCTTGTTCAAAGAAAATTCAATGTTACAATTATTATATGGTTATTACTATCATTCAGCTTCCACAGAACTACACATAGATGATGGATCAATATCTGATAAAAGCTTTAAAAAAGCCATTTATGTTCAATAAGTCAAATCCCTACAGAAGGCACTTTCTACATTACAAAGAGCAAAACAAGTTAGTTTTTGAAAAGAATAAAAAAATCTTTAATAATTTAAAGCAAAGTTTTTAGAACATTTGCATTTTTTCTACAAATATATTAAAGTTCCTTCTACCTTTTAAAAAGTGACTGGAAAAAAATTCAGAGTTAGCTTAAGTGAGTCTCAATTCTTTTCTGCTTTGTTTGCACTTGTCCCCAAAAAGTAAATCTAAAAGAAAGAAAAAAATCTAGATATCAGATGCAGCTTACTACTTTTTGTAGAAAAGTATAGTTTTAGAAGAAATTGTTTAAAAGTGCTAATGAAAACAATGCTTAAAAAAAAAGCAGAAGGAAAAGTGATATATTAAAAGACTTTTAAAGGTCTTTCACAAGAAATTGAACAGATGGGCAAATACACAGTCTGTTTGCTCTTTTTGTCCTTGAACATAAACTCCAGTTAAAAAAAAGAGAGCGGGAGATAGCAGGGTAGAGAGAGAAGTGTGGCTTACAGTCACTTACATAATCTGTTTTTAAGTAGAAACAGGTATGTCAGAAGAGCTTAGTTAAAAAAAGCACCATTTATACTTGAATAAATAGTAATTATTTATTATATCCCTGTAATTGCAAATTTGCCAGATGTAACTCAATAGTTTTTCTTTAGTACCTTTGAAGATATTTTTGAACCATGAATGATTATGTTTTCATAATCAATTTAATCAATGGATATTTTGGAAAGCCTCTCTGAGCCTAAGTTTCCTCATCTATAAAATGAAAATATCAATTCTTTCAGTTTTTATTATTAATGAGTAATTATATAAAAGCACTTTTTTATACCAAGCATTTTTTCAAGCTACATGCATACTTCCTCATCTCTTCAGTAAAGATGTGACTCTTATTCGCAATACTAAGGACTGTCAAACTGATGCTCTCCAAAAAATCTTAATCAAAGGGGAAAAAAAAGCAAATATTGGAATTGGAGCAGAAAGTAATATTGTACTCTTGTTTAAAATCTTGCCATATTCATTTTGTGTGCTATTACCTGAAAGTTAGGAAACAGAAAATCGCTGTCTCGAGATCAATGTTGTTTCTAATTCAGTACTATGTAGTAGGATATTTTAGAATATGGCTTTATCAGAAACCTCAGCCTTGGCTTTGCACATTATGATCAGGTATCCCATTTGTCTTCTAGAACC
>NW_006159750.1:181218-186231 GCF_000334495.1 Tupaia belangeri chinensis
TAAACAAAAATATATGTTACAGTGAAAACCCATATCAACCAGTCCAACACATATGTATTAGTTTACAACATTCTTTTAAGTGCTTTGAAACGTGTTACTCCTGTTCAAGTAAATAGGATAATTGGGAAAGCAAATTATAACTATATCATACATTCATAAAAACATAGAAAAGTGAAATGGTGTATGATAAAGTATGGAAAGTAAGTTGTTTAGCTTCAAGGAGGGGGGTTATACATATGCTGAAATGTTCTGAGAAAGCTTTGTGGACAAGTAAGATCTTGAAAACGATAAAGGGGATTTGTAAGGAAGAGAAAGAAGGGAAGAATAATCCCAGAAGAAGAAAAGATATGACAAAGACAAAAGAATAAAAACTTCTGTGGCAGTAAATAGATCAGTTGTTCAGTGAGGCTGGAGAGGCAGACTTACAGAATACTAGGGGGAAAAAATCATTGTGAAGATAGACTAAGACCAACAGAAGAACCTATTTCCTGTCAAGACTCTCTTACTATGTTTGATATATTTATACCAACAATGTCATCTCTGCATAAAAAAAAATTGGTACTTAGGCAAATAACCATGCTACCACTGAGAAATTCTAGGAACTAGTTATTATTCCTTCTATTAAAATTGGTACAGAATGAGTTTATAAAGTTTTAGTGTCCATTTCCTCTATAGTTTGCTTCTCTCCTCTTTTTAGCCCTCAGTTTTCTAGTTCAAATGAAACTATATCCTTACTGCAGTCCACTAGCACAGGGTCTGTCAGTGTTTGAATGGCTTCAGATTTCCATGAACCTGTATTTGTGAATCCTCACTCCAGGTTTCTATTGTCATGTGTTAAATTAATTAATCTTGAATGACAACCTGCTTCCTGCTTACTATTTTTATACCACTGGGGATGGATATAATAGAACTATCGCTCGATTTAACTGCCAGTCAAGTGACAACTCAAGCATCCTATAAAATTAAACAAAGCCCCACAATCTGCCAGGAACCGATAGTTTTAGTAAAACTGCTATTTTTGTAGAAGATAGTTCAGATGTAAAATGTCTTTCTATCTCATAACACATTTTAAGATAACATATTTTTGAAAATTAAAATATAGAATTGCATCTAGCAAAATACCATGAAGAGGATCAGAGTATGCCCCTACAACACATGCCACTTTAGCATAAGGATTATTTTGAGCCAAAAGCAATGAGCTCTCCGACCTCCCCCTCTCTGTCTAAATGTAGGACATAAATTTCCATTGGTATAGGTGTCTTCTTCTTGCACACTTCATAGAAAACTACTCCAGAGACAACTCAGCTCTTGAAGAACATGCATAGAAAGTCTGACTAAATAAGTTCTTATATACCATATATTTCCTCCCCTCTCCTTCCCACAATTTACCTTCCAAACCCAGAAGAAGGTAAATCTTATCTAACCTAAGATGATATATAAACCCAAAACTTCAACTGCCTCTCTGAGGCATGTTCTTTGGTGAAAGTTTGTGTGTTCGTATGCTGTTAAATCATTTTTACTCTTGGTTAATCTGTCCTTTGTCAGTTTAATTAGTAGGGTTTAAGCCACTAAACCTAGGAGAGCAGAGAAAGAAAATCTTTTTCCTCTCTTGTAGTTTTGGTAAGCATGAAAGTAGGGCCAAGTCACTCTACTTGCTCCAGAGATTGCCACTGAGTTCTTGGAACATCTGAAAAAGCTGGTAAATGTAAACAGTTTTCCCAAGTCAGCCTCCTGGATTTCTACTGGCAATGTCCAAGGAAGTAACTGTAAGAGTCTCTTGTCTTTCCCTTTCCAAATGTAGATTAGCAGAGGGAAAACATTTTGTAAAAATTTGTTCTTTGAATTGTGACTTTGTTGAATTTGAGTATTCATTGGTTATTGACCCTTCCTCTCTTAGGAATAGGCATTGCTTTCCTATTTGGCTCATTTTGAGTCCTGAGAGCGTGGCTTGGCTTTCTGTTTGGGCAGTATAGGAGGGGATGGAAGAGGGCCCAGGTGCAAAATGTTGGACCTGATATTCAGGCTGCTAAACATCAGACTGGAGGTTCTGAGAATTTGTAGATGGCCAGACAAATGTGAGTTGTAATCAATTGCTACTGATGGTCTACTGACCATTGGCAGCTGGCAGAAGATTCATCTTGCTTTTGGCTATCTTTGGGAGTAACTCTGGTTCACATAGACTGTATCTTGTGCACTTTCTTTGGAGACACTTCTGTAATTCTTGACTACTAGTGTATTTAAATCTAGTTTTTCTCTTATTCATCTTTTATCAGTTTGATTCATGGACCTCTGTGACAGGTCATTAGAAATGAATGGGCAGTCCTGAGATAATAGCAGAAGGACCCCCACCACATCAATCACAGCTTATCAAGACTTTCAATCAGACCCTATGCAAAGCCTCCTACCTCCCACCCAGCTCCTGGCATCAGGAAGATTATTATTTTCCCTCCTGTCATCCCAAATATATACATAGAAATTCACCACTAGGATGGGATTCTAGGTCAAAATCCTAATTCCCAGTGAGGCAATAAACTAATAGGGCAGTTTATCTATATAAGGATGCTCATACCTTCAAAGTTCACACTGGACATGTGGAATTAGATAATTAAATTCCTCACCTGAGAAGAAGCACACTGGGCATGTGAAATTAGATAATTAAATTCCTCACCTGAGAAAAAGATGCACAAGCTCAGGAAAAAGCTCTCAAATTCCAAACAAAGAAGCTGGATACTATGACTGACCTTCTCCTGCTAAATATTCATGACCAACTTTCATGATAAAAGTAACACCTAACCCTATGCCCAGTACAATTGGCCTTCTCAGGCAGCAGCCCATTTGCTTGCCTTTCTCATATAAGAGTGCATTTCTTTTCTATTAAAAATCTTTACTTTCCTATTAAAACTCCTCTTTTCCTACTTTATAAGTGTTTGTGGTTTTTCATTCCATGTCTTAGGGCAAGTCTCTAATCTTAAAGATCTGGACCTAAAGAATCAAGGAGTTTACAAAATGCAGCTCAGTTCCTCTTTGGCAACACATTCAGGACCCACTCTTCTTGAGAGCTCTGTTCTTCCTTCCCTCTCTTCATAAATTAGCCACTATACTATCTCTTCCCTGTTTCTGAGTCTCTAATTCTTCATGAGTGTGAGACAAGAACCTGGTCAGCTTGCAGCCCTGACTGAGTTCAGCACTGAAGTTAGGCCTAGTCACTTCAACTTTCTGCTTTGAACCTAGCAGTGGTAAAAGAGATTTTTTAAAAATCCTCTTCCATAAATCCTTCAATAAGATTAAACTTTTAAATTTTCACTTGAAAGCAAAAAACTATAAATATTTTCTAACATTTTTTAAAAGTACCAAACAGGAGAAGTAATTCATACCTGGGGGAAAAAAGAGCTATAAAAATGAAGAAAAATAAAAAGAGGGACTAATACATGAGTAGAGCCTTTTTCTGAGACAGAATATGTTTTCTGTAAAATGCAGTTTGATTTTGCAAAAGTTTGATTTTAGAGGTGCTATCTCTAAAAATTTTGAGTATATGAATTTAGAGGTTTCCCAGTTACCTTATTCTCTGTCCTGGATGCAAACTAATTAATAAGGCAAGCAAAAAAGCAAGGGTGCTAGAAACCACATGTCACCTTTAATGAGAAACTAACATAGAATACAGTTATAAATTAATGGACAAATGGGTTTCCTAAAAGATAACCTAAGAATTAGGTGGATGTTCTTAACAGCCTGAACTGAGACAGAAGTAGAGTCTCTCTAAAAGAAATGATCTTTATCTACCTATAAATTGCTGTCAAGAAAAAGAGATGAAGGAGCTATGCTACAGGTGATCAACATTCCTTTCCAAACTCACTAGAAAGATGTTATTTCACTTCTTCCAGTGACTGAGAAGCCAAAGAACCCATAGAGAAGCTAGATTATATACATGTAGCTATTCCTCAGGAATAGAAATAAGTAGGAGAAAATTATCTCCTCCATGATTTTTGGTTTGTGTCATGGTCTGAAGTAAGACTCGGGAGACATCATTTCAAGAAAAAAAGAAAGTTTATTGGGAAAAAGAGTGTCTGGGATTTGAAGCTGGGAATGCCTCAGCATCCTGACCAGGAGACAGGGGGTTTCTTTTATAGGTAATCAAGCTATTTTGGGAGACTGTATGCTTGACTAATATGCAGGGGAGTTAGGAACAGTGGGGTAAGCATATATGAAATATTTGGTGCATCTTTTTGATCCACCTCTAGGAACTTAGATCTTTCAAGACTCACTTTGGGTCTTCTTTTAAATTTAATTTAATCTTTATTTATTCCTTTCTTAGTATTTTTATTTATTTATTTTTATACGTTCAATCACTCTATATTGTTACAGCTTGTAAGATGAATTTTCCTAGTAGGAAAACACTATATCTTAGTCCAGTTAAAAATATTATCATGTACATTATCATCAACAGATAATTGTCCATTTTTGTGTCTCTTAAATGTTTTGCTTTTTTCTTTTTCCCTTGATTCCCTTCGTCTCACCCTCACTTGCTTTGAATCGCCATCTGCTACTTCCCAGGTCGGTGTGACCCTGTAGTACCAGCACCTGGAACATGGGCTCTTAGCAAGATCAGTTATGAAAAAGTTTGGCCTTGGTTTCTTGTCAGGCTTTAGCGATAACCAGATGGTTCTCAGAAGAGCTTTACTGATTGGGACCTTACAGTTTGCTAGAAAAGCAATTAGCATTTTAAATTAATTATTTATTAATTTTATTTTAGTATTTATTAACATTTTTAGGGGATCAGCAACAAAGCACAATGTCCTTCAAGATAGACCCTCAGGGAAAGGTTGCCAATTCATGCCCGGAAACCTCCCTCAGTGCTTTGGGGACACACTCGTGTTCATGATCTAAGTTCCCTGAAGCTGGGGGTGGTTCACAGCATCAAGACCTTGATGGAATGCTCTATCTCTATGTCTCTTTCTCTTTGTCTCTGTCTCTATCTCACTCATGGAACAAATACATAAACTTTTATAAAAAAAT
>NW_006159750.1:186251-210046 GCF_000334495.1 Tupaia belangeri chinensis
GGAAAGAGATGAAAAATGATAAGAAATAATCTCTGAATTATAGTTTCCCACTATAAATTTTCAATTTGACTAGTGACTTTTGACCATGTGTTTTGAGTGCTTTTGAATGGCTGATTTGCTTTGAAATTCATCTTCCATGACTCATGATTGTGAACTCTCCTAATCTTAAGCCATATTGGATCGCTGCGAACTCACAGAAAGAACATTCCATAATTTTACAATTTTGTTCTTCCCAATTCTTCTATGAACATTTTCTTTTAAAAGTATTTTTTTTATGGATTTTTGCCATAAGGCACATGTATTCCCCAGAGAGAGAGAGATATTAAGACAGAAAAAGGGGAAGTATGAAATCACCACCACCACCATCCACCCACCCACCCACCCCCAGAGGGAATGGCCATGCCACAATTCCTTCTCCTCCATTCTCCTTTCAGTATTTTGGGCATGCATTCACATACACCCACCGTGATTGTCAAGCCCTCACATCTGGAACTCAAACTATATAGTTGGTCATGTGAGAGCTAACACCTTAATCATCATCATACCATCTGCTGGCCCCTAATTAAATTTTAAATTTAGTTTTGTTTTTATGTTTTTTAACTTGTGAGTAATCTTTCAGCTAACAAATGTTAATCACTGCCTACTATAATACTTTCCATTTAAGGTTAAAGAGATTGCTTTTTTTTTAATTACTTTATTTGAATTTATTTATTTATTTATTTTGACCAGAGTGGGGGAGAGAAAGAGAGAGAGAGAGAGAGGGAGAGAGAGAGAGGGGGAGAAAGCAAAAACAAGTCACCAGGTCCAAGACTCAAACTGTGGTTGGCCATGTGGAAATCCAGTGCTCCTAACCACCATGCCATCTGCTATCCCCAAGAGGTTGCTTTTAAGTCAAGATCTGTCATAACTTCCAC
Organism: Tupaia belangeri chinensis; assembly: GCF_000334495.1. NCBI lineage: Eukaryota > Metazoa > Chordata > Mammalia > Scandentia > Tupaiidae > Tupaia > Tupaia belangeri. The sequence goes on from NW_006159750.1 coordinate 187,166, forward strand.
CTACAAATCAACTGACAAATAGTTTAAAAATGTTTTTATTTTCTATTTAGTAGTAACATGAGTTCCAGAGGTACATGTTTTTATGAGTGTAAATGATAGATTATTTCATTTATATCCTCAAGAGCATCCTTCTCAGGAGACTATAATCTTCTCAACTGAAAATGTTTAACATGGGACATATTCTGGTAAAGATACAGTTAAAGGAGTAATAGGAAAATATACACTTATTTTTTCATAATATTATTTGTGGGGAAAAGGGATATTTCCTCTATAATGCATAATTTAGCATCATTGATTATTTATTATTTTAAGTTGGATTCCAGTAAGAGATACACAAATTACTTCTATAAGTAAAGACAAAAACCTTTCATTTTCTTGTTAAGATGAGTATGTAGTGAAGTAAATTATAAACTAATTTTGTTTGCTTGTTTGTTTTTGCCAGAGGGCACACACACACTCAAAAAAGACAGAAAGAGACACAGAGAGAGAAAGCACCCCTGACTGGGGTTTAGTCATACTTCAGTCCTTTTTCTTCTACTTCTCCATCCGGTCATGATTTGGGGCATACATGCACACGTACTCAGTGTGTTTTTCAGGCTGCTAGCGCTGGCATTCAAACCACAGTTGGCCATGCAGGGTCTGGTTCCATATGCACAGAGCTTAACTACTACACTACCAGGCTGGCTGTATATTTGTGTTTTAGCTTAGTAGAAGAACCTTGCTCTCCTTTTCCTTTAAAAATAAAAATGTTATGCAGAATCCTAACGTATAAGAAAGTAGCAAGAAGTCTTCTCTGCAGTTGTGAGGTGGGGTGGAGGAGGGGGATTGCCTGTCTACACCTTCTGTCTTCCTATCCAGGCTGACTTAAATGTGTTTATAGCACTGTATACTTCTTTTAAGATTAAATACAGAAAAACATAGAATAACCTGGATATTATTTTCTTTTTAATTTCAATATCTTTTATGGAAAATAATTTTGAGAGTTTTAAAAATTGTCTTAAGTATTATGAAATTATTATGTGGAAATTTTCTTACTATTTTCTACAGCATCTTCTTTTTTAATACAATGCATTTTTAAAAATTGGTAGAGTGTTATTCACAAATAGTAGAAAAAGTTTAGTATTTATGGCCGAGCCACTCTGGTAGTACCACCACTGAGGAGGCTGGAAGCCACATAGCGGGTTCAGGTTTGGTTCCCAGGCTAACCTGAACATCCTGAGTGCTGTTCCATGCACCTGTAATCCTAGCTAACAGGAAGGCTGGGGCAGGAGGATTGGAACAGAGAGATCCTCTCAAAAATGCCTACTTCTCTCTCTCTCTCTTCTTCCCTCTCTTCCTTCCCTCCTCTCACTCAGGAAGAAAAATAAAGTCTAATATTTAATTTCCTGCTAAAATAATGCTACATAGGAACCTCAACATCTCAATAAATTTAAAACACAAGTATTTAATTTTCTCACTTCCAAGTTAATAGATTACTGGAGCAAGCTCTGCTTCACACTAGTTTACCTAGACTTGACTCCAGTCTATGCGTTTAAGCTAGTTCTAATCCATTTTTCTTTAATCAATGACTACCTTAGGCATTAAAAAAAATGATACAAAGGGATAAACATAAGGAACCAAGTTTAAATTTTGAACTTATTTAAAGCCTTTGCAAATATTATATTGGTCAAAGTAAGGCACACAGACAAGTCCAATATAAATCAATGGGGGAATATACTCTGTAGATTCTATTGGAAGTGCAAAGACATATGACAAAGACGTGGGTACATAATTCCTTAACACTGTTGGATTAGAGAGTTTAGAATAATAATCCAAACCAAAAATGTGGAAGTGAAAAGTGAAAACCAACCTCAGCTTTCTTCATGCACACTTTAGAACAAATGTGGTAAGCTTATTCAGCAATGTGTTAGATAACGTATGTATATGCATACTTTTCACTACCATAATTTTAAGATTTTGTAAATTTTCTTCTGTAATCAATTATTATAGTTAGCAATTACTTTTAGCGATAGTGTCTTTTAGACCTGTGTGAAACAAGTTTCCAACAGGCTTGTAATGAATATCTACTGCTTGTACCTATTAAGCTTCTCTTACTCCTTAGTGGTAATGGTACACCATTCTCCTATTAAGAAACTACCTAGATACCATGTTTTACACATGTGATCAAGGCGCTGTTTCTCAGGGAGAGGAATATGATCTTTGCTAGAACAGTTAGGACATTCCATTCTCCTGTCATAATGCTTGGTTTAGGAATGGGCTTCCAGTTCAAGTGAGACCAGTTGAGAGTCAGCCTTGGGACTTTTGCTCTAACTGTTGAGAAAGAGATGCTGCAACTCTGGAATTATTGGGAAAGAAATGTTTACTTTTTCTGAGTTTGCCAATTTGGTAGAAAGTAAACTTGACACTACATGAGAACAGCTTTGCCACTGCATGGGAAAAGCCTGCTTTAGAATGAAGCCAAAACATTGGAAAGCTGAGTCAAAAAAACAGAGCATCTTGTGGTTTCTGTAGCTCCTACTAGCAGACTGAAGCCATTTGTATTCCTGCCCCTTCCATTTGTTAAAGTTAACCACTATGCCATTTGCTGGTTCCAAAGCTAACAAGTTTTTGAGTGTTTAAGCCAATTTCTGTTGTTCCTTGAAATCTGAAGCATTCATACTAGCACGTGTTGCTTCTTTTTGACCTATCATCTTTCTCCTAAACCCTCTTTTGCTAAACTAGCTTGTCGTATCACCTCATCTGGTATGTGTATGTCCTTTTATGTTTCAAGGGCCTCTACTTTTCCTGTGATTCTAAATTTTCACCGTATCCTGGACTCATGATTCATTCCTTTGATATTCTTCCTGATAGGATAGCTGTGCTGAATAAAATGTGTCCTTTAACCAATATCATCATTGTTTCCTTAACTAGGTGGTTTTATTATTTTTTCTTTCTTTCTTTCTTTTTTTTAGAGAGGTTTTTGCTACAGGGCACGTGCGCTTGCCAGAAAGAGAGAGAGAGAGACAGGGAGACAGAAAGTGAGAAATCACCCCCCCTCCCCCGGGGTGACGGCCATGCTGCAATCCCTTCTCCTCCATTCTTGAGCATGCACGCACATGCGCCCAGTGTGAATTTAAGCCACCAGGTCTGGGAATCAAACCGTGGTCGACTTCATGAGAGTCCAGTGACAAAGCCATTAAGCAACTGTTGGTCCCACTAGGTGTTTATATTAACTCCACCAACTGAAAATGTCTCAAGTTTTTCTGTGTTTCACTGTATGTCTCAGACTTTGATCCACTGTCAGCTTGCTTTCAAAATCTCCCAAACTCTCTATCTGGAAGGCTTGATACTGTATCACATGCATGAACATGTTTCTTAGATCCATCCCTTTTATATTATAGCTTCCTTGGTGCTTGTTATAGCACCAAATGAAATTGCCTTGTAACCAATATAGATCACCAGCCCCTTCCCTGCTGATGCTAATTCTCTTTATTCAAAGGTTTTATTAAAGACACACTCTGATGACAAAGTCACTGATGGAGCTCATGTACTTACTGATGGGTGAGAGCTCTTGATATGCTGAATCTTGTTTTGTTCAGGAAGAATTTCTTTCTCCCTGAACAATGATGTGCTACATTAAGCCTCAAATCAACATTGTCTTTTATTCCAAATGTATCACAAAGATTTTCAGTTAACATGCATAGTTTCTTTCTTTAGGTCTAAACTGTCAAATCTATGGGAGTTTGTTAAAAAAACCATCTGAGCAGAAGAGGCAATGTTACAGTGCTCAGAATCTTTTCTTTGCCTTACCTCTTTGATCAAATTTTGCTTTTCCTTCTTGAATTCTTTTTCTCAACTTTTCATGATTGTGGGAAAAAGAAAAGTATTTCCCCTTGCAGTTCTTCATTGGTTGAATTCTATCATCAGTACAACTTCTGATCATGTTGAGAATCCCACCACACACACACACACACACACACAAATTCATTGCTGATTGGATATATTGGGCTTCTTGATTTTTATAGGCCTTAAGTTAACTTCTAGGATACAACCTTATGATCTCATCTTTTTCTTAGAATAATGAAGGCATTACTGCAGACTGAGATCATAGAAACTTAACATTGAAATAGAATAGAATATGCCCTTTAGGCAAGCAGAAATACTTCAGAATTCTCAATTGCTCCATCAATAGTTGCTATAAATTAAAGTGCTACTAGAATTATTTAATCATCAAATATTGCTATGGTCTGAAAGTTTGTGTCCTCTCACAATTCATATGTTGAAATCCTCATACTCCAGGGGATGGTATGAGAAAGAAGGGCCTTTTGAGAGTGATTAGGTTGGGAGGGCAGAGCCTTCATTGGGAACCATATTGAAGAGGCCCAAGGGAGGTTATTGGCTTCTTCTACCATGTGAAGACACAGAAGGAAAGGACCCTCTATGAACTAGGCTGTGGGCCCTTGCTAGACACTGAATCTGCCAACACTTTGATCTTGGACTTCCCAGCCTTCAGAGCTGTGGAAACTAAGTTTCTGTTGTTCATACCAGTTCATTGTATTTTATAATAGAAGCTCATTGGACTAAGACAGATATATTATCTGCTTCCTCTTTTTATTACCTGGGATTGTTGCTTTGGACTTACTTCAGCCCTGAGCCCTTCTCCAAGCCCCTACTTTTTAATATGCATATATAAATAATTTTACTCAGAATTGACATGTTTTCCTCAGTCATCTGAATGTATTCATTAGATTAACAAAGATACAAGCACTATTACAATGTTTTGAAATATATACCTTAACTCAGTATCATGAGCATGGTACTCAGCTGACATTGACCTGAACCCAAAGTTTACATAATGACACTGTTTTATATGATATACCTTATAATTGTTTCCAAAAAATAATTGCTACTAGACCCTGTGAGAGGAAAATAAGTCAGGTAAGATGGTTATAAAACATTCACTGAGAGGGATCAACAGATGGTGTAATGGCTACGTTGCTAGACTTCCATGTAGTCGACCATGGTTGGAGTCCCGGACCTGGTGACTTGTGGCCATCCCTCTTGGGGGGTGATTTCTCACTTTCTGTCTCTCTCTCTCTCTCTCTTTCTCTCTCTATCTATAGGGCATATGTGCCCTATAGCAAAACCTCTCCAAAATAAGAAACACTCACTGAGAGGCTGTTCTGATTCCGGGTGTTACTTGGGTGCACTGAATAAGTTAAAGTATAAAGATCTTACATCAGGTCCAAATTAGGCCCTCCAACGGTTTCTCAATGGAATAGAAGCCACTGAATTACTTCCTCTAAGTTTAGTGCCTGGTTGTAGCTGATATTCTGTGGTTGTACATATTATTAATATCTATTAACCTTAGAATAAAATGTCATATTGAAATTGAAGAGGGATGTTGGGACTCTGCTAAGAAAGATTGCTTTTGCAGATGCAATGAGATAAAATAGCACCTCTGTTCCTAGTGGTGCATTTTATAAGAATTGGGTGTTACTTTAGGCATTCTGTATAACTCTAACTTAGAAACTTGTATTCTATCAATGTCAATCCTCTGTAATTTTATTTGACTAGAATTTTTTTCTCTCTCTTTTTGTTTGACAAATGTTATTTTGCTGGAGATTTGCTATTCCAGTTCCAATTGAGAATAGTTTTCTTTCTCTTTAAATTAATTTAAAACAATATTTAGCATTCTTAGTGATAAATGAGTAGTGCAACTGAGAAAATGCTTATATTTTAAATTGTGATATACTAATAGGTTACTAAAATGCTAGGAAAAAAAATTAAGGGACCAGCAGGTGGTGTAATGGTTATGTCTCTAGACTCCCACATGGCTGATGGCTTATCATGGTTTGAGTCCTGGACCAGGGGCTTGAAACTCACACTGGGCATGTATGCGTGTGTGCTCAAAGTCCTGAGAGGAGAATGGAGGGCAAGGGAATGTGGCGTGGCCATCCCACCTGGGGGGATAATTTCTCACCTTTTGTCTTTCTGTCTGTCTCTCTCTGTCTCTCTGGCAAGCCCACGTGCTCTATAGCAAAAATCTCTCTCGCTCTCTTAAAAATATATTTTTATTACATACAAATAGCAGTATAATGTACACCATCATCAAGATATGATGGTAGGTATGAGATAAAAAGGTGAATGAGGTATGCCCTTTGCATTATGGACTCTATCATTTCATTTGGTGAAAACTGACCTATAAACACTGAGAATTTTGCATCTGATCCTCTCGTTTTTAAGATGAAAAAGTTAATGCATAACATATAAATAAATGAATACCCATATAGTATAATGCAGTAATTTTCACTATCTTGCTGAAATAAATTAAATTCCTTATTAATACTTCCTTATTAAATTCCCTGTTGCTCTGGATTCTTATTTAAAATAGATGAAAGTGAATCTAAATATTAGTTCTGTTCTTTCTTTTTATCCCTTTATTTGCCTGCGTCATACTTATATTTTCAGAATTCAAAGCAGTATCAAAACATTCAATTATTTGCTTTTCAAAAGATCTGTGCATATTTTCAGAGGTTATTTAGAATTTTAGCTAATTATAATTTTTAAAACTACTTTGCACACACAAGAAATAAACTTGAAACCAAATTTTTTTGTAAATGTCTTAAAGGCATAGAAAGTTTAGTTATAGCCATCGTTTTGTTGTTGTTATTTTTAAAGATTTTTGCCATAAGGCAAGTGCACTCATTAGAGAGCGAGAGAGAGAAAGAGAGAGGATGAGAGAGAAAGTGAGAAATTACTTCCTCCCCTAGGGGGGATAGCCACACCAAAATCCCTTCTCCATTCTCCTCCTGCAATTTTGGGCATGCATGCATGTGCATCTGGCATGATCTTTAACCCTGCCAGGTCTGGAACTTGAACTACAATTCACCATGTGGGAGTCTAGTGCCTCAACCACTATGTCACCTGATGGCCCCCCAGCATTAGTAGATTTTTTTTTCAAGTTTAATTTTCTTATTCATAAAGCTGGAAAAATTGACTATTTTTTCATTTCATTTCTTCTTTAATGAAAATAGAAGATAATGAGAACAAAAATGATAGGAACACAACTCCTCCATCTCTAAGACTATGACATTTCCAGCTCAAAAAATAAATTGAAAGAACCAGCACAGAAATACCAATAAAATAGAATTTAGACGAATGTGTAAAGAAAATAAACTCAATGATCTTGCATATTATACAAACTTCTTAGAAATGTTAAGGTCTCTTACCCAAAAGATCTAGTCAGATTTTTTTACTTTGAAAATTGAGCTATTGGATAGTAGTAGCGCTTGCACTATACACAAGTCCTGTTCCATAATGTGAAAGCAGGAAAAGCCACAAGGCAAAGTCATGTTTTCAGAAGTAGGTAAATATTGTGAGCAAGTAGAAGAGACTATGTTTGATGAACAACTTGATCATTGTTCTATGCAGTCTACTTAGGCGTATGAAGAAGTAGGCAGTTAAAGCTATTAGTTTGCAATCTGTTAATTCTTTTTGCTGTCGGATGTCCCAGGAGAAATAGTAGAAGGCAAGTGATAGGTTATACTCTTGTCAGCTGGATTTCTAGAGAAAGGGACTACTGATATTAGCTAGGAGGGAGACCGTTTCTCTGAAATGTCCTCTGCAGTCTGTCCCTAGCTAAGGGTTACTTATAGTTAATAGAACTCAGAATCTACAAGACTTGGCAAACATAAGTTACACAATACTCTAAAGTATAAATGGAAATGTGTTATAACTTAAATGGTCCCACTGTATGAGGTAAACTCATGAATCTTATTTAGAGACCTGATATATTGTTCTAAGTCAAATATACATGTATAATTCAGGAAGATGAAACATGTGAGCTGCTGTTAAAATCTCAGGTTTTCCTTTGCTTTGCCTACATCTCGTGATTGACTGTATCTTTGAAAGTATTAGTAAAGGTTTATGCTGAAATAAGATCTCTGATTCATGTATGTCTGATTTGACAATCCAATTCTGTGTGTTAGCTCAGGGAGAAATAAAATACCCTTACACTGCAAAGCAAACACCACAAAGAAAACCTATAACATGAAAAGATTAAAAAAAAAGCCACACAGATTTTCTGCTCATGCTGGAAAGATATTGAGAAACAGGCAAATGTATTAAAAAGAAAATCATTATAGCAGGCACAGCAGCTTTGATGGAAAGGGGTTCTGAAACAATACACACTAAAGAAAGCTATGTCAGCTCATAGGCCCACCTAACTGCCACAAACACAGCAGAAAGCTTTAGCTGGATTGAAAGATCTGTTCATAACAAGGATGAGTAATAATCAAAAAGGAGGCTGCATATGGCTAATGTTAAGCAATATAAAAACAGAAAGGAAAGTAAACAAAAGGCTAAAGGGGCCAGTCCTATAGCCTAGTGGTTAAAAGAATCAGATCCCACATGGCTGACTGTGGTTCGAATCTGGGCTTAAGAAACACCACAGGTGTATGTATGTGCACCAAATTAGAATGAGGTAGAGAAATAGAGGAGAAGGGATTACAGCATGACCATGTCACTTTTAGGGGTGTTTTCTCCCTTCCTCTGTCTCTCTGTCTCTCTCTGGCAAGTGCACACTACCTCTGAGACTAATAACAGTAATAATAATAATAATAATAATAATAATAAAAACTATTGCAAAATCAATGGTATTTTTAAACACCAGCAAAAAGTCAGAAAAAGTAATTTTTTAAATATAATTTATAATAACAAAACTGTAAAGTACTTAAAACCAACAAAAGACATAAATGGATATAAAAATTTCATAATTTATTAAGACATAAAAACTAATAAAATAAAAATGCATTTACATACATTAATGGGATTCTTGAAATTAAGAATGTGATAAATGAAATTAAAATATAATAGAAAAGTTGAAATCTAAAGTTGAGAAATCTTCCAGAAAATTGGTCAAAAAGACAAGAGATAGGAAACCAAATATAAAATAGGTAACAAAATTAGAAGAATATTGCAGAAATTTCAACATCTAACTAGAGCAAAATTATGAATAGATTCCAGTCTTAATTCCCTAAGAAAAATATAAATTTTAGACAGCTATCAGGAGCAAATAAAAGTTTTAGATGGGCTCATGAGTCCAGTTAAGAGCCTACAATAACATAGTCGAACAATAACAACAAATGGAGAAAACTTGTACAGATAGGACTGCTAGGGGGATCAGCATACCTTACATACCTGGAAATGGCTAGGAACAAGGAAGGGTGGGACCCACCATTATCAGCCTCATGGAAGATGCCAAGCCATAGTCTCCAGGGGCCTGCTCTGCAGAGGAAGCCAGCAGCTTTTACCACAGAGTAACCAACAGCCAGCATTGCTGCAAACTCCATAGAGATGGAGGTGCGGATGGCCCTTCTCCCTTTCATCACCAAGAAGCCACTGTGGTGCTATCCCAAGACCAAAGCTGCCACTACCACCAACTCTTCAACATTCCCCTGACCTTGGAGACTCAGCCACACTACATACTTCTGTTTGAATATATCCTGCAAAATTCATGGGTTGAGCCATGGTAACAGGATTTAGTGAGTGTAAATGTGATTCAATTACAGTGTTGAGGAGAAGAGGTTAGTGATTGTGTGGTTAGTGTGGGGCTCCTCTGAAGTCTGGTGGGTTTATAAGGATAAGAAATATGACAGGCAGAGACCTACATGGAACATAGACCATGCTCTTTCTTCACATGTCTGCCATTCTCTTTACTTCTGTCAGTCATGTTATGAAGGAGGCCAGCCTGAAGCCAGCCTTGTGCCTTTGGACTTTCCTGCCATCATAACCACAAGCCAAATACATCTCTATTTCTTAATACATCACCCTGTCTCAGATACTGTTGTTAGCAACACAATAGTAATACTAATACTCAGTAGGGGCACTCAGATGCCAGAGGCACTCATGCTAAGGGCTAACGTTAACATGGGCCACAGAATGCTTTCTCACTACATGTGCCCAAGTTTCAGACTCCGGCTCCCTGGCCATTCCTCACTGTGCCCCCACCACTAAACCAGAGCCACTGCTGCAGTTGGCATGTCTGACTTAGGTCTCAGAGTGCTGGTAGCCCTGACACACTTATGCTCTGGATCCCAGCTCTGTAGTTGCTATAAGAGCACCCACACTTTGCATGCCATTAGCAGCATGGCAGCAGGGGAGGCTTGTGACCCTTACACAAGTATCACTGCCAGCCTGACCCTAAAGCCATGGTCCTTCCATGTATGCTCACATTCTCAACTCCAGCTTGCTGGCCACCAAGGGGTCTGAACATCAGACATTGATGCTACTGCCACCATGAGTCATCTGTGGCACAATGAGTGATCACCTCAGTCACAACTTCTTGGGGAAAAATGAGATGAGAACATCAGCAACTCTCACAATTGAAGATACAAACAGCCTTACACTGCTATGGGCACTCCGACGGGACTACTGAGGAACTCTGCAATCTTCACCAATTCCAAACTCAGTGGGACTTCTGTGCTCTTACTGAAGCTGGAACTGCCACATCCCACTCTGTTAGCACTGTGATACCCGCCTGTAGGCTAAGGTCGTCCTTCACTGAAATGAGTCTGTGAAGAATGGAAGAGGTGACTGCTCCCTCAGATGTGCAAACATGAATACAAAGAGACCAGAAACATAAAAAAGAAAGAATAATGTCATCATAGAGGAACACAGTTCCTCTTAGCTTTTCAGAATTTTCCCAAAAGATGTGGAAAACTATGAATTATCTAAAAATAATTCAAAATAATTATTTTAAGGAAGATCAATGAACTATAATAGATCACAAATAGAAAATTTAGTGAAACCACGAAAACAATACACAAAATGAGAAATGGGAGGGAACAACAAAGAAAGAGACTCTGGAAAATAGAAGTTCTGAAAAAACATAGTGAATGAAATGGTAAATGTAACAGGGAATGTTAATAGCAGATTTAATGAAAGAAAAGAAAGAATCTTGAAGGGAGGATATTTAAAAATATCTAATCAAAGTATAAAAATGGAAAGAAATTTAAAAAGAATGAAGAAAGGGACAAGAGCAAGAGAACAAAAAATCACATTTCAGATGGGGGGCCAGGGGAGGCACAGTGGTTAAGGCATTGGACTCCCATATTGCCAACCAAGTTCGAATCCCAGACTTGGAGGCTTGAAAATCATGCCCAGTGTGTGTACGTGTGAGCCCAAAATCCCAGGAGGAGAATGGAGGCGAAGGGGATTGCAGTGTGGCCAATCCCCTCAGGGGTGACTTTGTGATAGGCAGTTAGTTATGAGTGGACCTCCCTAAGAGAAAAGCAAAAGTCTCATCTAGCTCCAGGCTCCAGGAGGGCAAGGCAATTTGCCATCTTCCTTCCTTGGGGCCTGAGGGAAGCACACAGGGATGATTCGTAGATTTCCCTTTTATCAAAAAGACCTAAGCAAGTGTTTTGGTCAATGCCCTAATTTCCATTATGGTGCTAGACTAATTGGGCAGTCTAATTAGGGCAACCTGGTTCACATTGGGCATGTGCAATTAGGTAATCAAGTTCCTCATTCTTTACCTGTGAGGAAGGTAGGTGCACAGGTTCAGGAAAAACGTGTGGATTCAAATTTAAAGGAAGAACATAGGCAGCATAATGGGCCTCCCACTAATGAATATTCATGACCTCTAATAATAAAAATAAAGGTTAACTAGCACCAAGAGCAGTTGCCACCTGGCAATCTGCCCACCCAAGAGCCTTTTTGGGTGTCCTTTCCTTTCCTTTCCTTTCCTTTCCTTTCCTTTCCTTTCCTTTCCTTTCCATTAAATCTTCTTTTCTACCTACTTCATTCATGGCTGCAGTTTCATTTTGCGCCTAGGGACAGATCTCTAATTTTAGTGATCTGGACCCAAAGAACCAAGGACTTCACAACACAGCTCGACACCCCCCTACCCATGAACAATTTCTCATTTTCCCTCTCACTATTTCCCTCTGTCTCTCTCCAGTGAGTGCATACTCCCTATGGCAAAAGCCTGAAAAAATAAAAAATAATAAAAAAAAACAAAGAAATTTCAGAAGGAAAAGAGAGACATAATGAGAGAGAAAAATGAATGTAAAGAAAAAATTGGTGTAATGGCTATGTCGCTGGACTCCCCTGTAGTCAACCACGGGCATGTGCATGCATGCCCAAGATCCCAAGAGGAGGATGGAGGAGAAGGGACTGCAGCGTGGCCATCCTCCCTGGGGAGTTATTTCTTGCTTTCTGTCTCTCTGTCTGTCTTTCTGGCAAGCACACACACCCTATAGCAAAACTTCTCAAAAAAAAAATGACTAAAAACTTCCCCTATATGAATAAAAACATAAATATCCAGGTACATGAATCTCAAAGATCCCCAGTCATATTCAATCCCCTAAAAACTACAAGACACATTACGATCAAACTATCAAAAACAAAAGACAAAGGGATAATTTTCAAAACAAAAGAGATTCCCAGTGAATTTTTCAGGAGAAACTGCAGGCCTGGGTCAGAGTAGTATGATATTTTCAAGTGTTTAAAGAGAAACAATGGAAACTGCAACAAACAAGAATGATTTAACCAACAAAACTGTTGTTCTTAGGAAATTAAAACATGATACAAAGTTTCCCAGACAAGCAAACTTGAGGGCATTGACCATCACTGCACCAATCTTAAAAGAAATGCTAAAGAGAATTACTGACATGGAAACTAAAGGAAGCTAAAGAGCAACACAAAAGCACATGAAAGTATAAATCTCACTGGGCAAGGTAAATATATAAAAACTGCAGAATACTCTTAATTCTGTAATAGTGGTATTAAACCACTTTCATTCCTGGTATAAAGATTAAAAGACAGGGACCAGCAGTTGGTGTATTGGCTATGTTGCTGGACTCCCATATAGTCGACTGCGGTTCGAGTCCCAGACCCCTGGTGGCTTAGACTCACACTGGGCAGGTGTGTGTGTGTGCCCAAGATCCCAAGAGGAGACTGGAGGAGAAGGGATTGTGGTGTGGCCATCCCTCCCAGGGGATGATTTTTCTCTGTCTTTCTGGTGAGTGCATTCCCCCTATAGCATGAACATTTCAAAAAAAAAAAAAGAAAAAAAAAGATTAAAAGACAAAAGCAATAAAAATAACTAAAGTTATCATAATTTGTGGATATACAATATTGTTACTTTTTTCCTATAAACTATGGGGAAACTTAAGTCTACTGTCTTGAATGTCTTAAATGTCTCCTCTCCAATTTCTGACTAATTTCTCCTCCTTTCAAATATGCACAAGGAGAATAGTTTCAGGGCAGTAAAAGGGAAGTAAAACAGCCCCCTCTACTGCCACTCGAGTGAAAAGAGCAACACTTCATGAGAACTATGGAAGGTGACAAGCAGGGAAATGAGTGGTGGCCCACACAAAGTGAGCAGGAGTGAAGATGAGCATGTCCACGGTGGGCCACTCAGGGACAGACTTTTGTCTTCCATGTGTACCAGAGAATGGTGATGCTAGTATAAAGGTGTATCAGAATGACCCCTCTAAAGGTTTTATACTCTCATTTCCTCTTGTACGCCTCAGATAGTGCCTTATATCACTTTATTTTTGGTGTAGAAAGAGGGATATCGAACACTATGGGGGTCCTGGTGTGAGTCCTAGTCCACCCCAGAATCAATGGTCTCTCTGAATTCTTCTAGAAGTTTAGGAACAAGTCAAAGTAGGTCCAAGAAGGTATCCATTGTGTTTGACCATCTATTGTCCTTCACATTAGTCAAATTAGATTTGAAACAAGTTTGTATCATTTAGCCGATTCTTGGTAGATTATTAGATTCAAGCTTATATTTCTATGTGTATGTATGTGTGATGTTTCTTTATTTTTGACTAGCTTTCACTTTGTAATAATTTTCTCACTCAGCCTCCCCAGTTGCTAGAACTACAGGTGTATGACAATGTGCTTGTCCTATTAGAGTGGGTCCAAATCAAATCCTGGGCTCCCATGTGGCTTCTGCCTAAAAAACATCCAGAGAACCACATTGGCTGGGCCAAGACTACAGTTTATACATGAGTTTTGGATATAAATAATACGGCAGGTTGTGTTGAACCATGATCTGATGTTTGGGACAGCTGGATCACTTACAACTAACTGTGCAGTTTGACTCTCAGCCACTAAGGCAGCTTGGGAAACATGTCAGGAATGTATGTGTTGGTGCCCCAAATCCTGACAAGGTAGAGAAATGGAGGAGAAGGGATTATGAAGTAACTGCACCCCATTGGGATATTTTCTTCCTCTGCATTTCTCTCTTTCTCTTTCTCTCTCTGTGGCAAATGCATGTGCCATCTAGCAAAATTAAATATATATATATATATATATCGGGTTTACTTTGAGAAAAATTAATTATTTATCCCAGATATATTGGCTGCTTATGGAATTAAATCACCTGTATTATACCAATACTTTCTTTGCTGCAAAGCTAAGTACACCCATGCTCTTCTTGCCAACGAGTTCATCATTACATGGCACCCAGAGAAATGCTGACACATTGCCAGTTAGGGTGAGTCTTACTGTTGCCAACATCCTAGGTTTTATTGTTTTTGGAGAAATACTGTGCAAGTATGAACCAATATATTAGGGCCAGTGAAAACAACTAAAAAATATGTTCAATATAGTTAGAACAGGGAGTCCATGGACAGGTCAGGCAAGGCTGCATTCTCATATTTCCAGAGAATTTGGAAGAAATTTTTAAATGAGGAACTAGCAATGTTCTCAAGGAGAAGATATCTCAGAGTTATTTTGAAAAATAGTTTCAAAATTTATTATTGCATTATTAATGCTTTAAGCTATCTATTGTACTTGAATAGTCATTGTGGTAATTGAGAAAAGCCCATGAACGAAAAAATATTACTAAAAAAACCCAAATTTTCATGATTATTCAAATACTTATTCATATCTAGGCATACCTAAAATCCTTGATACCTAATATTCTGTCTGATACAAAATAGGCCTTAAATAAAGAAATTGTTGAATACAATGATGAGAAATGAAAAGAAAACGTGGTTTCTCATTAGATACTAATGTGCAACCTTTGAAAAACAACTTATATTTACATCGTATTTATATAAATAAATGGTGTAAGAATATTGATAATCATAAAAGAAGAATCAATTTTTTCACATAGATAAAAGTGAGAGGTTTGGGGTGAGACTTTAATACCTGTACTTGGTTGTATGACTTTATTGTGTGACTTGGTTGTGTTCATTTATTTCACTTCTCTGTACATTAGTGCTCTTGGTTAATTCCAGTAGATGATGCCTAATTCACAAAGAAGTTGTAGAAATGGAGTAATCTAGAGAGAACAATGTTTATCCTAATGAACATACAACAAACTGTAGTTATTATTCCAATAAAGTAATTAACATAATTGCAGAAATTGAGGTAGATACAAACATGTTTAATTTAATTACTTCAAAGGAGACTCTTCTGTAAACATCTCCAAGTCTTAGATTTTATAAAGTGGATTTACATATCATGAATTAAAAATGTAAATAAATAAATATTGACTTCATAGCACTGGTAAATTTAATTTAGCAACTGTATTATTAAACAGTACTTTGAACTATAATTTGAGAGAGTAATAAATTATAACCATATAATCACTTTTCTAATGCAATCTCATAAAAAAAGTGGTTTACAAGAAGTTACTATCGATTTAAATATTTAAAGGAAAATATAAGTTAAAATCTTCTAATTTAATTTTTTTAATCATTTTCATTGAAGTTAAGAAAATTCTTTCAGTGAGTCCCTTAGATATGATGGCATTTATTTGAAATATCATTGTAGCTGAAGTGATAGAAGGGACATTGTGATGAGATGCATGGGATTCAGAGGCTCACATTGCATTTCTGGTTCTGACACTAACTGGCAGTGTAATCTTGGGAAATCATTTTCTCTGCAGGACTCACGATGCTGGACGAGATGACTGTTAAGGTGCCTGATATGCTCTGCCTTTCATCAAGTCTACACGCTGGTTAAGCAATAAATCCCCAAACCATAGAAGTTGAATGGTAAAAGAAATAGTTATAAGAAGGTGGAAATATTATAGTATTTGTATATTTCTATACATAAGCTTCTTTTTCTGAGAAGGTATCTTAAGAATCCACTGAAGGATAGAGAGTAAAACTCAGATGAGACATCAAGAGGAAACATAATTTTTCTAGAACTGTATTAGAAAGGAGAGGGTTATTTTTTTCTAGGAATGGATACAGAATAAGGTACTAAAGAAGTAAGAAAGTTACAGAGTAAAATCAGTGAATCAATTGTAAGGTGAGCATGAGGACATTAACCCATTCCCTGACTACCAGCTATGAACAGAAATATGATTTCCAAAGCAAGTGGAGTTATGAGTTTGATTAAATTTTATCTAGTTAACAAGGGGCAAGCAAGCCCTAGATAACATCTGGGTTACATATACTACCATGAGAACTAAGAATTTGGACCCCACCAAATTTGATTAAAGTCACTACTTTCAAAGGATCCATTAGTAACAAACTGTTGGACACATGGAAGAAGATAGGAAACTGAAATCAATCCTTAAAAAAATACTTGAAAGTCATACGACTAATAGTTCTTAGTGACTGGCAATTTTAGTAGTTATGGGACTAGAAACCTCCTATCGGAGAGAAAAAGATAATTTCAAATAACTATGTTAAGGAGTCTAAATTCTAAATTAACTCAGAACATGAGTAATTTGAAAATAATACAGATAATATTATAGAGCATTACAGAGCTTAAGTGACTGCAAAAGAAACATACTTTTACAAAGAGATTAGTAGATGTGTGAAAACAATGCTTTTCAAAGATTTTAATTGAATTTTGCAAATTTTTGGTAGTGTTTTCACAATACTGTGGCATTTTAGATTTTTAAGCTTTGTAGAATAGTAAGCTGAATTGAAATAGATAGCTCAGATTCTCTGATTTCCATTTAAATGCTCAACAAATTGTCGCAAGGAACTAGTTTTGCATGGTTTATTACAACTTAAAAAGATTTGCAGCTGTGCTATGAATACACCCAATTATACTATATATGACTTTCAAAAATTACTTTTTATTATTACTTGGACAATTTAGTGTAGAAAAAAGTGGTCTGTCTAGATATGCAATGCTAATATAGATTTGAACATTTGATATATTCAAATAACTCTCTTCACCAAAAAGGAAAAATTATGGCTACTATTCATTACAGATAAAAACTAATTAAAAATAAAGAAGAGTTGAGTTTTCGAGTTTGAATTATTTATTTCAGAGGCAGATATTTTTATTAAGTAACAGAGAAAATACTTAGGGTTCTTAATATTATCTTTTGAATTTTAGATGATATCATGTTGAATTTTATTAAGAAATTGATTATAGTGGGAGAGCAGAATCCAGAATCAGAATGACAGAGTAGGGAGATACTGCAGTTATCATTCTCTTAATCCCAAACCCTTGTTTTTCAGGTCAAGAAATTACATTTGGGGACCAGCAGTTAGCG
The DNA here is from genome assembly GCF_000334495.1 of Tupaia belangeri chinensis. NCBI lineage: Eukaryota > Metazoa > Chordata > Mammalia > Scandentia > Tupaiidae > Tupaia > Tupaia belangeri. The sequence continues at coordinate 204,633 of NW_006159750.1, forward strand.
TAATGGCTGTGTCACTGGACTCCCATGTAGCCAACTACGGTTCATGTCCTGGACCCGGTGGCCTAAAACTCACGCTGGGCGCGTGTGCCTGCATGCCCAAAATCCCGAGAGAATGGAGGAGAAGGGATTGCGGCATGGCCATCCCCCTGGGGTGGGGGGGTGATTTCTCACTTTCTGTCTCTCTGTCTGTCTGTCTGGCATGTGCACGCACCCTATAGCAAAAACCTCTCAAAAAAAAAAGAAAAAAGATAAAAGAAATTACATTTGGCCCTCCACATTCACTGATTCTTTAGTCACATATTCGACCAACTCAAACTATAAAATATTCTACAAACTGTATTAATTGCATCTGTATTGAACATGCACAAACTTTTTTTCTTGCCATTATTCTCTACAAACTACAGAATCACAAGTATTTACACAGCACTGACATTGTATTAGGTATTATAAATAACCTAGAGATGATTTAAAGTATGCAGGAGGATGTGTATAGGTTATATGCAAACCCAGGCCTATTTTATTTAAGAGTAATTTTAGCATCTATGGATTTTGGTATTCAAGGAAGCCCAGAACAAGTTTCCTTCAGATACCAAGGAAGAACTACATAGCTTGAAAAAAGATAAAAGAAAACACAGAGCTTGGGCAGACAAGTCTACAAAGACCCTGCAGTAGAGGGCATAGAACAAATAGTTCTTAGCTTCTCAGCAATAGTGGGATGTGGATTATGAGCCATAATGGGAGGTGAGAGTTAAGAGGGAGGCAAAAATAAAGCTCCAAAACCATGAAAAAAATACAAGGCTATAATAGAGGTAATTCCATTAGCTACAGAGTAACAAGTTAGGGACCACTTTGATGACTCTCCAATCCTATTTTATACTTGCTGGATTTTATGATTTTAAATATTCCAGGTCATACAATTAAAAAAAAATCTATTTGGTGTGATTTCTTACTAAAAATAGATGTCAAAACTCATGAAGTCCCCTCTTCTATACAAAGTTCTATTTTTGCAAGGTTCTTTCATCCTCCAAAGATTGGGTCGAACAGAGAGAGATGCAGAGAGTTGGAAAAAACTCGAGCTACTGATGTCATGTTGTTTATTGTTGAAATCAAGGAGTGCTCACAAGGCTCTCTGTAGCACACAGAGTGTATCCTCCCTCTTAGACCTTATAATGAGCATGAAGCGTGATCAGAGTGCTTCCTCCCTCTTGGAGCTCACAGCACATGAGGCTGAACTGAGTGGAGCCAAGGCCAAATGCAACCAAGGCTATCCAGGCTGAGCAGGCCTGAAGCAAGGCTGAGCTGAGCAGGGCTGGCTAAACCATGGGCTCTCTTTCTCTTAAAGGGGCTGCAGGCAATAAGGGCTCTTTGTCAAAAACAGACAGTCACACAAGCACATGTATATTATATTCAATGGTGTAAAAGAGCGAAGTCATAATTATATGGCAAGTCGTACAACTAATAACATGAGTTATTTAACCCTGTGGCCTTCAAAAATAAAAGATATGAAGTGAGGAGGCCAGAAAAAAGCATACTGACTCCATTTGCACGACAGTTGGACATTTTTCACTCACACTGGCTTCCAAATGAGAGAGAAATTATTCCAGAATAAATAGTATAGTTATATTTATAAACTATCTCTTAGAGGGAATCTCTTTATCATTTAAGGTTAAAAGAATTGGAGCAAATTAAATTTTAAAGAAAAAGAAAAAATAGGTTAAATAAACTAAAATCTACTTTTATGATCACTGAATACATAGTCATTAAAAAGAATGGATACAAAGAAAAGTATAATGAGTTTGGAAAAGATAATTTTATAAAAAGCAGGAAGCAGATGCTTAGATCTATCCATCTCTGTCCACATATAGATTTAGTAAAAAAAATTAAAAGTTAAAAATAACCTGCAATGATTCTATTTACTAATAATTGATACTTTATATCCCTGTTTTCCAGTTTTTAACATTTCTTTCTGATGATCATTGCTTATTACTGTTATTGTTTGCACTTGTACAAGTCTCTTTCTGTTGCTACATTTGCTATGATTTTTACCATGAAAGCAGATTTAGGAATTACAGGTGACGTATCTTGCTCTTGTCTAGATTTTGAGACAGCAGCCTAAAATCTTTGTTAATTTTGAAGTGCTAAATAAATACATCTCCACTTGTTTTCTTAAAGCATGTTAAAATAAACAGTAGTCATATTTTTACCTCAATTTCTGATTTTTATGATTGCCCCTTTACATTTGATTTTTTTTTTGTATTGTCAAAAATTAGAGGGAGCTAGTGGAGTAAATATACCACATTGTTGATGATAAAAGGAAAATCAATAAAAACAAAGAAGAAACAAATTATGGGCTCAGCCTATTAAAACAGTTCTTAGTCTGCTGGATTGCAGCTGAAAACCACATGAGTTACAGGGATTCAGTCCCTGCCAGGTCACCTGAAATAGCACAAACCCAAGATACAAACAGAGATATGCCTTGATCAGACTCTGCTGAGGGGCGTTCTCAAACTCTCTTTTTTCCCCTTTTTTTCTCACATGCATTCTACCAAGACTAAAAACAACTAGAAATGAAAGAAAAAACAACAAAAGTCCTCAAAATAATGGGGAAATCTGAACTGAATTGATTATTTTCAGACGTAATTCTCCACCTTCCAGGTTTGTTTTGTCTTCTTAGTTAGATTTTTTTTTTCCCCCTGCTTCTGGCTTATAACTGTCTTTTATCATCAGAATGAACAGTAGTTCATCAGTGTACAAATTTCCAGGGAAAATGTTCTATCTTCTCACAACCGATGTAATAAAGAATTTCTTCTTCAATCTTTCTCATTTCCACTTAATCTTGCCTAAGGGAAAAACATACTTCTCTTTAATTTTCTGTTTTAAAATACCAGTGAATTTAGGAAAAGGATTCACATTTAGCAGTCTTTAGGGGAAATGTCCTTTTAGGTTATTTCAAAATTTTGGTTAAGGAGGAATTATAAGATACCTAAATATCGAAAATACTCATTTGTTATAAAATAATTTAGAGGATGAAACCTAGTTTTCTGTTTCCACTGTAATAAAAGGACTTCAAGAATTTTCAAACATATTGGCATTAAGAACTTGATGTAAGAGACCAGCAGTTAGCATAATGGCTATGTCGCTTGACTCCCACGTAGTCGACCGCGCTTCGCTTCCCGGATCCGGTGGCTTAAACTCACGCTGGGCACGTGTGCATGCGTGCCCAAGATCCCAAGAGGAGAGTGGAGGAGAAGGGATTGTGGCGTGGCCATTCCCCCTGGGGGGTGATTTCTCGCTTTCTGTCTCTCTATCTCTTTCTCTGTCTGGCGATTGCACGTGCCCTAGAGCAAAAACCTCTCCAAAAAAAAAAAAAAAAGAGAACATGATGTAAGAGTTAATTTTTTTTAATTCAATGCATATTTATTATTATAAGCAATACACAGATAGAGAAGAATAAGGTGCTTATTTTTCTTTTCTTCTTTTCTTTTTTTATTTCTTCTTTTTAAAAATTTGCCAGAGGGTATACACTAGCTGGCTACAGCCTGCAGTGGAATGGGAAAGCAACCCCTCCTTGGAGGGTGGTCATCCTGCAATTCCTTCTCCTCCACCTTTTTCTCCTTATGTAATTTTTGGGGGGCATGCACACATACACACATACATATACACCTGGCATGTTACTTAAGTAGCTGGATCTGGGACTCAAACTGTTAGTTGACCATGTGGGTTCTAGCAGCCTTAATTGCCACACTACTGGCTGGCCCAAATGATTCATTTTCAAGAAGCTTAAAATTTAAAGAAAGAAATTAAAGAAGGAGCTTCCTCCCCACCCCCATTTTTTCTGTTGTCAACTGCTTTTTTAACAATAGTCTAGTTACCAAATTAGATATTCTAGGAAAAGATAAAACTACAGTATTGTTGACTGGGAAAAAAGAAGAAAGAATTAGCTGTAGTTTTAACTAGTATTGCTTTTCTTTCCTCTGTCCTTAGTACCACAAAATTAGGACTCTGTAGTCCACTGATAGTCTAGTCTAGTTCCACAGATAAGAGTTTTAGAGTTGGACTTTAGGCCTGAAAAATGAGTAATTTTTATTTCTATTAGCCAGTTTTATCAAAGTATCTTGCACATCAGAACACTGGAATACTTGCTATTCATTTTATTACCTAGTAGGTATTCCATACTAATTATTGGTTTCAAGTGAACCACATGAACTAAACTGTATCACGATTTCCAGATCATTATAGATTAGATTCCATAATAATTTAATTACTCAATAGATACAATTTTTCTCTCTAATTACAGCAACTATATGTTGGTGAAAACTGAAACATTGGACAGTATTTGAAAGTTTGCATAGAGGTCATTAGTGTAGATTCAAAGAAAAAAATACCATTGTGTCTGTCCTTTTTGGTTTTTGTTTAATAGCAATTTAATTTTTTTTAATTTTAGATTTTAATCTTTGGACAAATAGAGTAGGAATATAGAGTAAAACACAAAAACATTAGACACAATAATATAAAGGGAATACTCTCTCTTATCAGCCTTTACCAAAATATTTTTTCCATTCTGGGTGGAGTTGTGAGAGAATAGTATTTTCTCTTCTCAGGATGCCTTCATAGTTTGTGGTATCCTGAAAAACGCTCTCTGCTATGAATTTATTCCAAAATATTTTTTCCATTCTGGGTGGAGTTGTGAGAGAATAGAAGTATTTTCTCTTCTCAGGATGCCTTTTTGTGGTATCCTGAAAAATGCTCTCTGCTACGAATTTATTTAAATCATTTGCTAAATGTTTGTTCTTGAGCTTGGTTTTCTCAGCCTTTCTATTTTATTAAGAGTTTCCCAGAAGTGGGGAGCAAAACCAATGGCCATTACTTTTGCATAGTTCTATAAAGCCTAGGAAAAAAACATTTTAAATATAGTGGCTGCTTAAAAATGAAGATGATTGTTAGTTCAATAATAATAGGGAAATCAAAATTGATATTTTTCCTTCAATAAGTGATTTTAAAATGTTTTAAAGGTAAAAATCCATTATTTTACTCTTACTTTTCCATGTTGGTGATCAACAGAATTATTAGGAAAGATGGAGCAGAATTACATTGAAATGTCTTTGTCACAAGGTGGCACTGCAGTTTCAAATATGAGGAATTTCTAGTAGTTCTTTTTTTTGGGTGATCTTTTAAAATGGTTAGACTCTTTTCAGAATGTTTCATACTACCTTAAAAATTTTAGATTTCAGATAAACTTTTTAACAAGGCATTCAAAATTGATGTTGCCTATTGGCTACAATTGTTGCGGTTTTTTGTTTTGTTTTGTTTTGTTTTTTCTCTTTCTTTTTTTCCTTCAAGGTCTGGCAAGTTCCAGTTCTCAAACATTCAACTTTGATCGAATTTAGATATCCTAACCCAACCTGAAGCCCTTA
>NW_006159750.1:210077-216426 GCF_000334495.1 Tupaia belangeri chinensis
AAGAATAATCAGATATTCCTAGGTCAGGCCATAATACTTCAATGTTTGACTTTTAATCAGATATTCCTAGGTCAGGCCATAATACCTCAATGTTTGACTTTCATCTCTTTAGTGATTAGTTTAGAAAACAATTGATTCCATATTACTTAATGTCATTATTGGGATGTGCCACTCAACTTTTTCCATTAGTTATTAGGTTTGTAATCATTATACTTTTTTTAAAAAGAGAGAGAGAGAGAAAGAAAGATTCTAAGTGGCATTCTGGGAAGAAGACAATGCCAAAGAACTGATTACCAAAATGCATCTCATGTGCACAAAGTAGAAATCAAAAGTGAGTAACATCACATTCTTCAATTTCCCTGTAATACATATTCATTCAGGCTTATTTTCCCCCTATATATAGTCATGGTTCTATAGCTATAATTATAATTATGGTGTATCATGTTTTACATGGAAACAGTACTCTCAGAATAAAGTATCTGAGCTACAGAAGCCAAAGGTTAGAGGTGATGCTCATTAAGCAAGCTAGAAAGACTAATAAGGATAAAGTTTGCTAAAGGCAAACAGTCACCTTCACAAGTATAAAGAGAAAAAAAATACTAAAAACAACCTTTCAGCCTGAAGTTTCTGAGAAATATGGAATTAATGTAAAAACACAGCTTTAGAAAAAATAACACAACAACTTCTAAAATTGCAAATTGGATGTCCTTAAGGAATAATTACATTAGATCTCAAGCTTTGTGCGAGCCTGCTTGCTATATATAAATAGCTCGCATGTGTGTCTTTAGTTTTAATACACAACTTGGTTATGCTAGACCACATGAACAAGATTCCAGAGTTTTTTAGGTGTGCCTTTTGTGATTAATTGCGATGAGTCAGTTCTCTGAATAGTCTTCTTATTAGTTATTTGGAACTAGAAGAAGAAAGAGGAACAAAGTGAAGAAGACAGTAGAGTTCTACATGAAAAAGAAAAAAAAAAAAACAAAAAAACCTCAATCCCTCAAGTTAGAAATGCCTATACTGATATCACCCAATGAGAAACTGTCTTTCTTGACTGCCCCTCACTCTTTACCCTGTGCCTTGATAGGGTGCAATTGTGTGCCGTTCGTCTTTCCCCACTAGACTGTAAATGCCATAGGAGGGAATTACTGTTTTGTTCAATGCTGCATCCTGTGTCTCACCTCCTCAGTACATGATAGGAATCTCAATAAATATTTGTTCAACAATTGAATGAATTTTTGTATGTCATAGATATAGAGCTATAATTGCATCCCCCCATAGTAATAAGGAACCTATGGCAGATATATGGATTTTGGTGCTATTATTAGACTGTCTGAAATATCTCCATGACTAAAGTTTCTGAACGTCAGGTGCTTTTTCTCTAATCAGCTTACAAAGAAATATTTTTTAAGTCTAAGAAATCAGAATATTAGATCTGTGGTCACCAATGGTACTCACAAAGTAACATTAACTTGGGAAATTCTGCATAGTTTAGGTCTGACTTTAGCCTTACACATACAGAAATTCAATTTTCTTATTTACCTAAGATGATAGCATTTTCAGATATTGGTTGTAAAGCTAAGATATTCAACTCAAACTTCTCAACCCAGGGTATGTTTGCTCCATGGAGGTAGATGGCTAAGTCCTAGAGGGGGTATAGGTATAGAAAGTGAGAGTTCAGCCTTGGCCCATGGCTAAGTGGGGCTTCAAAAATTTTTCTCTCTATGCTTCCTTAGACAGAGTTTCGAGATTTAGGGTAAAATAACTTACATTGGATTCTAAGATTATAATTTGTATATGTTTACACATTTTATAATTTACTTTATATCCATGTGCTATGGTTTGAAATCTGTCCTACAAAATTCGTGTGTTGAAATTTGATTTTAATGGAATTAGGAGGGTGAAAACTTAATCCAATTATTTTGCCAAAGGAGAGGAGACTTTTGAGAGGAGATTATTGATTGGTTGGCTAGGGCAGAGCCCCCATATTTGAGTCCTAGGAGGTTAATAAAGACAGGAAATGAGGCAGCCTGGGACCATCTGACATGGACCATGCTCTCCTACTGTCGCCATGTTGTGATGCAGCCGGAAGAATACCACCAGAGAGGAACACGGGACCTTGGACCTGCAAACAGTGAGCCAAATAAACCTTTCTTTCTTTATTTAAAAAGTGTATTAGAGAATACTTACACTCACCTGAGACAGAATGGGAGAGAGAAAGAGAACACAATCCCCACAGGGTATGGTCATGCTGAATCCTTTCTCCACCATTCTCCTCTTGAGATTTTCGGCATGCACACACACATACCTGATGTGTTTTTTAAGCTATTGGGTCCATGATTTAAACTGTGCACTTGGCCATGTAGGATAAAACTGCCTTCACCACCAGGCCATGGGCTGGCCCTAAATGTTTGTTTTTACAAATTACTCAGTTTCTGGTGTTTGCTATTATTAGCAACAGAAGAGGGGCTAGATATTATGTTTCTTTTAAAATAAAAAAGACATTTTGAACTCCTTACTATCAAAAGATAACTGTAAGTTGCCAATCTCTCCTGTGGCCTCAGATACCCCTGATGTACTCACTGCATGTAATCTTCATCTTGATGAATAAGACCTACGCTGGCATTCATTCATTCATGTATCCAGTTAACAATATCCAGTTAATGATACAACATTTATCAAGTACCTATTACATGCCCAGGAATATGTTATGTGCTTAGGAAGCAAAGATAAGCAAGGAATGTTTGGAAGAAAAACTAATACAAAAATAAGTACAGGGGCTGGCAAGTGAAATGGTGTTTAAGGGCACAGGACACCCACATAGAAGACCACAGTTCAAGTCCTGGACATGGTGGCTTGCTTTCTCACTTTCTCTCTCTTTCTCATTCACTCTGTTCCTCTCCAGTCAAATTTAAGTAAATAAATAAGTAAGTAAATAAATAAATAAATAAATAAGTACAATGTGGTAAGTCTAAGATGGGTGGGCAAGTTGGCATGTAGATGGGAGAGTGGTGCATAGTTGAGCTTGAGTAAGGGGGAAATTTTATTAGAAAAGCTTCTTGGATGATAAGTGATCAGTAAGTGGAAGAGACAAATGAAGAAAAGTAGAAGAGTGTCTCCACATAGATAGATGCATGTTTTCATGATAATTTGAGCCAGCATATTCCTGGAAAATGTTTAAATGAGCACTATCAAAGCCTGCCTTCCCTACATTCATTCATTTCAATCAAAATGATACCAAACAAACAAATAAAAATCTGAATTGTTCAACGGTTCTTTTTTCCCTTTAGGTATGTTAATACTTTACTCTTGCTATTCTGGAGTTGTATAGTATTTTTGCTATTGAATGTAAGACATTACATCAATACATAACTGCTCTGTTTTTATGTTTTTGGAAAGATAGATACTTCTTCATATGTATTCATCAGTTGTAAGATGATCTAGATTTCAGAAAATCAAATGTTTGAAGAGTATCAAATAATACTAATGCTCTTATGTAAGTTTATTTTTATCTGAGCATATCTCTGCTCTGGTTATATAGCACTTAACTTTCAGAATGTAAAGTTTTTCTTGATTTCCAAGTGCTATGAGAACAGCTTTCTGTTACTTTCACATGCTTGGCTTATGGGGGGAAAAGCCTGTGGCCTGGTGGTTAAGGGGGCTGGATCCCACATGGCCCAACATGTGATTGGAGTCTCGAACCCTTGGCTTGAGAAAGATGATGAGGCACATATTTTTGTGTTCTGAAAATCCCAAGAGGAAGAGAAGAAGGAGAAGCAATTGCACATGATCATGTCACATGGTTGGGAGGGAGGTACTTTCTCCTCTCCCTTTCTCTCAGTTTCTCTCCGGTGAATAAACATACCCTTTGGCAAAATTTTTTGAAAAAGAAAAAAGTTAACAAAAAATGGAGTCAAAATATAAGTTTTTTTGGTACAAAATAATTTCGAAGTATATTTTAAAACATACTATTAAACACATGCACTCGCTAGAAGAGATAGAGAGAGAGGAGAAAAATGGGGTAATCATTTCCATAATGAGGTTCTATGATATGGCATTGTTGTTTCTTTTTTTTTTTTTCAGGTTTTTTGTAATTGTTGTTGTTTTTGCCATAGAGCCATGTACTTACAAGACAGGCAGAGAAAAACAGAAAAAAGGAAAGGAAGAAATCACCCTCCCTTCAGGGAGATGGCCACACTGTAATCCCTTTTCTGCCATTTTCCTCTTAGGGCTTTGGGCACACACACACACCCACACACACACATTGTGATTTTTAAGCTGCCAGATCATTTATCTATGTGGGAGTCCAGTGCCTTAATTACTATGCACCCACTGGCCCTGGCATTGTTGACAAGACTGTCCTGGGACCTGTCCTCTATCAGGAGAGCACTAATAAGGGAGGGGGATCTTCTGAAGAGAGATTTTGATGCAAGAGGAAAATTCAGTGTGAAGGAGATTCCCCACTGCTGGCATGAAAACAAAGTAGCCAAGTCATGTGTAAAGACTTGAGGGACATGGAATAGTGATGATTGACAGCCAGCAAAGAAACAGGGACCTCAGCCCTATTTTTGCAAGAAACAGATTCTTGCCACAATCACATGAACTTGGAATCTCCTGATGAGCACACAGCCCAGCTGCAACCTTGACTGTAGCTTTGATTCAAGACCCTGAGCAGAAAGTCCAGCCACGCTGTCTTGGACTTCTACAGACGAGGGTGATAATATATAGGTTTTGTTTTAAGCCACTGTATTTGTGGTCATTTGGTATGTAGCAACCGAAAGCTGATACAATCATAAAGACCCCTCTGAATATCTACCTCACTTCTACCTACTCCCTGGCAGGGACTTGCATCTCACTACATGCAGCCACCTGGGCCACGAGGGCTTTTCTCACTTAAACAAAATTACTTTTTTCTTATAACAGTAATAATAATAACTAATATTTACTGACCTTTTTCAACATTCAGAGATATACATGGACTGTATCATTTAGCGCTCTCCCTTGACCCGTGTTGATGGTGTAATTTACTGTTTCTACTTTAACCAAGAAGAAACCAGATTCAGCACTCATTCAGATTCAGTGATTTGTCCCATACTCACAAGTGAGCTGGGATTAAAAACCAAGGCATATTCACAGGGAGCTGGGATTCAAAATGTAGGCATGCTTTCTTTTTAGAAAATAAAAATAACGTAGTTTCTAATCACATATGCACTGAATACTAATTATTTAAACAATAAAGTATATAAGACAAGAAGAATGAGTGAAATTGCATCATGGAACAACTCCTATGAAAAATTTAGTGACTACTCTTCTGCAAGGCTCCCTCAGAGTATGAACCCACATATATGTGTACATTTGCATAAATGGATTCACATACAAATGATGATTTTCTTAAAAAATAAAATTCTTTTCTTACTTGTTATCGTATTTCCATTTCCTTTTTAAGCAACTCTTTTATACTTAACTTTCATCTGTTTTCCACTTCAACTAATAAGCAGTGCGCAAAACACACACACACACACACACACACACACACACACTTTCCTGAGTCTATCCACACCCCAACTTGCACATATACACATGTGTATTGTATGTGCCACTTTTGAAAGAGTTTTGTAAGAGGAGGCAATAGTTTATCACTTAAATATATAGCCATGAAGACCCTTGTGAATATCTTAAGATCTTTGGTTTTTGTAAGAACAGTGGTGAGTATTAAGCTGTGAAGATGACAAGATCAGGTTTATATTTGTAAAATTACATTGGTTGCAGAATAGAGGAAGGCTGAAGTGCATGCAGGGAGACCTGTGGTGGCCTGCATTGGTGGTCTAGGCAGGAATGGTTTAAATTAAAATAGCAATGGCTACAGTGAAAAAATCAATAGGTTCAAGAGATAGGTATATAGGAAGTAAAATTTGTAGATTTGAGTGAAGGATTTGATAAGGAAAAGGGAGTTGTTAAGGATGATGCCTATGTGTCTGGTTTAAACTGTTTGGACAGTAGTACCATTTCCTGAGTTAGCACAAATTTCTTCCATATTTCCCTAAACTGGGAAAAGACCAATTTGAACAGGAGGGTTATAGGTTAGCTTCATTTTTAGTGACAGCAGTAGTAGCACAGGTTGGAGCAGGGCAAACATATGGGTGCCATGGCCAGGCCCTTTATTGTCACTCTTGGTCAACTGAGGAATTCATCAGCTACATATAAGTGCTAGTGGTCATAGGCCTCTACTGCATTTCACCTTCTTTATCCTTGAGAAAAGGAATGGGTTTCTGTTTTCTCTGATGGTTTTTTTTTTTCTTTTTTGGGGGGAGAGGTATTTTTGCTATAGGGCACGTGCGCTCACCAGACA
>NW_006159750.1:216767-217091 GCF_000334495.1 Tupaia belangeri chinensis
CCCCAGGGGGGATGGTCATGCCGCAATCCCTTCTCCTCCATTCTCCTCTCAGGATCTTGGGCACACACACACACACGCGCCCGGCGTGAGTTTTAAGCCACAGGGTCCAGGACACGAACCGCGGTCGACTACATGGGAGTCCAGTGACATAGCCATTACGCTAACTGCTGGTTACCTCAACCAAAATAATTTTGTCACCCAGATTCAAATAATGTTTTTAAGAAATACTGCAAAATAGTCACTTAAAATTTTATATTTTTCTGACTATAAAAGTGATAAATGTTTACTTAAGAAATGTCTACATTATTGGGAACCAGCAGTTAG
>NW_006159750.1:219327-231775 GCF_000334495.1 Tupaia belangeri chinensis
CACGCCCTACAGTGAAAATTTCTCAAAAAAAGAAATGTCTACATTATTGGGAAAAAATACAAGAGTAAATATTAATCAATATAGTTCAACTATCCATTTTCGGGCCATACAACCTGAAATTGCAGCCTATTGAACTGTATAATGTGGTCACTCTGTTACCATTTGGGGTTTTTTCTTTCATTTTTTTTTAAAAAAGTAAAACAAAACACAGAAAAGAAAGTATTATGTATATGTGGTAATATGTATATATATTTTGCCCCAATGAATAAGAGTTTGAGAATTTTCCCAGTTTCATTTAATTTTTACTACAGCAAAGAAGCATGAGAAGAAGTAGATAAGCTTAAAACTGTGCCAAAGTGCAAATGATAAGAATCCACTTTTTACAAATAAAATGTTTTCATTTTCTATACCTATAAAATTGTGAGTCAAAAAGTGAGATTGCAATAAAATGCAATAAAAATGTATCATAGAAATTGTCAACTCGTGAAATGACCAAATGGTGAATGAGAAGGAAAAAGTAGATTGAATTCAGAACTAGCTATTAAGTTATCTGAAATTTGAAATTCCTTCTATCACCCATGATTCAGAAAGTAAGTGTACCTAGTAATTAACTGGGGTCCCCATCTGTATGGGCTACCTTATTTTTTCTTATTTATCTCCCAAATTGTCCCTTGGGAACAGGAATAGCTAGTATTTGATGAGATAATATGGCATATGCTTTAAAAAATTTTTTTATAATGAAAAATATCCAACATGCATAAAAGATGAGAAAATAACAATGAACCTTTTGAATCCATTTTTCAGCTTTAGCAATTGGCATTTTTCTAATTTTGTTTTATATTTTACCAACCTCCTATGTTTTGTGCTCTAACAATTGTGAGCAAATCTGAGATAATGTCATTTCCAGTGTTAAGAGCTGCCTGGTTGTGTTAACAATTCCTAATGTAGTGTTTTAGCTCATTAGTTAATTTCTACTTAAGGGAGTTCAATATCATAGTCTGTATGTATGTGTGTGTGTGTGTGTGTGTGTGTGTATATAAAATGTATCAAAATAATTAAAAAATTGTGAGGTATTACAGTTTATTTGATTTGGGTTGGGAAAACATCTGGCTTCCAATACAGCTTTTTAACTGGTTTTGAAGGTTGGGTAAGTCACTTAACCTTCATGGCATTGTGCTAATTAGAATTCTCTTGGTTGCAGAAATACATGGCAAAACTTAGATTAGCCAAAGCAAAAGAAAAATTTGTTTGAAGAATGTCAGAATATCTAATGGAATAAACAAGCATTGGGCACAGGTTCAGGGACTCAGTGGTGAGAGACTTGAGTCCGGTTGGAACTCTCATCTCTGGTTCACTCTATCAGTTTCAGCTTTATTCATTGTTGCTAAGATTTTTTTCTAAATAATGGAAAATGCAGCTCCTAATGGATTTGACTTTTGTTATTGTTATTTGGAGAGGTTTTTGCTATAGGGCATGTGTGCTCCCCAGAAAGACAGAGAGAGACACAGAGAGAGAAAGCGAGAAATAACCCCCCCAGGGAGGATGGCCACACCAACCCCTTCTCTTCCATTCTCCTCTCAGGATTTTGGGCACGCATGCACACATGCCCAACGTAAGTTTAAGCCACCAGGTCTGAAATTCAAACCATGGTCAACTACATGGGAGTCCAGCAACACAGCCATTACAACATCTGCTGGTCCCTGCTAACAGTTTTATGTCTTAGAATTCATAAAAAAAAAAAATCTATCTTCAGAGAGATACCAACTTTTAGAACAAACAACTGTGGTCTGGAGTAAAATAAAATAATTTAAAAGATGTGGAAGTAGAAATTACGTGAATGAATGGGTGTAATGTAGTTCAGGAAGGCTCAGGAAGAGGCTTTGAAAATACATGATTGCTAAGGTTCCTCAAATAAAGATCTTTCAAAATCCCTAAATATGCCTGTAAGAAGTTTCTACTTTGAAAGAGCACTAAAAAATATAAATAAATAATAAAATGTCCTGTAATATGAGTTTATCCAAAGTACAGGACTACAATGTGACATTTTTAAGCATACATTTTAAGGTGACAGGCCATTAATATGAAACTTTAATAAGGGAAGGAACCAAAAGCAGAAAAATTTCATTTTGCATTAAATATATTTTAGCTGTGGTGTCATGGTGACATTCCCTATCCATAGAAATTATGGCAAAGTAAATTAAACCAAAGAACAAGACAAATTTTATGTAGAAACAAAGGTTTCTCATTGCTGGTATTTTATATTTCAAAGTCCCAGGTATATTATTTTAAAATTTGTCTACTAAACTATTTTTATAGGCTTTATGTTCTCAAGAGCCTAGATAGTTACAGAGTTTTCATTTGAAATACCAATATAATTTTTTTTAGGGTAGGAATTTTATTTTAGTTATTCATTGAGTTTTAAGTGAGAATGTTGGGTTTGATCAACAATACATAGCTTCCATGTAGATATCACCTTTTTTATTATTAGTAGTATGAAAACTTCAAGCATACACAGAGATAGAGAAAATAATATAGTGAACACTTACGTACCATCACTCACATTCAATAATGATCAACCATAGCTTCTCTGTGTAGGATGATTTTGAAACAAATCCCAAAATGTGTCTCTAAGAAATAAAGATTAATTTCTTTTAAACAATATTATAATAATGTCATATCAAAATGTTTAAATTAAAAAATATGATTATTATATATTTTTAGGTTTTTACCATAGGGTGCATGAGCTCCCTAGAGAGAGAGAGAGGAAAACAGAAGAAAAGTGAGAAATCCTCCTCTAGGGGGGCTGTCCATCATACCCATTGATTTCTCTTCTATTCCTCTAAGGATTTGTGGCAAGCATGTGCATGCACTGGAGTGATTTTCAAGCCACAAGGTGTGGGATGACAAACCATGTTCAGCCATATTGGAATCCAGTGCCTTAACCAGCACGTTACTTGCTGGTTCCAAATATTATTTTTAATATTAAATATTTTTGAAACATTTTTGCTATAGGTCAGGTGCACTCACCGGAAAGACAGAGAGAGAGAGAGAGAGAGACAGAAAGCGAGAAATCACCCCCCCCTAGGGGCTTGACCATGCCACATTCCCTTCTCCTCCATTCTCCTCTCAGGATCTTGGGCATGCACGTACATGTGCTTGGCGTGAGTTTAAGCCACCGGGTCCAAAACCGCAGTTGACTACATGGGAGTCCAGCGACATAGCCATTATACAAACTGCTGGTCCCATATTATTAAATATTTTTTAGTATTATTCATTGTCCCCATTACATTCATAAACACTTGCTATATACTAAATGACCATGTCTTCCCAAAATTCACATGTTGAAGCCTTAATTCCCAGTGTGATAGTATTTGAGATGATCAATCAGGTCATTGAGATGAAGCTCTCATGATAGAATTAGTGCCCTTTAAAGAAGAGAAAGCTGGATCTCTCTGCTCTCCATCATATGAGCACACAGAGGAAAAAGAGTTTGTCTGCAAACTCAGAGCAGGTTCTCACTAGATAATAACATCGGTAGAAACCTTGATCTTGGATTTCCCAGCTTCCAGAACTTTGAGAAATATTGTTTCTTGTTTTGACCATCTAGTTTATGGTATTTTGTTAGAGCAGCCCAAACTAACTAAGATAATGCTTTAAGATAATGCTTTTTGCAGTTGAATCATGAAATAGTCTACCGATGGCAATTTTCTGTCTCTTGGGTTAGCCAGGCTTTGGTGCTTTTTTTTTTTTTGTAATTGCTTTTACATTAAAATGTAACAGATTACATACTGAAAAGTATACATATCCTAAGTACATAGCACATTAGAAGTTTTGATTTTTAAAAAAAATTAGATGCCTTGACCTAAACAATGAACAATGTTTATACGTTGTTTGAATATGAAAGAAAACCTAGATAGGCACTGATAAGATCTATGCTAAAAATCCTGGTTGCCTTAAGATTTATCATAAAAGGAAAAATGATTTATCATAAAAGCTCAGATAGCAGATGTCTTTGAGAATCAATCTTCTGAGTCTCTCATGAAGACTGCTTGAATTTTCTTCAAACTTGCAATGAGGCAAGAAAAAAACAACCTGATGATATCAGGAAAGAAGGAATAAAACTGCCTTTATTTGCAGATCACCTCATTGTCTACAAAGAAATTTTGATGTAATGTTCAAAAAAGCTTCTAGGACCAATAAGTGGGTTTAGTAAGACCACAGAATACAAGATAAATATACAAAATTCAGTTGTATTACTATACCCTGATGAAAAATAAGTAGAAACTAAATAAAACTATAATACCACTTACAATTGTTAAAAAAAAGAGAGAAATACGTTAATGTAATTGTTTTTAATTGCCAGAGAAAGACAGACAATGACATACACAGACAGAGAGAATGAATCTCCAGTGGGATATGTTCATGACACAGTTCCTCCTGCTTCATTTCTCCATCCTATCAGGATTTGGGGGATGTATACATATGCACCCTGTATGTTTTTCAGGCTACTGTGGTTGAGATATCAATGACAAGTGGACATGTGGAATTTGTCTTGCTTAACCACTAGGCCATGGGGCCAGTCACATAAATTTAAATTTAGTAAACACGTTAAGGAATTATATGCTGAAAACTACAAAGTGCTAACAAAAGCCATATTAAATCAAAACAAGGGGCTGGCAAGTGGCATGTTGGTTAAGAGCGCTGGACTCCCACATAGCCAACTATGGTTTGGGTCCCAGACCCGGCAACTTGCTTCCTAACTTTTTTTCTCTCTCTTTCTCACTCTGTCCCTTTCTAGTCAAATTAAAAATAAATACATAAATAAAATTCAATAAAATCATTATTTTTTAAAAACAAACAAAATGAAACAAAAAACAAAAAATGAAAAGACTAAGTAAAAGGAAAGAGAAATTATTTTCATGAGTCACAGGATTCAAAATAATAAAACTGTCAATTTCTCCACATTAAAAATCAGCTGTAATACAATTTCTATAAAAATTCCAGCAATACAGTTTCTTGACAGAGGTGATTATTCTATGGGATCAGCAGTTGGCATAATGGCTATGTCACTGGACTCCCATGTAGTTGACCATGGTTCAAGTCCCAGCCCCAGCGTCTTAAACTCATGCTGGGCAAGAGTGCATGTATGCCCAAGATCTCGAAAGGAGAATGGAGGAAAAGGGATTGCGGCATGGCCATCCCCCCAGGCGGGGGGTTTTTTGCTTTCTGTCTCTCTGTCTTTCTGGCGAGTGCACACACCTTATAGCAAAAACCTTTCCAAAAAAAAAAAAAAAAGATTATTCTAAAATTGACATGAAAAGTTGGAGGGCTTAGATTACCTAAAAACGATCCTGATAAAGCAGAATAAAGTAGTATGAATCACCTATCAAACTTTAAGACTTTTTATGTAGTCAAGACTACATATTAATCAAGACTCTGTGGTATTTGTGGAAATATAGGAACATTTAATATGTATTCAAAGAAAAAGAATAGGGAATCAAGAAGTATATGGCATCAATATGTCCTTTGAGAAAGGTGCAAAGGCAATCGAATAGAAAAAGATAGCCTTTTCAACAAATGGTGCTGAAGCAACTGGGCACCCACAGGTTAAAAAAATACTTCCAGATGAATCTAAGACCTAAATCTAAAATACAAATTTATAAAACTTTTAAATATTAGGAGAAAAATCTTCAGAATATGTGACTCAACAAAGAGTTTCTAGAGACAATATCAAAAATACAATGCATGAACACAAAAATAAATAAACTGGGGTTCAGTGAGATAAAAACAAAGCGAAACAAAATTCTTTTTTTTTTTTTTTTGCTCTGAGCCCTGCTAGAGAATGAAAAGATAACCTACAGAGTGGGGAAAAAATATTAGCAAACCGCATGTTAAATAAAAGTTTATAACCTAAAGTTAATAAGAAATACTCAAAACTTAGGAGTTCAAAATATATAGACAAATTTCACCAGAGTATACACAGATGGCAAATAAGCCTAAGAAAAGTTCTTCAACATTAATCATTTGGAAAATGCATAATAGGGAAATGACAGTGAGATATTACTATAATCCTATGAAAAATAATGACAACACCAAATGGTAGCAATGATGCAGAAAAACTGGATCAACCATATACAGCTCCTGGGAATGTAAAATATCCAGGAAAACTGTTTGATTCTTATAAAACTAAAAATGCAACTATCATATAATGCAGTAATTGCACTCCTTGCTATTTATATAATACTAGAGAAGTGAAAACTTCTGTTCACAGAAAATCCTTCACACAAATGTTTATTCCAAATAGTCAAAAATGGAAACAGTTCAAATCGTCCTTCAATAGGTGAATAATTAAGCAATCTATGGGGTACTCGTGCCATAGACTACTACTAGCCATGTAAAGTAAAAAAATTATCGACAGAAGCAACATCCTGGACAAAGCTTCAGAGAATTACACTAAGGGAGAAAAGCCATTTGTATAACATTCTTGACATGACAGAAATTATAGAATAAAGAACAGATTTACAGTTGCCAAATGTCATAGAGGAAAAGGAAGCGAATCTGGCTATAAAAGGGCAATGTGAGGAGTGGTAGTAGTGACAAATGTATGTAGAGGCTGGCAGGTGGCATAGTGGTTAAGGATGCTGGACTCCCACATGGCTGACTGTTGTTTGAGTCCTGGACCTGGCAGCTTGCTTTCTCATTCTCTCTCTCTCCTCTCTTTCGCTCTCTGGTCAACTTAAAAAAAAAAAAAAAAGGAAAAATAAATAACATAATTCTTTTTAAAAAGGGAAATATTTGGGACCAACAGTTAGCATAATGGCTATGTCGCAGAACTCCCATGTAGCCAACCATGGTTTGCGTCCCAGACCCGGTGGCTTAAACTCACACTGGGCGCATGTGTGTGCATGCCCAAGATCTCAAGAGCAGAATGGAGGAGAAGGGATTGCAGCATGGCCATCCCCTTCCCTTGGTGATTTCTCGTTTTCTATCTCTTTGTCTCTCTCTTCCTTTCTGGCTAGTGCACGCGCCCTATAGCAAAAACCTCTCAAAAAAAAAAAAGCCTATGAAATGAAGAAAAAAGAAATATTCTATGTGTTGACTATATTAATACTCTCTGATATTGTATCAGATTTTTGTAAGATATTATCTTTAGGAAAATTGGGTAAAGAGTACATGAAATCTCTTTGTATTTTTTCTATAATTGGATGTAAATCTAAAATGAACTCAAAATAAAAAGTACATAAAAAATGGCAATAATAAATCCCTCCCATTGAAAATAAAGCCCAATTTCTTTGTTGCTTACTTTTAGAAGAAGCCATATAATATGGCTGTATATTTTCTTCTGTAACATTCATTTGTTCTTGTCTTTGAAGGGGTGAAATGTCAAATCTATTTTTGCATCTACTAAGGAATAACATTATTACTAAAGAGGTTTGGATTTTTGTTTTTCCCTGCTGAATAAAGGTGAGAGAAAGGTGATTCAAATGAATTAGAAAGGAAGGACATTTTCTGTATGTTTATAAGTCTTCCATGCAGTACAGAAAACACCACAGCAGTAGTTTAAACTAATAAATAGGTCACTTGGAATACAGTACCTTCACATCTGAGCTATAGAACATATGCATTTTTTTCTACCAAATCGTATGTGTAGAACATATTATAAAACTCAATTTGTATCACTTAAATGAAGTAGTTTGATAATTGGTCATTTCTCTAAGAGGAAAGCTCAGGAGAAAGGCCTTGTATAATATATTGGAAATTTACTAAAGAATTTGGAGCCTTATACTTATAAAATATAATTAGAGCACTATATTTTTAAGAAGTTTGAAGATTCTTCAAATTACATATAGAGTAATAGATCAAAGGATTAAATCTATTTTCACTTTTTCATTTTATGTTTGTAGCTCAGAGACTAAATTTGTCTAGTGTCACAAGGTGAGCTTACATCAGAAAGGTCCTCAGACATAGTACTTTTATTAATCATTATATAATTATTTCTAGTTCACGAATTTTCCATTATCTAATTTAGAATCATTTCTGTATATATTTTGTTGTTGTTTTATTAGCATTTAATGTACTCCAAGAATTTTTATGATTCTTCTGTCTTCATATTGCAAATTAAGCAACATTGTGAATAAGACATTTAATAACAAAAACAAAAAAAGAATTATATTTAATGAGGCACATAGAAGATTGCCATGGTCTTAAATAACAGGGAATTTATAAAAGGTTTGAAGAGATTGTGTTAATAATTACTTAATTAACTTAATTAACTTACTAGTTGATTTTGTTTCCAGATGCAACTTTATTCTATAGTGATGAATTCCTAACTAAAAAAGATTGGTCTGAAGGTAAGGTTAAAATAACAGCCCTTGGTCCATAGCTGTATAAACTCAGACTGAAATGACATTTAGAAAAGGTAAAACATTTCAGAGAAGCAAAATTTAAAATTTAAGTGAAAGATAGTCTTCCAAGAGCACTCACACATTTTTCCATCCCCCACAAAACTGTTCAAAAGATGAGGTGAAAGAAAGTGTGGCAAGGCCCTGCACAGCACAGGTGGTGTTAAGGAAGTGTGGAAGGCTGTGGAACTCACTCTTTGCCTTGTTAAAGGCTCTTCTCATTTGAACTGACTGAGGCTAATCAAAGAAGAAAATTCAGTTAGACTTTTCTTTCCTTTTTTAGCTCGAGGAAAAAGCATTTTAAGAGCAGCATTTTTCCACCTTTGCATATGATTGGACAAGAAGGTAGCTGAGGGCATTGCAGGAATTTAAGCAAAGGGAATCTGGTTCTAATACCTTCAGAATATTTATATACCATTAGATACTTCTTGTCCATCAAAAGCTAGCTGCTCTCCTATCTTGGAAAAAGAATTATCTGCTCTTTTCCAACATTTACTTTGGGTGCCACTTAACTTTTTTTTTTTTTAAAAAAACTTACTGTGAAAAAATTTCAGACTTATAGAGAAGGTACAAAAATAGGGCAAAGAATTCACACAGATATACTGTCAAATATTAACATTTTACCATATTTGCCTTATTCTGTGTTACTCTCTGTGTATATGCATGTGTATGTGCAAATATATATATATATATGTTTTATATATATGTATATAAATGTGTAAAAATATTTTAATTTTTTTTGAAGGAACCGAAAGTTGCTCTTTCACCTTTCACCCATTACATCTGAATGCTTTAATAAGTGTTTCCTAAAGGAGGGCCACAGAAAATTAACACTGATGAAATACCCAACAAATTTATAGGTTTAATTCATATTTCACCAATGAGTTCAATAATACTCTTTATAATAAAAACAAAAAGTTTTGTTCAGGCTGCTATAACAAAGTGCATATAGACTGGGTGCTACCTGTAACATTTCTGGAGTCTGGGGGAGCCGAGACCACTGTGCTAGCAGTAAAGTTCTGATGAGGATCCTCTTCCAGGTTGCAGACTGCCTTCTTCTCATAACCTTGCATGTCAGAAAGAGAGCTAGGGACTCTGAAGTATATTAGGGCACTAATCTCACTTATGAAAGTTCCAACCTCAAGACCTAATTACCTATCAAAGGCCTCACCTTCTGATATCATCACACTAGGGATTAGGAATTCAAATAGGAATTTGGAGGGGACTTAAGCATGTGGACCATGGCACTGCCTATCTAGGATCTAATCCAGGATCACGTATTGCCTGTAGTTATGATGTCTTTTTTTTCACTTACTCCTTAGCCTTCCCTTGTCTTTCATAACTTTTATGATTTTTTAGAGTATTTCTCACTTTTGTTTACCTGATGTTTTTTCATGATTAAGTTCACATTTTCTGTTTGGAACAGGGATATCACAGAAGCGATTATTATTTTTTTATTACATCATGTCAACAAAATGTTGATTTGTCCCATTACTAGTAATGTTAGCTTAGTTTAGGTTATATTTTGCTAGAATTGTGTATTGTAAACTTAGTATATTGTCTTTTATCATAAATATGTATTTAATCAATTGAATGCATATGTAAATATCTTTGTCCTCAGAAAATGTTTGCCAAGGGACCAGCAGTTAGCGTAATGGCTATGTTGCTGGACTCCCACGTAGTTGACCACGGTTCGAGTCCCCGACCCGGTGACTTAAAAAACTCACTCCAGGCGCATGTGCTTGCATGCCTAAGATCCCGAGAGGAGAATGGAGGAGAAGGGATTGTGGCGTGGCCATCCCCCCTGGGGGGTGATTTCTATCTCTCTGTTGCTCTGTCTGTCGGGCGAGCACACGTGCCCTATAGGAAAACCCTCTCCAAAAAAAGAAAAAAAAAAGTTTGCCAATAATTTTATTATTCAATGATTAAATTATCATGATTCACAAATAATGACTTTTGAGTTCTTCTGTATTTATTAGTTGTCAATGTAATGTAAGAAGAGCTTTTTCATTCCCTTTATTTATGTGTGCATGTGTATGTATTGGTATTGATTAGAAACTAGAGGAAAAAACTGGGGGTGGCAATCTGGAAACTGTCTACTACTTAGTTCCTTGGTTCCTTAATGGTTAAAAAAAATTGAGGTTGAACTTCTTGCTGTTTTAGACTTATTACAACATATTATTGTTACGTGCCTCTATGTCATTTATTAGCTTTATAAAGAAATATATCAGTATTTGATTGTGCTTATATTTACAAAGTAAAATGGGTAAAGAGGTTACTTTTCCCAACCAACACATTTTTAAAAAGTTACTTTCAGTTAAACTATCCAGAACATTGATGTTCATAGAAATATAATATAAATCATCCATATAATTTTAAATGGTTTAATAGTTGCTCTCAAAGAAGTAAAAATATAATAGAAAACTAATTTAAATGATATACTTTATTCAAACTGGTGTATCAAAATATAATTTCACATCTAATTAACATAAAATTATTGAGTTTTTTTACATTAATTCTTGAAAATCCTGTAGTAATTTTATCCTTTAGCACATCTTAATTCATAGCAACCACATTTCTAGTGGTCTGTAACCACATGTGACGTATACTATTGCATTGAAGATTACAGATCCATAAATAATTGAGACCAAAGGATTTTTAAAATTTAGAATATGAAGATATTTGCCTATATATTCACCTTAATTTGTAGATGGAGACACAGTGTAATAGAAAGATAGAAAAAGTAGAATGCAGAGTAATCATAATCATACTCTAATAATTATAGTTATACTATAATAACTTCATTAAAGATGTTCACTCTCATAACATGGTGAAAGTGAGACTAATAGAAATAACTAAAGTAGATTAAATTAAGTAGAATAATTTTATTAAACTTGTTTTAAATTATATATATATATATAATATATAGTTACATATATATATATTATATATGTAATATATATATTTTAAAAATATTGCTGAATCATACCACTTTGTCCAAACTAAAACTTTGCTAATCAGATTGCTGGAAGACTTTACTATTGCATTGAAGATTACAGATCCATAAATAATTGAGACCAAAGGATTTTTAAAATTTAGAATATGAAGATATTTGCCTATATATTCACCTTAATTTGTAGATGGAGACACAGTGTAATAGAAAGATAGAAAAAGTAGAATGCAGAGTAATCATAATCATACTCTAATAATTATAGTTATACTATAATAACTTCATTAAAGATGTTCACTCTCATAACATGGTGAAAGTGAGACTAATAGAAATAACTAAAGTAGATTAAATTAAGTAGAATAATTTTATTAAACTTGTTTTAAATTATATATATATATATAATATATAGTTACATATATATATATTATATATGTAATATATATATTTTAAAAATATTGCTGAATCATACCACTTTGTCCAAACTAAAACTTTGCTAATCAGATTGCTGGAAGACTTTTTTTTTTTTCTTAAGGTTTTTGCCACTGGATGCATGCTCTCACAAGAGACAGAGAGAGAAAGAGAGAGAGAGAGTTTAAAAATATTGCTGAATCATTTCACTTTGTCCAAACTAAAACTTTGCTAATCAGATTGCTGGAAGACTTTTTTTTTTTTCTTAAGGTTTTTGCGAGTGGATGCATGCTCTCACAAGAGACAGAGAGAGAAAGAGAGAGAGAGAGAGAGAGAGAGAGAGAGAGAGAGGGAACAGAAGGAATCACCCTCCAGAGGGAATAACCACACCACACCGCAATCCCTTTTCCTTCATTCTCCTCTTGGGATTCTGCTCATGCAAGCACACATGCTCAGTGTGATTTTTAAGCCACATGGGTCAGGAACTACAACCACAGTCAGCCATGTGGGAGTCCAGTACCTTAACCACTGTGCCATCGGCTGACTCCATTAGAGGACATCTATTACTATAGTTTTGCTAATGAAATACTAGATTTCAGCATATATATTCCACTTCCTAAAACACAAACACACACACATATATATGTATGTATGTGGGTGTATGTATATACCCACATACATACATATA
>NW_006159750.1:231829-233702 GCF_000334495.1 Tupaia belangeri chinensis
TCGGAAGAGGATGTGGGAATAGATATAGCCAGCTTACCAAGTACTATGCAGTGTTCTAAATATACTAGTTCTTTCATGCATGCAGTTCATTTAATTTTCATAGAATCCTGTAATTATTATAAAAATTACAGGGCCAACAGGTGGCATGGTAGTTAAGGTGGCTGGATTCCCACATGGCCAACTGCAGTTCAAAACTCAGACCCGCTGGCTTGAAAATCATGCTTGGCACGTGTGCGTACATGCCCAAGATCCCTAAAAGAGTATGGAGAAGAAGGGATTGCAACATGTCCATCCCCTTACGGGGTGATATCTCACTTCCCTCTCTCTTTTTCTCAGACCCTCTCTACTTTGGAAAGTGAACATTCCCTATGACAAAACCTAAAATATTAATAAATAAAGCTTAACAATTGTGTTATATATGAGGAAAATAATGCACAAAGAATTTAAGTTAACTTCCCTAAATTTGTACACATTGTAAATGTTAGACCTCAAAATCAAACACAAGCAGTTTAGAATGAGTCCAAAGAAGCCCTAGGCAGGATGGTACAAAGGAGGAGATTGGGTAAATTAATCTAAACAGAGATTGTATTTGTTTGCAAATGGGAGGAGAGGCATTAGACATCATATAATGATATAAACAGCTCTGAAAAAACAATCTCACCAGTTCATACAATGAATAAATATACATTTTTCTGTGCTAGGCACTGTGCTAGGCATTGGGGTATAATACATAAGAGTTTATAGTTCAGAAGAAGGAGAAAAACAAACACAGGTAATGACAATGAAATATAACACTTCTCTAATGTGCCAAGTGTGCACATGGTCAGGATTTGGGACTGACTGGCTGGGGGAGGATCAGTGTTCTCTTAGGAATGAACACAAAATGATATGAAAATATAAAGGAGGATACTTAGCCTTGGATGTTAGGGGATGCTAAGAGAAAAACTGTTGAGTTCTGACCAACTGTTAGGAATTGATGATTTACAAATATATTGAAAGAAACCTTAGCACCTATAGTGTTTTTATCTTGGGGGAACATCTCCATCTGGCTGTGCTAAATGCATCTGAATCTTAAAAGTATTATTAAAGAGAATAAAGAAGTCCAACCTTAAACCTCATGTGGCAGGGCGAATGAGCACAACATGTATTAACGATTGCCGAGTTCATAATCTGTAGCAAGTGCTATTTATGGGCTTTACATGCATTATCTCTGTTATTCCTTTTTTGAGAGAGAGAGAGTTTGTTGTTGTTGTTGTTTATGCTATAGGGTGTGTATGTTCACTGGAGAGACACAGAGAAACAGAGAGACAGAAAGCAATAAATCACCCCTCAAGGGGGATGGCCACACTGCAATCCTTTTTCTTCTATTCCCCTCTGAAGATTTTGGGTACACACACATGCCTGGCATGAGTTTTAAGCTGCCAGGTCTGGGACTTGAACCCTGGGACTAGAACCACAGTCATCTATGTGAGAGTTTGGCGATGTAACCATTACCAGCCATCTGCTGGTCCCCATTATGCATTATCTCTGTTTCTTTTCTTTCTTTCTTTTTTTTTTTTTTTTAGTTTCATTCTCTCCTTCATGAATGAGAGGGAGAGAGAAAGAAAAACAGTGAGACAGCACCTCCAACAGAGGTTCCACACTGATCCTCCCCCAGCCAGCCAGTCCCAAATCCTGAGCATGTGCACACCTGGCACATTAGAGAGGTGTTAGATGCCAACCCAGAACTTTCCCTTGTGGGTCAACTCCACAGAGAATTGTGTTTCTGTTATGCCCCTTTACTTTCATTTTTGTTTGTTTTGCTGCAGGGCAAGAAGAGAGACAGAGAGGGAGGGAGAGAAAGTGGGAAGTCATCTCCAGGGGTATGGTCTTT
>NW_006159750.1:234220-239014 GCF_000334495.1 Tupaia belangeri chinensis
TCCAGGGGTATGGTCTGTCCCTAGTCCTTTTTCCTCCATTCTCCTTTCAGGATTGTGGGCACCCACACATAAGTAGTGTGATTCATGCTGCTGAGTTCAAGACTAACTACAGAGTTGGTCATATGGGCTCCTGCTGTCTTAACCTCCAAACCACCTGTTGACCCTCTACTTTCATTTTTACATACATGCAATGAGTTTCAAAAGGGTAGGGAATTATCCTAACATTAATGTGTTAGAGTCCTCTGAATTCAAAGGGACTGCTTTTTCCTTTTGAATATATGAGGGAAAGTTCAAGAAGTTCATAGAAATTGCATATCTTGAGGAACTATGCATAGATTTAAAATATATTGCACCAAACTAAACTAATACTTTAATTCTATTTTTCATGAACATTTGAAGTCTCTTTATACAGTCTCTCTCCTTTCTATAAAAAAGGAAAATTGCCATATAAGGGAAAATGATTTGTTTGCTACTTGAAATTACTCAAGGAAAGACATGACACCTTTAAATTTTCAAACAAGTAATATTTTTGAAATAGTTACTAGGGAATTTTATCATATATAATGATAATAGGATTTAACCTTTAAAGAACTATTCATTTTTGTAGTACATAAAACTCATTTTTCTTATCTCATTTGCTGGCATAGGCAGCTATTCTCCATTTAGGGATGCAAATGCAAACATCTAAATATACCACAAATTTAAAGGATTCAGATACATTAGAAATGTATCAATTGATGCTTTTGCTTAAGTTCAGGTTTTCCAAGATATTTTTCTGTTCTTGTTTATCTGACCTAGTAATTTTTACATATATATTATTTTTTAAATTATTTGTAGTTAGAAGGTACCTTAGATTTAAATCAACTGCATTTTTAAAGCAGTGATAGATAAGTGAAAGATAAACTTGAATAGCCATCAAAATTATTTCTTACTAAAAATTTAAAATAAAAATTTAAAGGATTCAGATACATTAGAAATGTATCAATTGATGCTTTTGCTTAAGTTCAGGTTTTCCAAGATATTTTTCTGTTCTTGTTTATCTGACCTAGTGTTTTTTACATATATATTATTTTTTAAATTATTTGTAGTTAGAAGCTAACTTAAATTTAAATCAACTGCATTTTTAAAGCAGTGATAGATAAGTGAAAGATAAACTTGAATAGCCATCAAAATTATTTCTTACTAAAAATTTAAAATAATTCTGTTTTTATGAAGACCAACTTGAAACATTAAATTTTGGAAATATTTTTGTTTAAGCAACACTTTACTAAATACTTTAGAAACTTTGATTCTGAAATATGCATCAAACATTCTCTGAATATCCTGTAGTGAGATGGTGAAATTATTTTATAGATTTAGTACATGAGACTTTACAGAGATCTTTGCCAAACTAATTTATATTTTTCTAGGATTCTTTTTTCTTTTTCTGGAATATATTACTATTATTATGCCAACATATAAATTAGAATAGTTTAAATAACTCCTCTGTTAAGACTGAATTTATTTTAAATTGAATGTCACCTTGATAAGATCAAAATAATTTATCTTTCAAAGTTTTCTGGTATCTTACAGTAAAATTAGTGTAAATTTTAAACGCAGTATTTTGACTCTTTAATATTATTTTCAACCTTTTATGTTACACTGCATTGTCAGACAAGAAATTTCTTAAGAATAAAACAATTATAATACATTTCTAATGAGATTTAGTAAGGTGATGATACAATTTAAACTGAAAATGAACTAAATTATTAATCAGGCACATATTTTAGCAGGATGTATGATTCATTTTTGTTAGCTAATTAACATTACCTCAGATCTGTCAGCAATGTGATTCAATTCTATGGAGTAAACATATCACAATTCATTTGCAGAGCTTGCAAAAAAAAAAAAAGTGCACATCAAATACTCCATTTATCAATGGATTGCCTTATATGGAAAGCTCAGAAAAATCCTGTTTGGATCATCAGGAATTGCACTAGAACTTTCTAATAACTTAAGGAATTTGTGGGACTAGCAGTTGGCGTAATGGCTATGTCGCTGGACTCCCATGTATTCGACTGCAGTTTGAGTCTCAAGCTTGGTGGCTTAAACTCATGCCTGGTACATGTGTGTGCATGTTCAAGATCCCAAGAGGAGAATGTAGGAGACGGGACTGTGGCATAGCCATGCCTCCTGGGGGGTGATTTCTCGCTTTCTGTCTCTTTCTGATTTATTTATTTATTTTAATTTAAAAAAAAAGAACTTGCTTTACTAAACTGCTTAAAGCAGTTTAGTATAATGTACAGGAGACCAACTAAGACTTGCATGTAAGGATTCTTTTTCAAAATAAAATGTTGCAATTACCTATTTTTTGTGAACAAGATACTCCAAACTTTAGAGATTTAAAAGAACACTAAATCATTGTTTCTGATAACACCCTGTATTGACTGGATTTAGCTGTATGGTTTTATTATTCCATATGATATAGCTGCTTTTACTTGTGTGATTGCATTCAGTTGAAGCTCACCTGAGCTGCCATGACTAGGTTTCATATCCTAAAGAAAGATATGATCCTAAAGGGATCTTTCTCCAGATAATCTTAAATAACTCAGTAGTCTAATCTGATTTACCTATTACAAGGTAACTAACTTAAGGAGGAGCATTCTAGAAGAATAAACTCCAATATGATAATGTGCATCAATCCTCTTTTTGCATCGAATTTGCAAACAAGCTTAAACAAGTCAAGGGACCAAGCCCAGATTCCATGTGGGAGAGGACTCTGCAAGGGCTAGAATGTTGGGAGTCATGGTTCATAATACATTCTATAGTAATTCACGACCTGATCTCTGATAATGTATTTCTCCCACACACAAAATAAATTTATCCCCTTCCTAACAACACTTGAAAAGTTTTATGCTGTTATGCCATCAGAGATAAGCTAGAAGTAAAAGAGCCTCCATGTAAATAATGCTCAATGCAATTCCTTAGGTACAAGTATTTGGGTACAGTTGTTAAGTACAAACACCTGTAGACTATAAAGGTAAACTAGCTGTCCTCTACAAAGATGAGAAAGAAAGATGATAATCACACTAGATACTCTCATTCAGAAAGGAGGAGAGGAAGAAGAGGTACATAAAATTCTGAAATCTAGCAAAGCACATGCCACCCATTCCCCCTACTCCAGGGGTGAGCAGTGTTTACTCCTTAAATCCAGTTCTTCTATTTGAGAGTGGCTTATGGCCCTTGGCTCAACCTTCTGAACTCTTCATTCTGCCTTCTCTTTCAATTAAAAAAAAAAAAGATATTTTTAGCTGAGTAATTTTCTCAGTCTGTTTCCTGCTGTAGAAAGTGGAGGGTCCAGGGGAATAGCAGTTAGTGCAATGGCTATGTCACTGGACTCCCATGTAGACAACTGCAGTTTGAGTCTCAGACCCCGTGACTTAAACTCACTCAGGGTGTGTGTGCATGCCCAAGATCCTGAGAGGAGAATGGAGAAGGGACTGCAGCGTGGCCATCTCTCCTGGGGGTTGATTTCTTGCTTTCTGTCTCTCTGTCTCTCTCTGTCTTTCTGGCAAGCCCACGTACCCTATAGCAAAAACCTCTCCAAAAAAAGGAAGGAAGGAAGGAAGGAAGGGAGGGAGGAAGGAAGGAAGGAAGAGTGGAGGGTCTGAACAGTTTCAATTGTTTGTGTCTTTTTCAATCCTACTGAATGGGGCTCTCATAGTAACAATTTCCTTAAAAATTTTGTGGGCTTTCCACATATTGCAATGTATACACTCCATTAGACAAAAGTCATGCTGATACATATTTTCACGATAGGGCTCTCTCCAATTTTATATATAGGTTAATGTTCTTTGGAGCAATGTCCTTAAAGTTCTTCAGAGATTTTGGTCAAATTTGGATGTAAAGATATTGAATCTTTCTTAGGTCTTGACCAAGGGCTTTGCAATCACAGACTTGATTTGATCTTTAACCTGAAGCCACATTTTATTATTTGTACCCTCTCTTTGTACCCTGTATTTTTCACTTGAAGCCTTTTGTTATTTTAATGTCCTTTTTGTTCACAAGAAAGACTGGGGATGAAAAATAATTTTATATTCCAAACCAAGCAGTTTCAGTGGGAAATAATTTTATTAATTTCTGCTTGAAAACCAGAATTTCGTCTTCTTTATTCATTTCTCTCTTTAAAAATCTTACCATAGGCAAGCATAAGAAGTTAATTGACACTTTCAAGATACTATCTGGAAATCTTAGCAAAAATTACAAGGTCATAAAATACATGTTTTATTTGACAAGTTACCAAGGTCAATATCCTTGTTCATTTTTCTATCACTACATAAACCAGGCTCATCACTGTCAAGCCTCCAGTGGTTATTTTCTCACTGCTCTCTCTCACTGTCACTAACAACCTCTTTGTTAGCCTCAGTACTGTGGCACTTAACCCCAGTGATTATGCTGCTAGTTTATATCTTTGTGATGGCAGGGCCCCACTTTTTTGAATGATCAATTTTAGTTTCAGCTCTCTGTTGCTGAGTTCTTCCAAAACTTACCTTAAAGAACATGTTTTCATTATTTCTCATGATCTTGTGAGTTGACTGGCATTAACATATTGGTTGTCTTGCTCCATGTGACATTATTCATGTGACTCTATTCAAGTGAGTGCTTGGCTGGGGCTCGACAACAGATGGTCTCTCATCCTCAAAATGGTCAAGTATTGACTTCTTTACAATTTGATGCTACAGGAAAGAATTTTTCAAGAGAATAAGCTCCAGCATTCTTTTTTTTTTTTTTTTTTTTTTTTTTTTGGAGGTTTTT
>NW_006159750.1:239063-241773 GCF_000334495.1 Tupaia belangeri chinensis
GGGGGGATGGCCATGACGCAATCCCTTCTCCTCCATTCTCCTCTTGGGCACGCACACACGCACACGCGCCCGGCATGAGTTTAAGTCACTGGGTCCAGGACTTGAACTGCGGTCCGGTACATGGGAGTCCAGTGACATAGCCATTATGTTAACTGCTTGTCCCAGCTCTAATATTCTTGAGCTTAACAAGGCTCTCGGAAAAACTCAGGGTGAAAGACTATACAAAGGCACAAATACTGAATTGTATTTCATTGTGGTGATCAACAACATCATTATATAAATTAATATATAAACTCAACTTGTGAAATTCCTATGGAAAAATGATATTTGAATTTGCTCATTTTCATATAACTAATAAAATTAATATATATAAAGATTTCAGAATGAATGAGGATCCAGCTGGTTGTGCAGGGATAATGCAATGTCTTGTAATGTTGGACCCAATGGGAAGGTTCCAGGTTTGTGTCCAAGGGCCTCCCTGTATAATGTACGTGTGCATCCCTATGCCCACGATTGGAGTGGCCGAGGCTGGGAATGGATCATGGTATGAGGATCCTTTTGGGGTGCCTATCCCATTATCTCTTTCTTTCTTCCTTTCTTTCTTCCTCTTTCTTTTTTGCTTTCTTTCTAATACTTGCATAATCTTATAAACCTATCTAAGAAAACTTATATAAGAACAATTATAATATGATAGCAAATTTTACAACTCCATAAAATACCAAAGAGTAAGTGTCTATGCCACAATCTCTTCTTCTCCATTCGCCTCTCAGGATTTTGGGCATGCATGCACATGCTTCTGCTGTGACTTTCAAGCTTTTGGGTGCAGGACACAAACCAGTCAGCCATGTAGGAGTCCAGCACCTTAAACCAAAAACAACTAAGCCACATTCTGGCCCTTAAAATAGTACTCTGATAATACATTTTTGTTTTTAAAAATATCAATAGTAAAAGGACACTAGTATACTATAAGTTATAAAAGATGGAGAATTGGCAGTTTTATTTTATTTTATAATTATTTCAAGGCATTTTTTTAATTGCTAGAGGGTATATGCACTCACGAGAGAGAGGGAACAAAAAAGAGCCTTCCAATGGGGTATAGCATGCTGTATATTTTTCCTTCTTTTCGCTTTTTTTTTTTTTGGAGTCCTCTGTTTAATATAGGGAAATAACATTTTGTTGATACTAGGCACCATAAAAATGTAAACACAATTACTGTCAGAAACCTGGATATTCCTTCAAGGATAGAAAGTGGCTTTCTTTTAGTTACCCTGTTTGCATATAGTGCAGAAAAAGTTCTTCGTGTTAGCACTATGTCCATAAGGAGAGAGCCAAATTACAAGAGAAGCAGATAAAATTGGAATTTTTTAAGCATTCATTAAAGTAAGTTTTGTAGTGACATCCAGCTTTATCTTCCTTTCACTAACCACATTCCCTGTTAAGTACATCATAATAACTGCACAATGAAATGAATGATGAAATAAAAGGATTTTGAAACACTAGAAAACAGTACTCAGTGATACATTTATATTTTATTTATGATTAAATATTTGATCATACACTACCTTCCTACAGGATTACTGGCTAATTTGGGGGTAGGGTTTATACTGTTACAGGTATTACTAACATGATAACTACTTCCCTTACATGCAAACATTAGAGCTATAATTTTACTGAGCATAAAACTGAGCAAGTTGACTTGAGCAGCTTCTAAATGTAGTATATGAAACCATGGGAAAACGAGCAAAGTTGCCTTTGACATAAAATGGTTTTCAGGATCGAGCCGGCCAGCAGTTCCGGACACCAGGCGGACTGAGGCTGCAGGCCCGACCCTACCAAAACTCCACGCATCTCCACCGTTCTTCCTCCTTGGACCCCAGGTTGGTTGCCTGGGACTTTAAGGCGAACCCCCATCCCTCCCCAGCAACTCCACGTATCCCCACCATCCTTCCTCCTTGGACTCCAGGTTGGTTGCCTGGGACTTTAAGGCGAACCCACACCCCTCCCCACCCGAAACCCGGATCGAGCCGGCCAGCAGTTCCGGACACCAGGCGGACTGAGGCTGCAGGCCCAACCAACCTGGTACTGTCATTCATTGTCTGATCCCTTTCCACTAGCCTTTGGACTGTTTGAATTTTGGTGATTTGAGTAGCACGCGGTGCGCAATGCGCGCTGCGCGATTTTCTTTTTCCATTTTGTTTTTCTTTGCTCTCGGGGTGTTGCTTATTTGGTTAGTTGAATGCTCACCACTCCTTAGAAACAGCGAGGACTTTGGGTCTTCCAGGGCTAGTGGCAACAGTTAATGGTAATTGTGAGTAACAGGTAGGCCAACCATAAAATAAATCATCAATCTTCTAAGCCTGTACAACTTTTAAGAATCAGAGATACCTTAAATAAGTTAGCAAGAAACATATAGATTACCTGATGACTAAGAACAATCGCAAAGGCTCAAGAAATATGAGCAACCAACAAAAGGCCTCTCCGTCAAGGGAAATCATCAATCCTACATCACCCACAGTCAATACAATGGACGTCGTGGACATGTCTGATAAGGAATTCAGAATATTTGTAGTGACCAAACTAACTGAGATGGAAGAGAAAAGAGACAAGGAGCTCCAGGAGATAAGGAAGTGAGTCCTTTAATGATTTGAAAGAAGAAATGGATACCCTAAACAAGAACCAGATGGAACTTCTAGGTTTGAAGAATGTGATA
>NW_006159750.1:246593-305530 GCF_000334495.1 Tupaia belangeri chinensis
TTGAAAAAATAATGTAATACACTGTAAAGTTATATGTAATCCAATGTAATATAAAGATGATTATGATGATAATAAAAAATAAATAAATTAAAAAAAATGGTTTTCAACCTGCTTTTCACCACATCAAAATTTAATCAATATGGACCAACAATGGTCAATCAGATAATTCTTTTTTTTTTTTTTTGGAGAGTTTTCGCTATAGGGCGCTTGCGCTCGCCAGACAGACAGAGAGAGACAGAGAGACAGAAAGCGAGAAATCGCCCCCCAGGGGGGATGGGCACGCTGCAATCCCTTCTCCTCCATTCTCCTCTCGGGACCTTGGGCACGCACGCACACGCGCTCGGCGTGAGTTTTAAGCCACCGGATCTGGGACGTGAACCGCGGTCGACTACGTGGGAGTCCCGCGACATAGCCATTACGCTAACTGCTGGTTCCCCATTCTTTTTTTTTTTTTTTGGAGAGTTTTCGCTATAGGGCGCTTGCGCTCGCCAGACAGACAGAGAGAGACAGAGAGACAGAAAGCGAGAAATCGCCCCCCAGGGGGGATGGGCACGCTGCAATCCCTTCTCCTCCATTCTCCTCTCGGGACCTTGGGCACGCACGCACACGCGCTCGGCGTGAGTTTTAAGCCACCGGATCTGGGACGTGAACCGCGGTCGACTACGTGGGAGTCCCGCGACATAGCCATTACGCTAACTGCTTGTTCCCCCCAGATAATTCTTAATGTAAATAAATGGGGAAAAAGAAAAACGATGTATGTATATGAATAAGCAGGGGAACTGGATGCATTTTAGCAAGGAATGTCGGGCGGCAGTTCTGGATAAAACTTGTGTTGCACTTTTCATTTCCACAATTGCATGCTGAGAGTCTGACCTGATGAGTTTCCAGACCAGCCTGCTGCTGTGGTGGCCAAAACCCACTGCAGGGTTTCTACTGTTGATATTCATACCGGTCATCTGCTGATTCATCTGTGAGAGGTTCTACTGAAGCTGTTGAGTTTGTGGCAAGCCAAACTTACTTTGGGGTACACCCATCTGTCCAACCATTCCTCCCTGGGGCCAACATTTTGAGGAAGTAGCATCACACCAGTTTGTGCATTTCCCATAAGCCCATTGGATGTGGGCATGACCACCATCATGCTTGCATTTTGTCCCATCACATTTCCTATAAGGCCTGGAGCTGCAGGCACAGGTACCATCATTGATGGAAAACCTTGAAATGCAGTTTGTACTTGTGAGGTAAATAGTATATTTCTGGGTCCCATAAAGACACCAGGCATACTCTGCTGTTGAATGATTCCTATACCATACAGAGATACGATGGAGTCTTTGGAGAGTTGTTTCTTTGCCACTTCTTTTGATTTTGTAGTTTGTTCAGTGAATAGATCCAGATCCCCTGATGTTACTGTAGGTAGGGTGGTAGCTGCAGATACAGAGGATGTCCCCTGAGCTGGGGACATGACAGTTGCAGGTAAGGGATTAGAAATTGTTGGTCCAAAGATGTCCTGATCATCGCTCGGGGCTGGCTGGCATTGTGGTTGTGTTTTCATTGGTCACTCGTGCCTCTGAAGGGCCATCAAGTCCTAAAAGATCAACAGAAGGTTCTGCAGATTTTCAGTTATAAGTGGCTTTTCAGGCTTTTCTGGTCCCTTTTCTCTCGTTTTCTCTTGATTTTTCTTTTCCTTTTCTTTCTCTAATTTGTTTTCCTTAACAGCAGCTTGTAGAGAAGCAGAGGATACCAAAGACTGAAGAGGAGCACCAGAGAAGGACATATTTGTCATAGCTATAGCATTCTTACTGTAGTATTTCTTCTCCTATTTATCTCTAATGAAAAAAATTCCACTGCTTGATCTGTCTGTGCCCTTGGAAAGTTCTCTGGAAGACTGGCTTCACAGAATAGTCTTGCTTTAGTACTTTCCATATCTTGTATGTGCTGTATTCCTTCTGGTGTCCATTGCTCTAGGTTGACTGACATGACCCTGGATATAGGAACCCCACGATTTCTATGAATTCCAGCACATCCGATACAGATAAACACACCAATATTCCAGGAAGCCCATTGGGGACCTTCGGCCTCACAGTTAGTGCGGTATTTTATGTCCCCCTTCCTCAGCAGCTTGGACAGGATGAGCTGGTGCTGCTCTTTCAGCTTCTGAGCCTTCTTGGGGCAGGACCTCGGCGCCATCTTGGTAGCCCGGTGAAGAGCCCGCGAAGCTAAGGTGGCAGCAGATATTGGCAGGAGCTGGGCAGGGTGAAAGCACATGGCCCCACTGGGACAGTGGGCCAACTCAGCCCAGAAAGTTGTAGCAGCTGCAGCAGCTGGAACAGGAGGAGGGCTGTAGCAGCCCTTATTTTCTCTTTTCCATCAGGATTTTGGGCATACTCACTTGGTGTGTCTGTCTTTTTTTCTTTCTTTTAAAAGAATTATTTCATTTAACTTTATTTATTATTTATTTTAATTTGACGAGAGGAAGAGAAAGAGAAAGCAAGGCTCCAGGTCTGGGACTTAAACCATGGTTGGCCAAGTGGAGTCAAGCACCCTTCATCACCAGATCACCTGCCAGCTCCAGCACTTGGCATATTTTTCTAGCTGCAGGGCTATTCCTGGTCTGCCATGTGAGATCTGGCACCCAATCACAATATTTAACCACTGTCCAATGAAGCAAACTCACAGGGCATTTTTAATACTGGAAAATAAAGATTGCTAATGTAAGACAACAACTTTCTTCTCACATGATGCAAACTTACTTTAAAGTTTAGACAGGAACTAAAAAAATAAAATCAAAGAGAATAAAAAATAAAATAATTTAAATATCAAATTTTTAAGACTAATGTAAAAAAATTCAATGTATTTAGAAAATTCTGTCAATTAGAACTTTTAATATATAAAAGGTAAATTCATTTTTTTTTTCAATTTATTTATTTGCATTCATTCGCTGTACATCATTACAGCATACAAAATGAGATTTTCCATCCAGAGTACACTGTATATTGTCTCAATCAAGCACATCAACATACATGTTATTGCCAGCAAATAATCTTCCATTTCTTGTTTTCTGTATGTTTTGCTTTTTTCCCCCTCTCCTTGATTCCCTATCTCTTACCCTCTGCCATCTCCCACTCTCCTTTCTCACTGTCTCTGGTATCTATGTTTGCTTTCTATATTGTTTTTCCCCCACATTTTATTGAATCACCAAAGACCTTAATCAATCCAAATACCCTCATAGCAAACGCAGGTGACACACACATTTCCATGAACACAGGTCTAACTTTATGCATCCTATAAAGTAGCACCTAGCTGGGGCTACATATCCTACTGCAGTCATTGAATAGATATATAATTTTTTCCTGAAACTTTTTTTTTGTAACTCAATTTACATTCCTTCCCTAAGCATCATCACAGCATACAAAATACGATCTCCCATCGAGTACACACTGCATAGTGACTCAATCATGCACATTACAAAAAATTTTCCATTTCTAGTTCCTAGAATTAATAGTTTTCATATCTTTCTTTCATATCTTGAAAGATTATATAATAAAATTTAGGAGTTGTGAGGGTTCAAGGTTAGTCATGAAATTAACCAGTATGGTCAGAAAATGTATTTGCTGCCTTTTATAGTAAAGGACTTTTAATGAATTTATGTATATCCCACAAGTAGACTACAACTTTACTACTATGATCCACAGTTATGGCACATTACATCTGAATTTCTTAGGTTTTTAGAAACTGAAATGTTGATCAATTTTTTTTCTTTTTTAGAGGTATTTCTGCTATAGGGCATGTGCGCTCTCTGGAGAGGCAGAGGGACAGAAAGTGAGAAATCACCACCCCCACCCCCCGGAGAATTGCCATAGAACAATTCCTTCTACTTTATTCTCTCAGAGAATACACACCTGGTTTGTTTCAAATCACTGCTCTGGGATTTGTACCATGGTCAATCACATGAAGAGTCCAGCACTTTAACTACTAGGCCACCTTTTGGCTCCCGCCAGTCAATATTTTATATAGAATACACACACCTTTTTAAGAAATATCACTGTGTGTTGTTTTGATAGGGTCTCGTGTCGTGACTCTCTATCCTTCCACAGGGCCTTGGCCTGACAAGAAGCAGTGATCACTGCGTGCTATCGGAGATGGGCCTAAGAGAAAATATGTGTAAGTGGTAAAGCTTCTTTCCCAATAAAACCAACAGTATCATGCAATAGAAAAATCACATTAATTTAATATTTTACCTCTTCAATGTTGCTTCTTATATCTAAAAATAAGAGCAATAATTTCTCCACAAAATTTTCTTTAATTTTACATTAAGAAATAAAGGGGGTGACCAGCAGTTAGCGTAATGGCTATGTCACTGGACTCCCATGCAGTCGACAGCGGTTCAAGTCCCGGACCCGGTGGCTTAAACTTACGTCGGGCGTGTGTGCGTGCATGCTCAAGATTCCGAGAGGAGAATGGGGGAGAAGGGATTGTGGCATGGCCATCCCTCCTGGGGGGGGATTTCTCACTTTCTGTCTCTCTGTCTCTCTCTGTCTGTCTGGTGAGCGCATGCGCCCTATAGCAAAAACCTCTCCAAAAAAAAAAAGAGAAATGAAGGAGAAAAAAAGCAATACTTCTAGGTTCTTGTTTCTAGTTCTAGTTTTGTCTGAGCAAAGTTTAAACAGAGAACACAATTTAAGAACGACTGCATTAACAAGCCGTTATCATTTCCTGAAGTCTAGGCTGTGACAGGCACAATAGACTGCTTTCAAGTGTTTAAGTGTTGTGAGTTAACGTTACATCAATGACTAAAAATTCAGTTAGTATCCCTTAAGTATTTGTTGGTAAGAATAGACTAAATTATCCTCATGTTCTGCACCCAGCTTTGTTATTGGTACTTTGTTAATAGTATTCCACAATACATCACTTCCAAATGAGAAAATATCCTCAGATGGGAATTTTCTCCTTGCAAGGGAACTCTGTTTTTTAAAGAATTATTTATTTAATTTTACTTATTATATTATTATTTAATTTTCTATAAGGCTCAGGCACTCACGAGAGAGAAAAAGAGAGCAAGCCACCAGATCCAACACTCGAACTGCAGTTGGCCATGTGGGAGTTCTGCCACCACTTGTTGACACCACTAGTTGATCCCACAATGGAATTTCTTAAACTGAAGACCATGTGGACATGTCTTCAACTGCTTTCTTGCTTTCTCCTCAACAGAGCTTTTCTTTTAGGAAGTCCTTCTGACCTATACCCTTCAGCCTAGTTGGTATGCATGCTCGTACTCTGTGCTTCATGATATAGATCCTGACCCACTGAATACAGCTAGAACATGGTTTTCTTCGGTGGTCTGTGAAGTTCAGAATGAGTTTGGAATGGCAGGATTTTTTTAATGTGAATATCCAAAATAGATTTTAAAGTAAAGATTTTTGGAAGTAAGACTTTTTTTTTTTTTTAATGAAGTCTGTGCCCACTTTATAACTGGAGTGATTCAGAAGTGAAAAACTATATTTCACAAACTTGTCCAAGATTAGACTAATTAGATGCTCTCTCATGTGATTTCAACAGTGAAAGCACTGCTTTTGCTCAAAGCAAGCAAAGTTAAGGAAGCCAGAACACATGCAGGTGGTAGAGGAGACTCACCCTTAGCTTGTTAGCTTTTAGCCACAGCATCATGTCGATAAGGGATGCTTGTTACAGCAGAAGCAGTCTAACATGCCCTAGCTTACTGCTTTGGTGATTTGTCCTTTAACTCAGAAATCCAGTGGCCAGCTGATCCTGACATCCTTTCCTATGGCCATTCAACAATTTTCTAAGCTATTAATTACCTGAATTTAATGTTCTTGCTTGACACACTTGGAAAGATTTGATTCCTGCACTGAACTGCAACTGATGCATACTCTGTTACATTTTTTTTTTCTTGCAGGTCTCTTCTACTATATAGTCATCTTCATGAATAAGAATATTATCTGTCTTTGTTAATTCTTTCATTCATTCCTTCACTTGCTATATTTACGATTTATATTTGTATGTCCTGCAATTACATTATGCTTGACACATAATGGTATAGGAAATGTGTCATGTCAGGTAATGTTCAAAGTGCTAGAGATATAGATGTAAGACATTATTACCAATAATAAAAGAACAAATAACATTTTTTTTCCTTAGCTTGTTGCTGGGTGTGTGAGTTTACGTGAAAAAGAGAGTGAGAGAGAGAGAGAAAGTGAGAAAACATCCCCCAGGGGCTATGGCCATACCATAATACCTTCTCTTCCATTCTCCTCTTAGATTTTGGGCATGCACACACTTGCATCTGGCATGTGTTTCAAGCCTTCAGGCTCAGGACTCAAACCACGCAGTCAGCTATGTGGGATCCAGCCACCTTAACTATCACACCAGTGGCTGGCCTCAAGAAGTAACTTTTATTAAGGATATTTATTTATTTACAGCATTTCAGATGCATTTATTTTTAAATTTTTGTTAAGTTTAATTTTATGTTTATTTGTTAACCTTCATAACATTCCCAAGATGTACACACTAATTATCATTTCCCTTTTCACACATAAAACAACTGAAGATGAAGGAGGTGAGATAACTTGCCTAAGGTT
The DNA here is from genome assembly GCF_000334495.1 of Tupaia belangeri chinensis. Lineage (NCBI taxonomy): Eukaryota > Metazoa > Chordata > Mammalia > Scandentia > Tupaiidae > Tupaia > Tupaia belangeri. Next base: position 253,187 of record NW_006159750.1, read on the forward strand.
ACACAATAAATTGAGATTACACCAAGGCCATCTGTTTCAGTGCTTTATACCTTAGCCAGTACTCTGAAATAGCTACTGTAATAGCTGCTGAAGATCCGTAAAGTAAATGTATGACACTACTCAATGAGTTTGGGATACTTTACTAGGATCTGAAGAGACTTAAGACTGAAGAGTGCCTTGGGCGAACCAGCAGTTAGCGTAATGGCTATGTCGCTGGACTCCCACGTAGTCGACCGCGGTTCGTGTCCCGGACCCGGTGGCTTAAAACTCACGCCGGGTGCGTGTGCGTGCGTGCCCAAGATCCCGAGAGGAGAATGGAGGAGAAGGGATTGCAGCGTGACCATCCCCCCCTGGGGGGTGATTTCTCACTTTCTGTCTCTATGTCTCTCTCTGTCTGTCTGGCGAGCGCACGCGCCCTACAGTGAAAATCTCTCAAAAAAAAAAAAAAAAGAGTGCCTTGGGAACTGAGGTATAAAAGATTAATGAAGTTAGGATAGCAGAAGTGATAAAGGATGATGTTTTAGGTGGAAAGAAATACACACACTAGAAAGGAACAAAAGAGACATCAGAGCGTTGCTGAAACAGAATGGGGATTATTATGGATGAGGCATCCTGAGAAGGGGTGGAAAATGGATTAAGAGAAGCACAGAGGAACTGACCAGAAAGACACCAGTGTACATTACAGAGTATCACATCTTTCTTATGAAGGCTGCAGAATACTATTGCAGCATTTAAAAACCTTTGAAAAGATTTCCATTACAAAGAGTAATGGAACACAGTGGACAATTTAGAAATTATTGAGAGGGGTGAAATTGGAACTGGGAGATAAAACAAGAGGCAATTGCAACAATTCAAGTGGAAGTAATTTTCATCTTTGGGATCCCTGAGTCTTAAACAAGGACTGGCACCTAATATGAGAGCAATCCATTTTACCAACTTGGTAGAGCCTAAATAACCTGAGGGTCAGAGAGGTTAGATTACTTACTGTAACATACACAGCTATTTGGTGGTAGAACTGGGACAAGAATCCAGTGCTCCTTCTTTCATTTTTAAGCAGAATAGGAAGAAAGAATATTAGGTATATGCCAGTTGAACTATTTTAATTTTGCTACACGTGTTCAGAAATGAACTGGGAAAACATGTGTAAGTATAAAGTTATGGCTAAATCTAATTTCTTGTCTTCCTTTATTGTGGGCTTATTTTCTGAATCGATGATCTCAGATGTTCAAGATCCTACATTTTGTTTGTTTGCTTGTTTTTTTTGTAGAGAATTATTTTGCTATAGGGTACGTGCACTCGCCAGAAAGACAGAGAGAGATAGAGTGATAGAAAGTGAGAAATCATCTCCCAGAGGTGATGGCCACATCACAATCCCTTTTCCTCCATTCTCCTCTTGGGATATTGGGCACACATGCACATGTGCCCAAGCGTGAGTTTAAGCCACCAGGTTGGGGACTTGAACCGCGGTTGGCTATATGAGAGTTTAGTGACATAGACCTTACACTAACTGCTGGTCCCAAGATCCTACTTTTTTTAGTGATCCCTGATGTGATCTTCCTTGCTAGATACTCTTCCCATGCCTAGGTTTTATTCTGTCACCTGAGAGAAAAAGGAGTGAAACAGGAAATGAAATATGGGCTTGAGGGGAAATACTACTATAATCATTAGCTATTAGGACATGCCATTAGAAATCCAATGTAAAAATAAATTATTATTTTCTTCTTAAAAATAGTAAGAGGAGGGACCAGCAGGTGGCATGGTGGTTAAGGTACTCCCACATTGCCAATGGTGGTTTAATTACTGGACCTGGTGGCTTGGTTTCTCTCTCTCTCTCTCTCTCTCTGTCTCAATCTCTCTCTCTGGTTTGTGCATGTGTCCTATAGCAAATAAAAAGATGATAATAATAAATAAAATAAAATAAAATAATTATTTTAGAGCTAGGAGGTGATGTGGAGTTTAAAGCACTGCATCTCACATGGCCAACTACAGTTCTAGTCCCAGACCCAGCAGATGGAAAATCGTGCAGGGCACAGGCGTGTGGTGCCCCAAATCCCAAGAGGATAATGAAGGAGAAGAGATTATTGTGTGGCCATTCACAATTGGGGGTGTGTGTGATTTTTCACTTTCCCTCTTTATCTCTCTTTGGCAAGTATATGCGCCCTATAGCAAAAACTACAACAAACAAACAAACAAAAAAATGAGAGAAGACCATCTGTTACTGTGCTGTGGTAATATTATGTTTTCCTTTTTTTTTAATTTTTACTTTCCCCAGTAACTGTTTCACCTTAAGAGACAGTGTTCTCTCATGAGATAGAGAGTGACATTTCAGTGGACTTAATCTATATGTCTAAGGATACTTCAAAGGTTAAGTAAATTCTATTTTTAATGTTGTAATCACTAAATTGTAAATGCTAGCAGCTTTAGGTTTTGACCACTTCGGACCCTTAATTTTGAATAAAGATTCTTCTACCACTGTGAGATAGCAGATACTGTACACTAAAAGTTGGCAATAAAGATCTACCCATCTAAAGGATGGGATTTATTAAAACAGGTTTTGTGAAGATTTGTAAGGTTGACCTAAATGTACTATACAGCCTGTGAAAAATATATACATGCACATTTTGTTTAAAATGAAATAGACAGTAAATATTAATCCAATTACCTTGTTTTCGGAGATAAATCTAGGCTGTCTGTTTTGGAAAGAAAAATTTTCAATTTACCTAAAAAAGCAGATCTAAGCATTTGGTCTCCATGAAGCCAAGGTGTTTTCTTCTTATATAGCTTAAAATGAATTTTATATTCTCTCTTTTGAATGATTTGGAAATGGCAAAACAAAGTTGAAACAAAGGAACCAAAGCATTTGTTAGAATTGAGCATCAGAGCCATGAGCTGAGGGCACAGCTGCCAAGCAGAGAATGTTCTTCTGCAGTTAACACCTGGGTTTTTCTATTTATAGAAAGATGTCGCAAGTTTAAACACAAAGGAAAGTGGTTCCATATCCAATAAAATTTGAATGCACAACTATGAGCAATATCAGGGGATTTTTGCCCAATATATTTGCCAACAAATCAATAACTTGAGTAAATCCTTCAGCTTTGTGAGCAATCACATGCTCACTAACAGGCCCACTGCCTAAATTAATAAGATCCCAGAAATGCTCCCTATGTCTCACACCTAATACCACCGAGGCTTAAAATTCACATGAGCTAAGCTAGAGGATATTTCTTAATAATACTTTAAATAAAAGGACATATATGAAGAGTCTGATTAAATGCTCCCACACTGGGCTCAGTTTAAATTGCCCTTGTCTCTCAATGGCATGTTTCCTGTTGTCCATATTTCTTTACACTGACAGGAAAGTGGCAAGCATCCTTTTTTGTTTAATATGTTGCTTTTTACACTAAAATTTATGACTGCTCCTAGCAACTGTTTGTTACAAAGATGTTATGGTTTCTTGAAATGGCTGTCATCCCCCACTGTGAGACTCAGATTAAAAATCACCACCTCTGTGAAGCCTGCCAGACTCCTCAGGGAAAATCAGAGATTTTCTCCTTTGTTTCTAACTGCTTTCTCACTCTCTTTAAAAAAAATTATTTTTTTCAGAGCAGAGTGCATGTGTGCACACAAAAGAATGAGAGTAAGAAAGAGTGGAAGAGAGGAGCAACTCCATAGGGTATGGTCACACCATGATCACCTTCCTCCTGTCCTTTAGCCCATTAGATTTTAGGCACTTGCACGTATGCCCAGAATGTTTCTGGCCAACCGGGCCAGAAATTCATATTGCAGCCACAACGTGTGATCTAGCCTCACTTGAGCAGTATATTACCATTGTGCAATGGAGCCTGCCCTAACTACTCTCATTTATCACATTTTTCTGTAAACACTCCTTAGGGCCTGTGAATGTAACATAAGGGCCTGATACATATCTTACTGAGTGACTTAGAATGGCACATCAAGTGGGCAATAGAGCATATGAACAACATCTGCCATATAGCTTGATAATGGTATTGGGTCTTTATTAAAAAATAATTTTACTTTGAAGGTCAAGATTTGACATGGAATATAGCCATGCAAAGAAAAATCATGTTATATATGTTTGACTCATCTAGAATTTGTTAATGTGCTAGCACTGTGCTCTGCTAAGAATATCACTAACAGAGTTAAATAAAGGTTTTTGAACAGCTATTATCTACCAAGCGCAGTATTCAGTGCTGGACATATGAAAGAATAAGGCAGAGCAGTGGACCTTAAGGAAATCCCAATTGAGTAAATGAGATCTTTTCCTTGTAGAAATCTTTAAATTTATTGAAAAAGTTTTCTTTCTTTCTTTGAGAGATTTTTGCTACATGGTGCATGTGCTTACAGGAGAAACAGAGAGAGAGAGACAGAGAGAAAGAAATCACCGTCCAGAAGGAATGGCCATGCTGCAATCCCTTGTCCTCCATTCTCCTCTCAGGATTTCGGACACGCATGCACACGTGCCCAGTATGAGTTTCAAGCTGCCAGGTCCAGGACTCGAACCACAGTCGACCATATGACAGTCCAGTGTCTTAACCATTAGGCCACTTGCTGGCTCCAGAAAGGTTTTCTATATGTATCATTTATTTATTATTTCTATTGACTAACATTGATGCTGAAGAAATAAAAAAGGCTAATGATACATTCAAGAAAATAATTATTTCCTCCTTAGGAAGAAAGCTACTTTGTTTGGTTAAATTGATTTTTATTTAAGAACAGGGCCTATAAATCTTTATTCAAGAAAATCAAATGATATAAACTGATATGTCATTTTAATACTCTGATTAGTAACATTAGAGAGTAAGAAGAGACAGAAAGAAAGGAGGAAGATGAGAAAGAGAAGTGAGAGAAAAGGAAGAAGAGAATAGAGATAAATTGGAAAAAGAATAATAGTAATAGCAGGAATAAAAAGACCTAGAAAGTGAGATTAGACAAAAAAGAGGGAAAAATTGGGACCAGCAGATAGCATAATGGCTATGTCGCTAAACACCCATGTAGTCGAATGCAGTTTGAGTCCCGGACCCGGTGGCTTAAACTCACGCCAGGTGCGTGTGCGTGCATGCCCAATATCCTGAGAGGAGAATGGAGGAGAAGGGATTGTGGCATAGCCGTCCCCCCTGGGGGGTGATTTCTCGCTTTCTGTCTCTCTGTCTCTCTCTATCTTTTTGGTGAGTGCATGCGCCCTATAGCAAAAACCCCTAAAAAAAAAAAGAAGAATAAAAAAGGGAAAAAATCAGAAAAGAAAAAGAAAAATGTAAAAGTCTAACAAAGACCAGAAAGGCAACTGCAGATACAAGGGACAAGAGGAGTAAAAAGACTCCGTTAAAGTTGATTGAAAGATTTGTAAGAAATGGGAAATGGGAGCTGATACGCGCAGGAGATAGCTTCTCCAGTAATAAGCCTTTGAGGATTATTTCACTCTTTAAATTATGTGACTGTGTAACTTTATTAAAATTAAACTTAGTATTAAAATCATCCCCTTATTCAACTTTTCTTTTTCAAATTCTTTCGTTTTTCATGGCAGTATCCCTAAAAATATTAGGTCATTGGGAATGTCATGAGGTATTTTTCTACGTTTTTCTATGCAAAAATGCATCATGACTTTCCCAACGATCCAATAGTTTTCTCCATGGGCAGTTTCTTCTCCTAGCCTCAATTTTTTTCTTAAACCACTCCAATTAATCTGTAATCTACAACATTCTACTGAATTGGTTCTAGTCAAAGTTAGCAATGGTCTACCTATTGCCACAGTCAATATTTCTTTAAAATTATCTTATTTGACCTCTCAATGGTATTTGACATGATTGACCACTGGCTTCATTTTTGAAACACTTAGTCCACGCTGAAATAATATTTGACTTTTTATCTCCCTCACTCTACTTCTGTAGTGGCTCTTTTGGTCTCCTTTGTTGGATTGTCCTTGGACAGATGTCTAAGTGCTAAAAAACTTTAGCTCTTGGTCCTCAGCCTTTGTCTTTTTTCTAATATCCTCACAAGATGATCTTTCCAATCCTAGCACTTAAATACCAGCCATAAACTAATGACACTCCAGTTTATATTTCTAGACCAGACCTCTCTTGGGCTCCAGACTCCTATGACCAATAACTTGTTTGATATTTCTACCCTTTGTTTACTAGATACATGAAAACTAACAGGGCCACAAGAGAACTAATATTTCCCACCTTTCTTCAATCAGCTCCCACCCCAAATCATTTATCCTCCACCTTCTCTGTTCCAGGTATAGGCATTGTTATCTATTCTACTGCTCAGAATGAGATATGTCTCAAATTTCCTCACATCTCAACTTATTCCTTCTATATAACCTGTCATAATTCTTATGTCAGATATATTCCAAATCCAAACATGTCTCATTATTTTGACTACATTTCCAGAACATCTGATCTGGAAGCCTGAAATAACCTTCTAATCCTTTATTCTCTTCTTACCCTAAATTGTCTGTCTACCACATAGAAGCCAGAGGTAGCTTTCCAAAAAGTAAACCAGATCATGCCGTTCCAAACATATACGAGTCCAGTGAATTTCCAATGCAATCAAACTTAGATCCACATTCATATACCTAGTTTACATGTTTTTATATAAAGGTCCTTCCTTGTCTTACTCTGTAAGTTAATTGTTTCTTCTCATTAACTGTATTTATCCCATATTGGCTTTCTTTCCACCCATCAAGCATTCACGATTACTCTCACCGCTGTGTTCTATTGTTCATTCTCTTTGAAACTTCTCCCCAGCAGGTGTTTATATGGCTTTCTGTCTCTTTATTTCAGTTTCAACAAATATCACTTCATCAGAGTGGCATTTAATGATCACTCTCGCTGCTCTCTTTTCCTTTTCCTTCACAGCATATCCTATGTAACATTAATTCATTTCCCCCCAGAAATGTAGTAATTTATTTTATTTATGCTTTTTCTTTATTTTTAAACTTTTCTCCTCCTGTTAAAATATATGCGCCCTCCAGAAGTTGTAACTAAAACACTATCAGGGAAAAAGTAGATTAGAAATAATGCCTTATTTTAGTAAATAATCAACTCTTCTACTTTAATTCTAATACATGCAAAGAGAATTAAAATTCTTTTTCAGTTTTTTTTTTTTTTTTGCTATAGGGTGCGTGTGCTCGCCAGACAGAGAGAGAAAGAGACAGAGAGACAGAAAATGAGAAATCACTCCCCAGGGGGGAATGGCCATGCCAAAATCCCTTCTCCTCCATTCTCCTCTCAGGATCTTGGGCATGCATGCACATACGCTCAGTGGGAGTTTTAAGCTACTGGGTCCAGGACACTAACTGCAGTCAACTACATGGGAGTCCAGCGACATAGCCATTATGCTAACTGCTGGTCCTGAGAATTAAAACTTCTTTAGATGGCTTGAAAGCGTGTATAATTTTCTCAGTACACATCACTCTCCCTTTGTCTCTCTCTCTCTCTCTTTTTTTTTTTAAGATATTTTATTGTTGCTATAGGACAGATGTGCTCTCCAGAGACAGAAACTATTAATAATTATTGCCAACCAGAACAATCCACAGTCAACATTTGCATTAGTTGGTATATAGGATATGTTTTATGTAAAGGAAACCTAAATAACAGTGGTTTAAACTAAAGAAGTTCTCATACAATAAAAAATATATATATTAATATAAGTTAAAAGCTAGTTTTGCATATCTGCGCCATGAAACACTATAAGAACTTAGATCTTGCTGCCTTCTTGCTTCACTATAGAAAATTGCCCTCATTTTATATGATTCTAAATGTTTCATCATTATACCCATGTTCCAGGCAATGGAATAGAAGAAAGAATGGAAGAAGAAATGCATATTCTTTCTCTTAAAAGACAAAACTCAGAACAGCTCACATAACTTGTACAAACATGCCATGTGCATACACATGTGCACCCCAAATTCTGACAGGATGAAGCAATGGAAAAAAAATAGTTGCATGACCATACTTTATTGAGGACTTCTCTCTCTCTCTCTCACTCCCTATGTGTGTCTTTCTGTGTTCAGAATATGTACTTTCTGATAGTTGTGGGGGAGAAAAAGACATGTTAAAGAAAGTATTTCAAGCTGATATTAAACAACACTAGATAGTCTCACGAAATCACGGAAGAAATACGAAACACTGGTACAGGTAGCTACGTAGGAAAATACAGAGCCAGTATTATTTTATGTGTTGTTTACAACTCTCCTCTCCTATGTGATTTAAATGATATATTCATGAAACATTAATTAAAAATCTATGTTAATGGGCATACAACCTTTAGAGATATAATTTGTAACAATATAAAGGAGAGAACAGAGCTTTATAGGAGCCGAGTTTCTGTATACTTGAAGCCAAGATGAGATAAGCAAAAATAGACTGTTAGAAGTTGAAAAGGTTAATTGTAAGCCCGAGGCAGCTACTAAAAAAGTAACTAAAAAAAAAAAATACAGGAAAGGAAATAAAAATAGTACTTTATAAAGAACTAATTAAACACAAAAGAAGGAAGTAAAGGAGGATATGAAGAACAAAAAAAGTATATTAAAAAGATTAATAACATAATGGCAGAAGTTTTATCACAAATTACTATAAATTTAAATAAAGTAAACTTTCTACTTAAAAGGCAGAGACTGGCTGAATAGATTAAAAAATATGATTCAACTATATGCTGTTTATTTGAGATTCATGTGAGAGAAGTTAATGACATCTATTGTATGATAAATACAAACAAATAACATTTCAAAAAATTGTTTAGATTCTGATTCTGATTTCACAAAAACAACTATAAAAATACCTTTTAATTGCAAAAATTTGATTATTGTATATAGAATACTATGGAATATCATTTTTTTATTAGAGATTTTTGCTATAGGGCATGTGCACTCACCAGAAAGGCAGAGAGAGACAGAGAGACAGAAAGCGAGAAATCATCCCCTGGGGGTATGGCCACACTGCAATCCCTTCCCCTCCATTCTCCTCTCGGGATCTTGGGCACACACTCACATGCGCCCAGCATGAATTTAAGCCTCCAGGTCCAGGACTCAAACCGTGGTAGACTACATGGGGGTTCAGCAACATAGCCATTACTCTATCTGCTGGTCCCTGAATATCATTACTTTTGTTAATTGTGATAACTGTAACTTTTCGGAATTCATACTAATGCAATTGGGGGAGCAGGAAATGGAAAGTATCTGGGCATCGCTTCCTTTACAAGGAAGAAAATGATAAAGAGGAATAAAGGAAATATGACAAAATTCTAGTAATTTTTTTCCATGTGATGGGTATATGGAATTCAACATAATATTTTTACTTTTTACCATGTTTGAAAATTTTAATGAATATTATTAAAAAGTGTTAATAGTCTGATTACTTCTGATCCCACTTTATGACATTTACTCTGATATAAGCTGTTGCTATTTCTCACCTGGATTATTGTAATAGCTGTAAAATCTTCATCCTGTGTCTACCATTTTCTGCTAATTTTCTTTTTGAGAGAGAGATTTTTGGTATAGGGCACATGTACTCCCCAGAGAGACAGAGACAGAGAGACAGAAAGTGAGAAATCACCCCACCCCACCCCCACCCCCTGGGAGGATGGCCATTCGGAAATCCCTTCTCCTCTAGTCTCCTCTTGGAATCTTAGGCATGCACGCACATGTGTCTGGCATGAGTTTCAAGCCTCCAGGTCCAGGATTCAAGCTGTGGTTGACTACATGAGAGTCCAGTGACATAACCATTAAGCCATCTGCTGGTCCTGGTTACTAAATTTTTTGACATGGAAAATAATCCTTTGCAGTAGAAGTAACACTATTTAATCTTTGTCCATAATTCTATAAGAACTTACTCACCCTTGCTCCTCTTACATTTCTAATCTGGCTTCCACTACTTCTTCCCTCCTTGGCTCTAGTCACACATTTATCTCTCCTTACGCCAAAGATAGGACCAGCATAAGGTATGTCCTCTAATGGCTTTCTCATGTTGGCATGAACATGGCTAACTCCTTCAGTTCCGTCAAGATTTTGCTTAAACATTACTCTTTAAATGAGCCTGAACATGACTTTACTTATCCCGTCACAATTAAAATTAGAAGCTGCCCCTCCCTACCTAACTCTCAACTTCCTCGACCTGTTGTATTATTATAACATTTTTCATCTTCTAAAAAATATATATATGTATGTATGTATATATATATATATAAAGTTTATTTCTTCTATAAATAAAAGATACAAAAAGGGAGAGATCCCAAGAGGGTCTTGGCACCATGAGCTGCCCCAGGCTATACCCCATATACTCAGAGAGATATTCCTGACAAAACCAGGAATCTTCCCAGGTGGGTCAATTTGGGAGAGTGTCATATTTTACTGCTGCACCACTGTCCCCTCCTCCTTTTAATATATTTTTCATTAATCTTGTTAAATTTTAATTATCTGTCTCTCTGCTCCATTAATGCAGGGACTTTTATATATTTATTTTTGTTTACAGTTCTATCTCAAGCACTTAACATTATATACTTGAAGCAAAAGAAGGAAGAAATGGAGGATATGAAGAACAAAAATTGACATTAAAAATATTAATAACAATGGCAGAAGTCTTATCACAAATTACTATAAATTTAAATAAAGTAAACTTTCTACTTAAAAGGCAGAGTCTGACTTGAAAAGATTAAAAAATATAATTCAACTATATGTTGTCTATATACCAAAAATACTTCTTTGGTAAATTAATGACTTCATTTTTTTAAGTGGAGGTAAAATTACTTGTGAAAGCCTTAAATATGAGCATAGATATGGATATGCCACACTATAATGAAAATTCAAAGAATGTCAATTTAGATAAAATATAGAAGTTGATGTTGGTTGTTGGTTTACAAAGTCTTGGACTCGTTTGTTTACCCATCTAGAGCTGTCTGATACTCTGTAGCTAAAAGAACACATACAATTAAATTAGTTCTATATTTTGGTTCAATTTTGAGAGAGATGTAGAATTTCAGTATTTTTCAAAATACATGTTGTTATTGATTGTTTTTTAAACTGTTGTACTCAAGGAATTTTAGTTATCAAAGAATGTAAATTTTGAGAGTTAATTATTGGGATATGTGCTACAAGATATATCAGTTATTGTATGTTTTTAATGTAAAAATTTTAAAAACTGAGTAATTAATAAACTGTATTTTAGAACTTGCCTTTCACAAAAGAAAAAAGGATCTGGATACATGAAAGTTTATTTAAAAGCTATATTCAGCCTTCATATCTTCTCAGTGTGATATTCACACCTCTTGCTTGTTAAGCAGAAGAATCCACCTGCACTGTCAGTATTAAATGAAAGAAAAATAAAAAAAGGAGCAATCTTTGAAATTGGAAAAAAAATGTAATGAATGGGAAAGAGGGACCATGTACCAGTGCATAACAAATCAGAAAACATTGTCTAGACAAAGTACAGAAAGTTGAAAAGAGAAAATGGAGCAAGTAAAAATTGGTAGACATTTTTGACTAGTTCTTTGACAATTAGCCATGATCTATGATGTGGTGAGATGGGGCAGAAAAAAGAGGGCCCAGTTGTATTTTATTTATGTTGATTAACTGACTAATTGAGTGACTGACAAAGAAATGAAATGGGAAAAAAAATCACAAAAAAATATACATTTCATATCTTGATTTTTAGCAAAGCATTTGACTCTGCCACAATATCTTCCTGAACAGAATAGAGAAATGGGACAAATACTAAAACAATCTGGCACATTTCTTTAACTGGTTGAAAAAAATATTCCTACTGACTTTTGATAACCAGATTCATGAAACCTTCTGTTACATAAATAATTCTTTTGTTTTTGATGTATTAACTCGGAAGAATAATAATGCCTGACATCGTGTAGCATTCTATAGTTCACAAAGAGCACTCAGATAAAATATCTCATTTGAGCCTTATAACAGTCTTGTGCTAAAGGCAGGGGAAATGTGATTATCTTTACTTAACTACATATGGAAACTGAGATTCAAAGGGCTAAGTGGCTTGCCTAAGGACATCTGGGAATGCTTATTAATATTTGAGATGACGCAGAGCTAAGAAGGATAACTCATCACAGCTGGATAAAGTACTCATAATACAGATTCAAAACATTGAGAAGGTGCAAACTTATCACAAATCTAACAAAATAAAATTAAACCAAAATAACAATAAATTTAGACAATAAACTTCGGTTCTTTCTTTTGAACATTTATCTCATTTGTAATCATAAATGCTTGATGTGGTTATCTGATTAAAGAAGGACCATTTCTATAGACTCAGCTGTGTTTCACAGTGTGTCTCCAGCATTCAGGGTAGAGCTTGGCGATGATGGCTACTTACCAAATAATTAAATGAATTCAACAAAAAAGTTATAAAATGTCAAATATAAATTTCAGAATTCAAAAGCCCTATCTTGAGAACTTTATGTCAGAAAAAAATATAGAGTGTTAGTTTTAAGAACAGAGAAATACAGTTTTTTTTTTTTTAAAGCATCATAATCTTAGCCTATGTTGTACATGTTATTAGGTTTCACTCACGAAGGCATGTTAGTGGTAAGTCTGATTGCATGCAGGGAGTATACCAGAAATAACTGTAAAAGCTTCTAAATATTAAACCTAAACATGTTTGTATAGAAAATAATCTTTAAACATTTGCAGGAAGGTAACAGGTAAGAGTCATTTTCCTATGGGATAGATTCAAGGTAATATAGGGTCAATGGGTAAATAGTCTAAGGATGTAGATATTTCCTTTAAAAACAAAAATGATATAGGACATAAAAATAAAACAACTCAGCATTATAGGAAACAGTCTTATTAAAAAGGAAATTTGAGTGATTAGAAGTATTTAAGTAGATCTGAAGTCATGACAGAAAACTAACTTTCTTAGATGGAAATTTATTAGATGCTGCTTTATCATAACATACCCCTAATTAAATAAAGCATAATGTTATTAAATATAAATTAGTACCAAGTACTTGGGAAGACAGAAATATACTTTTCCCCTCCTTTGGCATCTTTACCTGATCATGGCCGCAGCCATTATATTTAAACCCCTGCCATTATAAGATATAACATAAGATTTAGTTTTTATTAATATTGTCAACTTTATTTTTGGACAGGATTTTGCTATAGGGTGCATGTGCTCGCCAGAAAGACAGAGAGACATAGAGACAGGAATTGAGAAATCACCCCCCGGGGGGTTGGCCACACCGCAATCCCTTCTCCTCCATTCTTCTCTCTGGATCTCAGGCACACACACCCACGTGCCTGGCACTGGGTCCAGGACTTGAACCGCAGTCAACTACATGAGAGTCCAGCGACATAGCTATTATGCCAACTGCTGGTCCCAATAGAGGCAACTTTTAAACTATTCAGTGTTAAACAAAAAGGATTGATAGCAAATAGATATTCATTAAGCTAGATATTTATAAATTATTCAAAATGCGTATGCATAAAACTATTTTGTAAAGCTAATACTGGATAAAATAGACCAGATGAAAACAAAGAAAATGTTCTCATTCTTGTAGAGAATATTTTTTTCTATGTTTAAGAAACTTCTAAAAAGAATTTTGAGGTTTTAAAAATTAACAGTCATTTAGGTTAGGTTTAAGCAATTGGATGAAGTGGGACAGTGATTCAATAACTGTGATGCTAACATTCTGTTCAGAATTTGCAAGACCATGTTTGAGAGATTCTTTCTGAAGGATATCTAAAAGCCTAATGTTTCCTGCTGTGTTGAGTGCTCTAATTTTCATTACTGTCTAGTGCCTTTTTTTGGTGGTAATCACCCGCAGACAACCACCTGTAGAAGAGCAGTCCTATGTTTATGTATAAATAAAATAGGCTATCTATGTACTTTTTAAATTCTTTGCTCTGAAAGATGTGTTTTACTCCTGCTGCTCAATGCATTTTGAACATGTGCTGTTCTGTAAATTTAAAGTAAGTTTAAAAAGAAAATTAAACAAGATTCATCTGGCAGTGTTGCAAGTTAGTACCATAAACCTGGCACACGGTTTCCGAGGCAAAGTGATTCTGTGGTAAAGAACTGCTTGACAAGTAGCAGGGGTGGGGAGGGGTGGGAAGACAAGTCGGTGACAGTGCATTGAAAATTAGATTAAAGCTTGCAAAATGATATTGCAGGAAGAAATGGAGAAGTAATGATAGGGCAAAAGAAAAACCAGACAGAATAAGGAGAAAACATTTCTAAGTGTGAGTTCTGTTGCAGTGCCAAATAACTTCCCAAGTAGTGAAAATGCTGTGACTTGAATAATTTTAAAGTAAAGTAGGAACTCAAGTTGACATTATAAGATGGTGGCAGAAGTTTAATGACTGAGTAACAAGATGCTAAAAAAAAAACACAAATTAAGAAAGATGATTTTGATTCTAGTAATTTATTAACTTTCTCATGAGCAATAATATTTTACATTTATAAATGACTTCTACAGACTTTCAGAAATTCTTAAAAACTTAACAATTGTAATTTAATCTTCATAGATCTGTTTGAAAACAAGGACTTATATTTGAACATCTGATGAGACTGAAGTCCCAGTTGATTCCAAAATTACAGCTTGGTGAGAGCCGAAAAAACAGAGCTGTGTCCAGATTTCTGACCCATGAAAGCTGTGAGGTAATAAATGTGTGTTCTTTTAAGCTGCTAAGTATGTGGTCGTTATAGAGCAATAGAAGCATACTGCAAGCATTAATACTTAAAGCAAGACAATGTTATTTATAAGATTTGAGAAAGACTTTTAACCAGTACAGCATTGAATTGAGATAAATTATGCCAGAACACTCTGCTTGCTCGCCCATCTGCTCACCTATTAATAACTTCATAATCTATGACCTTTCCCAGAGCACATCTTTTATTTCCATATTTAGTTAAATTGAGGTTGGAGACTTTTCTCTGTTTTAAAAAATCTTGCCTTTTGGGAAAAATATCAGTGAAACGACTGATTCTAGTTCATCCTAAGTTCAGTCAGAATTCAAAAACAAAGCTAGGTTAAAATATGTAGAAAATTTTATAAGAATAATAATTAGAAAATAATTTAGGAGAATCTGAAGTGTTATATTTATTCCAAATATTAAAACAGGGGCAAATTATCTAAATAGATCATTGTCAAAAGAAGACAAATAATTAACATATATATGAAAAAATATTCAGCATCACTTATCATCAGGAAATTACAAATCAAATCTAAAATAAAATATCATCTCACCTTAGTTAGAATAGCCATTATCAAAAAGACAAAAATAGCAAATACTGTTGAGGATGTGGAGAAAGGAAAGCTCTTATAGAATATTGTTGGGAATGTAAATTAATACAGTTGTTATAGAAAACAGTATAGAATTCTCTCAAAAACTTGACATAGAACTACTATCTGATCCTTTAACCCGATTAAGTGTATCTGCTCTCCATGTTTACTGCATTGCTATTCACAATAGCCACACAATGGAATCAACACAAATGACCATAAACAAGTGAACCAATAAAGAAAATGTGGATATATACACTGTGGAATGCTATTTAGTTATTTAAAATTATGAAATCCTGTCAGTTGAGGCAACATGGATTATCTGGAGAACATTATAGTAAGGGAAATAAATGAGACAGAGAAAGAGAAATATCACATGTTCTCATATAATATGACAAAGTAAAAGTATTAACTTCATAAAATTAGAGTAAAATAGTGTTTAATAGAAGCTGAGAAAGGTAGAGGAGAGGGGAAAGATAGAGAGATAGAGATCATCAAATACAGAAGTGTAGTCATAAAAGAGGGATAAATTCTAGTGTTTTAAAGTATAGTAAGGTAACCATAGCTAATAATAATTTATTGTATATTTCACAATAGGTTGAAGAGAGAATTCTGAATGTTTCCAACACAAAGTAATGGCAAATATTTGATATTATGAATATGCAAATTACCCTGATTTGATCACTATGTTTCTATGTATCAAAAAAATCACACTGTACCCCGTAAATATGTACAGTTATTATGTTTTAATTAAAAATTATAATAAATATAGTTACCTTATGATTAGCAATTCCACCTTGGATTATTTATCCAAATAAATTGTAAATCGGTGACTTGAATAGATATTAGCCTATGTTTTAATCATATTATTTGTTTTTTTTTGCTGCCAAGTTATTTGATTTTCATAAATATTTCAGATATTAATCTCTAAATGGGAAATTTGCAAATATTTTCTCTCATTCTATAGGTTGTATCTTCACTTGTGATTTATTTCATTTTGTGTAGAAGTTGCTTTTAATTATTTTACTTTTTTACTCTAGATTTTATTGAAAGTTGTAAACAAATATCATTAAAGTCATTAGACAGAAAACTTCTTAAATTATAGTGACAGATTTAACCCTTCCAAGAAGCCAAAGTCCTCTCCCTTTTTAAAACACTAAATATAAAGACAAAATTCAAAATCTTCCAGACAGCAAATATATCACATAAAAAAATTGGTAGTCAGAACGACATTGGCCTCTGATAGCAACACTGGAAGAAAAAACAATATCTTTATAATACTGAGAGACATTACTTTCCATTCTAGAATTCTGTATCCAGCTAAAATATACTTCAAGTCTGAGGGAAAAATAGAGACATTTTTGTTTATGTTAGGTCCCAAAATGCACCTTTTCAAAATCTATTGAGAAATGTTCCCCAGGTATGAGAAAGTATATTAAAAAGCAGCCTTTTATTTTGATATAATCTGTTCTTTATTTTTGCTTTTGTTGCCTGTGCTTTGAGGTCCTGGCCCAAAATTTTCTGTCAGACAAATGTCTTAAAACTATTTTCTCCTATATTTCCATCCTAGAGTTTCATAGTTTCAGTTCGTATATTTAAAGGTCTTTAATTCATCTTGAGTTGATTTTTGTATATTGTGAGATATAGAAGTCTAATTTCATTCTTTTGCATGTGGGTATTCAATTTTCTTAGCACTGTTTATAGAAGAGACTGTCTTATCTCCAATGAACGTTTTTGGTTGAAAATCAAGTTGGTTGTACGTATGTGGATTAATTCTGGGTTCTCTAGTCTGTTACACTGGTATATGTGTCTCCTTTTATGTCACTACCACACATTTTGGTTTCTATTGTTTGTAATACACTTTGAAGTCAGGTAGTGTGATGCTTCCAATTTTATTCTTTTGCTTAGAGAGAGATTTTGGCTATATGGTGCATATGCTCACTGAAGAGACAGACGGAAAGCAAGAATCATCCCCTGGGGGGGATGGCCATGACACAATCCCTTCTCCATTCTCCTCTCGGGATCTTGGGCATGCACACACACACACACACATACACACACACACACCCAGCATGAGTTTTAAGCTGCTAGGTCCAGGACTCAAACTGCAGTCAATTACATGGATGTTCAGTGATATAACTATTACACTATCTGCTGGTCCTGAACTTTATTCTTTTTGCTCAAGATTGTTTTCACTATTTGGCATCTTTTGTGGTACAAGTTTTGTGACTGAAATTTTACTAATTCTGTGAAAAATGTCTTTGGTATTTTGATAAGGGTTGCATTAAATATGTAGATTAAAGATGTTTTTATAAGATTTTTGCACATGAACCAAGGGATGTATTTCTATATTTTTCTCTTCTTAAATTTTTTAGCACTCTTGTGTTCACTGTAGCACTATTCACAATAGTCAAGATATAGAAACAATCTAAATTTCCATTGATGAATGGAGAAAATATATACATACAATGGAATATTATTCAAACTTGAGAAAGTAGAAAATTATTCAATATGTGACAAGTGGATAAACCTTGAGGACTTTATGCTAAGTTAAATAAACCAATCACCAAAGAATAAATAATGTGTAGTTCCATTCATGTGAAGTATCTAAAATAGTCAAATGCATAATATCAGATAGTAGAATGGCACTTTCCAGGTACTGATAGGAAGGAAAAATGGAGAGTTGCTAATCAATGGGCATAAAATCTGAATTTTATAGAGAGAGTAATTTCTAGAAATCTGTTGTATGATCTCATCCCCATAATTAATCACAATTATATACTTGAAAATTTGTGAAAAGAGGGGCTGGCAGGTGGTGTGGTGGTTAAGGGCGCTGGATTCCAACATGGCTGACTATGGGTCGAGTCCCAGACCCGGCAGCTTGCTTTCTCACTTTTTCTCTTTCTCTCATTCTGTCCCTCTCTGGTCAAAAATATAAATAAAGTTAAATCAAATAATTCTTCTAAAAATTTTTTGAAAAGAGTAATGCCGGGGACCAGCCTCAGCGTGGGTGGGTTATCTCGACGGAGGTGGCGCTGGAAAGAAAGGAAAACTAAGGCCTCGTAGCTTTTCATGCACGTCCTCAGCCGGACACTCCCAGAGATTGCTCTCTGAGGAGTGACAACTGCTAGAAATCATCGTGCCTTTTTATTGAAAATGTAATACATGCCAGTAAATGGGTGAGGGGCAATAAAAGATTTACTCTAAAAAACAGGGTATACAAAACATAGAAGCAATAATTATAAAACAAGCTGTTTGTCTTGTCAGATCAGGTAAAGTTAATCACAGTTCTCAAGATGAAGAAGTCCATTTGTCTGTTGTATCTTCTTTTTAGATCTTGATTACTGGGAAGAGTCTTTTGAAGAGGGGGCTTGCAGGATGTTGATAACTTTAGTCCCGGGCCAGGGCGATAACGTTGCTGGTTACAAAGACCTAGATAAAAATCTTGTTTTGCTAAGTAAAGACACAGTTAATATATGGACTATCTATACATTACAACAATAGAGGGTGAGTCTATGATCTTATATGGGAAAGGAAGATGATCTTGTAGCTCAGGAGACAACACAGGATGTTTTATTAGCAGTTTTTCATGGTCAACAGCACATAGATGAGAAACTCTTTGTAGTTGAAAGCTACCTGTTGCTTTAGATAAGAGCTCCCAGCTAAAATGGTTAATCTTTCTGTGGAGCCCTCAGCTTTGTTTATTCTGTTGTCCCATTCAGGCTTTTTCCTCTAATAAATCTGTGGGTTCCTACATTTTGTTTGTTGAGTCTTGTCAATTAGTGAGTTCTTTTGTTTTATCTCTGAGTCTCTGTTATGTAGTGAATGTGCTAACTTTGCTAGTGTGAGTTAACTTTAGCCTGTAGCTTTAACAAAGCCTAGCCTTAAACTAACTTAGTCTACATATACTTCTAATGCTAATTTGGTTTATACTAACTTAATCTATATGTTAATTTTGACTTAAAAACAAACAGGTGGGGGAGTCTTAAACTTCTTGATCCTCCTGTCAGTCTTAGGAAACCACATTCTTACAAGATCACTAATTGACTTTATTGTAATGATTAGTATATCTTACTCTTACAAGATACCGTAATAACAGTAAAACTCACGACAGAAAAATGAACTATAAGCCAGTAAAATGACACAAGGAGAGTTAGTAAACCGCTGGCCTTGCCTTGCCATTTCTTCCCAGCCAGGCCATAAAAGACAGCCTCTTTACCAGTTTGTATTGTCTGCATGGCCCCGTCAGAGTAAATTTCATGTTGTACTCTTTTAAATAAAATAAAAAATTTAGTTAATATAAAAATATTAGCAAGTTGGAAAAATGTCTATTTGCATTGCTATTTGACAACACAAATAAAATTTAGACAAATGTTGTTTTTATCTCTAATAAAAATTGTTTTACTCTTTATATTTTTAAGTTACAATTATGAATAAAACCTCTTAAGTATTTCATAAATCTGTCACTTATAGGTATTTTGAAATCAAATACATGGAGAAGAGTAAGTGTAAATTAACATGAAACTACCTCTTTGAGCATTGTTTGTGAATTTTTCCCCCATAGGATACATGAATTTGGAGGGACAAAGAGCGTGAGAAATCATAACCCATGGGGATGACCACACTATAGTCCTTTCTCCTTCTGGGATTTTAGGCATGCACACACTCGTTCCCCACCCATTTTTCAGGCTGCTGGGTCTGGGACTTAACCACAGAGTTGGCTATGTGGGATCTATTGCCTTAACCTTCATGTCACCTGCTGTCCCAAATTATTTTTTAAGGCAAAATTTTCTATTTAATTATAGTACACTTTATTACAAGGGAAATAAATAAAAGATGTTGATTTGTGAGTCAGGATGGTATTTCAGTGCAACATTATGTCAGATAATTGGAGGTGTTTTAACTCTCACAACAACAAAAGTATGTAAGCAGACCAAATATTTGATGGAGAAACAAGAGCAAATGATTCTGTAAGACAACTAAGGTACAGAGAAAATACTGTAATGTTACTTAACTGAGCCTTAATGATGTGGAAGGCACTAACGTGAAAGACAAGTTATGAATTTTGTATTTAATTTCTTATTTAGGATTTAAGGTGTATATATTCCCTGGAGTAATTACATAGTATAAGGAGTAACTGATAGTGGTAATATTTATTGTGGGTTTATCTGTAATGAGGAGGAAATGTTAGGAAATATGACAACCTTTCTACTCTTTAAACTATAAAAAACAATATGGTATGATTCTGGTAATTATACTAACTTGTCAAAAGAACTATTTTTGCCTAAATAGGACAATACTCTTTGAAAATATAGTATAAGAACCAAATGGAAAAGAGAAATGAAATAAAAATTTGAATAGTACACCAAGCCACCTCCAAAAAAAGATTGTACAGAATATTCATGAACCAGTAAGAACAAATTAAGAGACAGACAAATGTTCCTTAATCCCAGTTCCATTTACACTCAAGCTTCCAGTAAAACTGTTTCCCCTGAAATTCTTTCTATTGAACAGCCCATTCAGTCCTCAGTTCACTGTAATATGGCTTGTTGCATTTCTCCATGGTAGAGTGTCTATAACTGAAATGATCCAATCCCTAATATTTCAAGCCAATAAAAAAATTTCCTTGTTATAGTCCAGGCACTTAAACTACTCTGGATTTTGTGACACTAATTATTCCTAACTTTTCCCAGTCTTTGCTTACATTAAAATTATTCTTCCATTGTCCTAAATATTAGTATTACCCAGAGTCCTATCTTCAGCTTTCCTTTACTACTTGCTATAGATTCTTTTTCTAAAGAATTATTTATTTATATTTATTATTATATTTATTGTTATTTTATTGGGTTGTTGGAAAAGTCATGACTTTTTTCATGTTTTTCTATGCAAAAATGTGTCATGACTTCTCCAATCACCCAATAATTTGCTATAGGACACATGGACTTGCCAGAGAGAGAGAGAGAGAGAGAGAGAAAGAGGAGAGAGAGAGAAAGTGAGAAAGCAGGCAGCCAGGCCAGGACTTGAACTGCTGTTGGTCATGTGGGAGTTGATCCCTAAACACCATGCCTTCTGCTAGCCCCACTACAGATTCTTTTTGGCAGATTATATCTGACTTTGCTTATACCTGACACTTGACCACTAATTATAATATATTCAGTCATATTCTGTATGGATTCATATAGCCAAGGCTTACCCAAAATCTATTCATAGATCCTTCCAAACTGAACTCATGATTTCCTCCTCACTCCACAAACGTATAATTTCTAGATCTGTTTACTTCATTTTATTTTTAGTAAGTGATCAAAAATTTATATTCAATGAATGGGATTAAGTACTTTATGTTTTCTCAATCTGGAAAGTAAGTATTAACTGTCAGATTTTTTTTCTATATCACCAATAGCTCTTTCAGAATAATAAATGATAACAGCATAGAAATTAAAGATCATATATATATATATATATATATGCCCTAAATAAGCAGTGATTTCTTATCTAAGAGTAGTTTCAGGGAAACTTATTAAGAGGAAACTATTTCTGGTGTTTCTTTCTTCTACTTTTATTTTTTTTCCCTTTAAGCATAGGTTTGTATTTTAGTGCTTCAACCTCTAGAAACACATTTCCCTTCAAAGATCCTTTACCTGGAACCAACAGACAGTGTAGGGTTACATTGCTGGACTCCCACATGGCCAACTGCAATTTAAACCCTGGACCCAGTGGCTTGAAAATCAAGCCAAGCACATGTGCATATGTGCTGAAGATCCTGGAAGAAGAATAGCCAAGAAAGGACTGTGGTGTGGCCATTCCCCCTCTGGGAGGTGATTTCTCACCTTCCCTCTTTCTCTCTTTGGTGAGCACATGCACCTTAAGGTAAAAATCCTTTTTTTTTTTTTTTTAAATCCCATAACCATTGTGTTAGAACTGTAAGCAGGTGTACTAATCAGGTATCAAAACAAGGCTACCTAACAAGCCACTTGAAAATGTACATTTTTTTTTCCTCAGTCATTTATCTATAGTCACATCTTGCTTGAGTTTGGATTGGCCTGGTTCTCAGTGGGTTGGGTTTGGGTCTGCTCTGCATGTTTCGTGTCCTCCTTGAACCAGGAGGCTAGTCAACACATGTCAATTTTACAGCACTTTGTCATAGTTCAGTTACAAAATACAAAGTGCTATGAGTGTACAGAGAAAGGGGGAAAAAATGTGATGTTCATGTTAGAAACCATTCGAAAAGGAGATTCCAACGCTCCTTTTAAAAAAGAATTTCTCCTGTCTCTGGAAGCAGGTTGCAGTCTTTTTTCTTTTGTTAATTTTGTTTTCTTTGTGATCAAATCATTCTTTCTGTTTCATATTCATTGTTATTCTTTTCTATCTTAATAAAAACTGTATAGAATCAACACCCTCTTGCTCTGTGGGGAAAAAAAGAAAAACTTTCTGCTTCCTTCTCTATGCTGGAAGTTGGACAGTGCTAGGCCCCTGTGTAGTGGTACATAGAATTCTAGCTCTTTTCCACCTTTCTCTTTATATGGGGCTCAGAGATTGACTATGTCTCTATGTGAACATGAACAGTTAGCATTGACCAGTATGTTTGTCTATTTTCTCTTGTTTAAAAAAAGGTAAAATAAAAAGCTTTAAAAAATGGTGTTATAGGGAACCAGCAGTTAGTGTAATGGCTATGTCGCTGAATTCCCACATAGTCGACCGCGGTTCGTGTCCTGGACCTGGTGGCTTAAAACTCATGCTGGGCGTGTGTGTGTGCGTGCCCAAGATCCCGAGAGGAGAATGGAGGAGAAGGGATTGCAGCGTGACCATCCCCCCTGGGGGATGATTTCTCGCTTTCTGTCTCTATGTTTCTCTCTGCCTGTCTGGCGAGCGCACATGCCCTATAGCAAAAACCTCTCCAAAAAAAAAAAAAAAAAAATGGTGTTACAGAAGGTCAGGATAGGTTGGGCTTGAGATTTTTGGGGTTTGGGTGAGTTAAGTGAGCAATCAGACTACATGGCTTCTCCTTTGGCATGTTTAATTGTGACATTTAATGGACATTGTTGCAATTTAAAATGACATTTTTAACAAAAAAATTCTCTTCTAAAGATGGTATGTATCCTGCCACTCAATAGAAGAATCAGCAGATTCTGTAGGATCTTATTTTGAATTCTTTAATATAATTTTTTTTCTGTTTATTTTTAGAATTTCTTTCCGTTTCACTGGAAAGGAAAGATGATGCTCAGTTTTAAACATTAAAAGTGTACAAGTTGTTAAGGGCCAGCAGGTGGCATAGTGGTTAAGCCACTGGACTCCCACTTGGTCTACCATGATAGAATCCCGGACCTGTTGGCTTGAAACACACTGGGGATGTGAATGTGTATGCCCAAAATCATGAAAGGAAAATGGAGGAGACAGAACTGTTATTTGGGCATCCTCCCTAGAGGATGATTTCTCATTTTTTTGTCTGTCGCTCTATATAGCAAAAATCTCTCAAAAAAAGTGTACAAGTTGCTTTGTTACAATAAAACTAAATATGTACAAAAAATGAAAGAAAGAAAACAGATAATAAAAAGAAAGAAGAAATGAATACAAAATTGAATCAAAAGAGTAAGCTTTGTGGCACAGCAGTCACACATTACTTAAGTAATGCTGAATCCATATAGAATATTGAGATTTGGTTCCCAGTTGACCTGTACACTCCTGGCACACACCCATGTACCTGGCTGGCTGGGAAGGCATTGGGGGTTGGAAGAGTGCAATATGAGACTCTATGAGTGTGCTTGTCTCTCTCTCAAGGGGGAAAAAAATTTAAAAAAAGAGTAAACTGGGTGGAAACTCCAGTGCTCTGTGAGTAAGTATAGTTGAATCTGTGGCTATAACATGTTGATTTATAAACATGGTAAATTTAGAAAGTTACCCTGCCAAATTTGTGAAATAATATAATGGTTCTTCAGTAGGAAGAGGAGGGGAAAGCATTTTTTAATCCCAGAAAAATTTATAATTGAATACAGTAACATATGAGAGACTCAATTTCATAATAAATAATAGAACATGTGCTGCTGGTCCCTGTAATGTTGAAGAGAATAGGCCAACTACAATCATAAATAGTCAACCATATCATTCTACCTTTAAATTCTTGTGATTTAATGCTATAATCATGTAACCATTTTTAGCTTATTCTTTTATTTGTCCTAATAACACTTGTTTTTAGACTACTGAAGAGAATTCCAGTTTCGTTTGATAAATTTTATTTATTAGAACTATAAGATGTATTTAGTCCTGGGAAATATGCCAGAAAACATAAGAAAACAAATTTTTAAGTATTTACTGTGCTTTAAATGTTTATTTATTTTTTAACGTAAGCTGGTGCATGGTATCAGAAATTACTGAGAGACTTTTAAAATAATGTGTTAGACATGGATTTCAAACAAGATAAGTCACCAGAACTTAAAGACTTAAAAAATGAGCTAAATTTCTATAATAGTAAATTGAATCAGTTTTCTATTTTTAAAGATAAAACTAAACTCTTAAAATCCATTTCTATAAATGAAAAACACCCCTGAAGATCTTAAAAAAATAAAGAAATAAAAAAAAAATTAAAAATCTTGCAAAAATCCCCCTTAATATTAGGAGAAAGAATAGAACCATCTGGGATAAGGTGATACAGGGTTTGGATATTACTTTTTAAGATGCATAGACCATTGGAACATGTACTCAGAGTCCTCCTACTCCCTCTGATTAGACCAATGGCATTAACCAAAACAGCATCGGATACTGATTTGCTCCCCAAAGATCGTAATAAACTTCTATTAGGACTAAAATATTATTATAGTTTTGTAAAATAATTTAATGCTTGTCTTGCACAATTTAGACTCATTTATGTTAGCTGGTTCCAATGAGGTTTTAGCTTTGGTTGAAGTCAGTTCTCTTAAATGACTGTCTTTGCTTCCATGTGTTTGTCACATATTTAGCAAAAAGTCATTTGGGGAAACTCTAAAAAATTGGTAATTTATTCAAAATTTTGTAAATTTCATTGGTATTTATCAATTTAAACTTTCTTTCAATATTTCTAGAGGATTTTGTCTTCATTGCGTCTAGCTATTCATTTTTATAGGGTCCATGTTGTTCTTTCTGTGTAGCAGAGTTCAAATGATTTTCATTTCTTTCTGCATATTTTAATGTATTTTTCAATTTTCTCACAGTGAGCATACCAGAACAAAAAAGTTATTAAAATAGTATTAATTAAAAAGCATACTTTTTTTCCCAGAGACTTCTTGATATATACAGTGAAACCATGAATTGTGTGGTATAACATTTTCTAGGACTTAAATATGTTAATGATTGAAAAATATATCATCATTAAAGGAAGGAAGAAGCTTTGCTTCAAGCACACTCTCTTCTGTGATATATCTCTACTTAGGAGGCTGTCGACTAATTAGACACATAGCATATGCCTCCCTATGGTTTCATTTACCCTATATTGGTTTCTATTCTTCAGTCAGAACTTGCTAGAAGCATTCTTTTGCAGTTAAACTTTTTCTTTTGAAGAAATTGCTTTTAATTGCAAAATTTAAAAAGGAGAACAAAGAAATCTTACCTTGCATCAAGTCATAAAAAAATTACAGCAGGTGGTCTTTGCCACATGGTGGTCAACCTCATGCAATGTGACTTTTGCCAAGGACTCAGTGCAATCCTGCTAAACTAAACTACAATTCTTGTGTCAGCCCTGTCCTGTAGTGCAAATCAATCATCAAGTACCCTTTGAGCTCTTGTGGACATTTAAGATTCCAAAGCCTGAATTCCACATACATTTACAGAAGAGGCAGGGAGAGAGCCACTCTCCAGTCCTGTACTCAATCCCAGCATGATATGCAATAATGACCTGTCAGGAAAGAAGGCTGTGTATCCTCACACTGTGAAATATCCTGAGGGACTGTCTTTATGAATTCAGAAAAGGATTCAGCAGGGCTCTAGGCAAGAAATCATGCACACAATTTCAAAAGTCCATCATAATCTTTTAAAAAATTTTCAGGGGGTATCGTCACCTTAGTGTGTTTTCATGTGTCCTTTTAAAAAATTATAAAAATGAAAAGGATGGTCCAAAACAGTCTCCTGGCCACAAAGACTAGTTATCTCTTTTTTCAAGGTTTATGGTTCAGTCATTTATCTTTTTACCTTAGCAGGTTCACTTTGCCTTTTAAACATTCATTGATTTAGTTTTATTTTTGCCCATTCATAATGTGATAGCCATTGAATGGTTGATACGTGTACAGTATTCATTTTTCAGAATTTGTTAAAATTAATTCAAAGGCTAAAACTTACAGCACTTCATCTTTTCTATGTAATCAGATGGTTTTCAACACTTTAGAACAGTGGTACTTTCACTTTTTAATACCAAGGATAACTAGAAAAAAATTTCTCCTTGAAAATTCAAATGTACCTCAAAATAAAAATTTTAATTTAATTTTTCATTATTATCTGAGGATGTATGTGTTAACCAGGGAGAGAAAAAAACACCTTTCAATGGGATCTGCTCATGCTGCAATCATTTTTCCTCTATCTCTCTATCCTACCAGGGTTTGAGGCATCCACACACATGTTCCCAGTGTGTTTTTCAAGCCACAAGGTCAAGGTTCCAACTTTGGTAGGCCATTTGAGATCTGGCTTCCTGTTCATAGGCTTTAAGTGCTGCACTCCAGAGCATTTACATTTAATGCTAAATCTAAAGTTATATTCACATTTAACGTTAAATGTAAAAGTTAAAGGACTGAATAAATTTAGAAGACTCACAGATTTCTTCAGGCCCAATGTTTCAAGTTGGGTTTGAAGGGAGAAAGCATCTCTAAGACAGAATTTAGCATACTTATTAGAGAACAATATGAATGGAAAGAAAGAAGAAAATACAAGGGCTGTGATGCAAAACCACGAAGCCTCAGGCAATCTCAGTCAGAAAGCAGCAGTCTCACAGGAACTAAATTGACCTTCAGAGTTGTCCCAAGTTGGAACCTCCTGCATTGTCTGGTGTTGAGTGGACTACCCAGACAGTAGTCAAGCAGAAGGAGGAGACTCTGTAGCTGAAGGCCATCTCTGAAGAGGCTTTGGTTAAAACCTATTTACCAACAGTTCTCTCAGCAGGTCGGGCATCGAAATCTGTGAATGGAATCAAATGTCTACCTGGATGTGATAGACACTGTTATATGTGGTCCACACACATTGGTAACACAGCCCTACAATTGCCAACTTTCTCCTGTTAATTTTAGTCACAGAAATCGCTTCCTGATTTCATGTCTAAAATCAAATTGAAGGGTCAATTAAGAAAAACAATTTGTTTAATATAGTTAATACCTTATTACACAATAACATATTTGAGGTTAGTTGGTACCTAATTTAACCTTTGAAATTTCTGGTCTTTTTTTTTTTTTGAGTGTTTTGCTATAGGTTGTGTGAGCTCGCCAGAAAGACAGGGACAGAGAGACAGAAAGCAAGAAATCACTCTCCCGGAGGGATGACCATGCCACAATCCCCACTCCTCTATTCTCCTCTCAAAATCTTGGGCACGCACGCACAAGCTCCTGGCATGAGTTTAAGCCACTAGGTCCAGGGTTCTAACCGCAGTCCACTACATGGGAGTCCAACGACAGAAGCATTACGCCTACTGCTGGTCCCGAAATTTCTGGTCTTTTATAGATACTTTAATTCTAACAACTAGATTGGCATTTGGTAAATGGTTTATCAAGCAGTTATTAAAATAATATAACAACAAGGTGTTTAGAATACAGATAAAGCTGCGCCTACCACTATCAAATTTGGTGAATCCAAAAGGGAATCTTTTTTGCCTGGTTCTATTCTTGCAGCTAAATGACTGACAGGCATAAAGTGTAGATAGGAATAAATAGAAATAAACAGATGGCACCATTGCTCTCCTTGTTGTAAAGAAAATTAACTGAAATAAAAACAAATTGAAAGATAACAGTGGCATACTTTCCACTCAAAAGAGTAATCGAAGTAATGAAAGTAATCTCTTCGTTGCTACTGATTTTCACCTTTTATCAGTTTAGGTTGCAATGAAATATTTTTATGCCAAAATCTAATTATGCAAAGGGGAAAGTACTATTTTCAGTATGCCATATTTAATTCTCTAAAATGCCTTTGTTCAGTAAGACCCTGAAGGGATGAATGATAGCCTGGCAGGTTTTCAATAAATAATGACAATTTATCAGTAAAGAGGTTTATTTTCAAGAGATGAATAGATAGATACAGCTGTAACTTTAATTCTCAAATCCCCACGACAAAATAGCATTGACAAAAATCATAAAAATTGGAGGGCAAACTAGTTTGGTTGGAGCTAGAGAGTGCAGGAGCAAAGCAAAGATACATTTTATTTTAGGTATGTTGTTTTTGGAGTGGTATGGCACGTACAAGAAGAGATATCTTAAGCAGGTAGTTGGAAACAGGTGGAGAATTTGGGGGAAATGTCAGGCTTGCTTGAGCAGAGGTTTCTGCTTTCAGTAGGATCAGCTCTTCTGGGTTTGAAATAGGGCCGACAAGTTTCAGAAAAAGAGAGTTGAGACTGGGTCACCATGCTAGTGATCAAACAATGTTCTATGTTGTGAAATTTGCATACTCTGGATTAGAAGGATTATCTGGAGTTCTAGTTCCAACACTGCTGTTTGATCTTGAATAAATCTGTTTGAATCTCAACTTCCCTAATAGTAAAGGTGGCTATGTAAAAATCAACTAATAGTCTCTTAAAAGAGATTTGAATCAAATGTGAATAATAACTGTAAAAGCATTTTATAAATTTAAAGGCGCTATTCACCTACCATTTATTATAAGAACTTTGTATGGATAGTTGTTTGAAATATTTAAGCTTGAAGAAGAAAATTATTCGCTCATTTGATAAATATGTTATGTAAGGCATTAAATTAAACTGGAGAAGGAAAGATAAATAAGATATGTTCTTTTCCCTCTCATGTTCACACATCCTATCAAGAAAAAGAACTCGGGAGTATGTATCAAGTACAGGCAGATGGAAGAATAAACAAAGGTTGCTGTAAGTGAATGAATGCAGGAATGAATAGGTGCAGAGAAGAGAAGCAGGTAATATGATCTCATTGTTCTAGAAAGTCTTCCAGGAAGAATCTGTTATATATCATAAGTTGCTTATCTGATAAAAAAGAAATTATAGAAATAAAAAAGTTTCAAGCCTAAGGATATCAAAATTTTCAAGTCTAGGGATGTCAAACTTCTCAAGTCTAGGGGAAGGAGTTATAAAAATTTAAAAAATTTCAAGCTTAAATTTTAAAAATGTAAATATAAAATTGTTATGAAGAATTAGCAAGAAATGAGGCTAGAGGAAGGGAGGGAGAGGTGGGAGTAAGATAACCAATGTCATGCTAAGTTGTGTGAATTATTATAACAAGATAATGGTTATAAAAGAAAGAATATGGTGACTCATTTTTTGAGACACTTTTGCCCTAGAGCACAAATAAAAGTAGAAATAAAACAAATAAAACGTGTACTTCCTGGAGACAGAGAGAGGCAGAGATAGTGAGAAGGCACGTGTACTTGCTGGAGACAGAGAGAGGCAGAGATAGTGAGAAGGAAAGTAAGAAATCACTCCCAGGGGGAATGGCCACACCACAATTCCTTTTCCTCCATTTTCCTCCCAGGATCTTGGGCATGCACACACATGCACCCAGTGTGATTTTTAAGTCACCAGATCTAGGACTCAAACTTTGATTGACCACGTGGGAGTCCAGTGACGTAACTGCTATGCCATCTGCTGGCACCTAAATTTTTGTTTTACATGGAGCCCTCTGGTAGTGATGCAGAAGTTCTATTTTTCTTTTTTTCTTAATTCATGGTAGAGCATGTTTGTGAGCACATGAAAGAGAAAGAGAGGGAGGCACACTTTCCACAGGCTCTGATCACAGTGTAACTGCATTCCACCTTTCCTTCAGTTTGTGGTCTCTGGGGCACACACATGTGGGTCTTCCATGTTTTAGGTGGACTGGACAGGGAAAACAAACTTAGATCATCATGTGGTATCCAGAATCTCTAGACCAGCACAGTACTTCTGTGTGTCACACAGCCTGCCCAAAGTCCAATTTGAGTAAAAGGAAATTGGAATCAGGGAGACAAGTCTGAAAACAACAGCAATATATGACAGATGATGAGGACTACTAGAATTAAAGCCCCCATTGGTGACTAATGGGAGAGTGGAAAGTGAAAGAGAAGGGTAATAATAAATGTGATGAATAAAAGGATGATTATATCAACTGCTCAATGGAAAATGATGAGGAAGGACAGGTTTAAGAGAGAGATAATATTATTTGAATATTTTGAACCAAGAAGTTTCTGTGTGATGTTTAGAAGACATGAAAATCAGAAAGCTGTATTTATGATTTTGAAGCTCAGCTCTCATAAAACTTCTTGATAGAATTTTAGGCTAGAGGTATCAAGTTAGAAGACATCAGCAGATAAAAAGTAATATAGATTGATCAGACAGATAGACTCAAATGAATTTTTTGCTAATTATATTCATAGTGGCAGGTACTTGGCAGTATGCAATAACTATGTGCCAACTAAATATGAGAAAATGTAAAGTTGTGAGAATAGGCATACAGGCCTAGAGAAAGAAACTATGAGTGAGCAGGAGTGAAGTGGATTTAGGTGGAAGAACATTAATATTTTAGATATAGGTAATAGGCCCTCAGAGAACAAGTAGGAATATACAGGAGTACACACAGAACTGAGTAAAAGAAAGAATAAAATTAAGGAAACAAAAATAACCACCAAGTCTAAATCCACTGCTGCCCTACTTCATGTGACATTGATGAAAGTGTCAACTGGGTTCTACAACAGAGGTAGAACTAAAAAGGATTAATTGGTTCTTCTCTAAAGTGTGATTCATGGATGTGTAATATGATGATGATAATCACAGGGCACCTTCACCATCCTGTGGAGAAAGTCTTCAGGAAAATGAAAGGAACACACCAAGGAGGTAGAGCTAATTTCCATTGCTTAAAGCTTTATGTTCAGCAGTAGCTGAAATCATCTACTGTCTTGGGCTAATAAGAGCATTTATACATAAATTATTTTGAGATGAGTTTCTGTTGCTATTAAGGCAAATAACCCAAATTAAGATGATGCTTTAGACTGAACTCTTGGGCCAGCAAGTGGCATGTAGTTTCAGGCACTGGATTACACATAACTGCTGGTTTGACTTCTGGATCCAGGATCTTGGAAGTCACTCTGGGCATGTGTTCATGAGTGCCCAAGATCCCAGAGAAGAATGAAGGAGAAGAGATTGTGGCATGGCCAACCCCTCTGAGAATGTGCACACCTCTCTTGCAAGTGCATGCACCCTATAACAAAGAAAATTGCTAAAATAGAGATCTGGAAATTATCCATTTTCCACCTTTCTTTTCACATCCTTTCATCTCTACTATGAAAATATTTTCCAACTCATTTCACTTAACATGTCCATTGTCTTACCCTATCAGTTTAAAGTTATTTACCTGCCTCTAAGCACAATAATTTCTTTGTTTTTCAGAGAGATATTTTTGCTATCTGGTGCATGCAATCACCAAAGAGACAGAGAGACAGAAAGTGAGAAATCTCCCCCCCGAGAGGATGGCCACTCCACCGTCCCTTCTTCTCCATTCTCCTCTCAAGATCTTGGGCACACACATGTGTGCCTGGTGTGAGTTTTAAGCTGCTAGATCCGGGACTCAAACCACAGTGGACTACATGGGAGTCCAGTGATGCAACCATTATACCATCTGCCAGTCCCAGTGCAATAATTTAACTGTTCTTATGTATATACTTGTTTCCGTCTACTATTTTCGACAGAGTAGCTTGTTAAATTTTAAAAACTTACTATATTATTCATTTCCTGCTTGAAGGTCTTTAATGGCTCCCCATTGTACATAACCTGCTCTATTGCCTCCTATGTATCCTCAGCCAATATCTCCTCATTTTGTTCATTTCTTCCTTTTGTTTCCCCATACTAAAAATCTTTTCTTGATTTAAATATTTTTTTAATGTTTTTTTTTCCTTCTATCTCAAATGTGCTTTCTTTCATATAGTGATTCTTATCCCTTAAGTCTTAGCTTAAATGTCACCGCCTTATTTTAGAGACTCCTAAAATAAGTCTCTAAGGACACTGCAGTCCAAAATAGGTTCCCTCTATCTAATCTGTAGCACCTCACTCTCCTTTCAGTGGATTTTCTGTAGTTTGTAATTATTCTGTTGATTAGTTATTACTTTACTTTTTTTATTTATTTTTTGATTGGTTATTTAGTATACATCTTTTCCACTAAATTAACCTCTCTAAAAGAAAATATGATCTATCCATAGTAATCTGTGCTGGTTAATGCTTCTATGTGGCAGGCTGAGGCACCGTTAAGGCCTGGGTTAAATTTCTGACCCACGCTGAAAAGCAGAACATCGTATGAGGCCAGCAGGAGGCATAGTGGTTAAGATGCTGGACTCCCACTTGGCCAACTGTGGTTCTAGTGTGGATCCAGCAGCTTGAAACTCAAACCAGGTGCATGTGTGTGCCTGCCCAAAATCCCAAGCAGAGAATGGAAGAGAAAGGATTCCATGTCGCTATTCCCCTCTTGGTGGAGTGATTTCTCACTTTCTGTCTCTTTCTGTCTCATTGGTGAGTGCACGTGCCATACAGCAAAAATTTCTCTCTCTAAAAGAACCATAGCGTGGTGGTATGAGCCATAATCTTAGCTATTTGAGAGGCTGAGGCAGAAGAATCTAGGTACATAGTCGGATATGAGTGAGCAACCCTGAGATAACGGGAAAAGAACATCCATGTCATCAATCATAGCTTATCAGGGGACTCCTTTCTTCTGGGTCTCTTTCCTCCTTCCTGCCTCTTAGGAGGGGGAATTTCATCTCTTTTTTTTTTTTTTTTTTTTTTTTTTACTTACCTAAGCTTCCTTCGAAGAATTTATTATCTTCCCTCCTGCCATTCTGTATATGCATACAGGAATTTACCAAGATGCTTAGTCTACATCCTACTTCACACTTGAGCAGTACACTGATACAGACAGAACTGTCCTATGTGGATGCTCATACCTTCAAAGTCCACACTGGGAATGCCTAATCAGGTTATCAGACTCCTTACCTGGCAAGAAGTATGCAAGTGCAGATACAGAGTCATGAATTCAAACAAAGGAGCCTACTATGACAGACCTCCTCTCCTAAATATTCATGACCAGACCCTCTAAAAAAAGTAGTACCTAACCCCATTTCCAGCACAGTTGTCCTCCTCAGACAGCCACCCATTCCACATGTCTTTTTGGTGTGTAGTATATTTTTCTGTTAAAAAGCCTCGACCTTTTTATTGAAAATTTACTTTACTTGTGTTTGTAGCTTCATTCTGTGATCTCAAGGTAGGTCCCTAATCTTAGGGATCTGGACCAAATAAAACAAAAGTAGAATATTTCACACAGCACAGCTCAGCTCCCATGTCTTATATCAGATCATGACATCGTGAGATCTTATTTTAAAAAAGAAGGGATCATATCTCTTATGTTCACTTCTTTATACCCAGTGCTTAGATCAATATATGTAGAAGGAATTAATAATAATACTTGATTGCTTAACTGGATTTATTAAGTAATCCATTTATTTCTGTAGACATAGCCTGAGGGTACTCGGAAAATAAAAGACAATTATTTTTAAATATGTCATTAAACCACCCAATGAAACCATCTCATACTCGGCTTTGGCTATTTAAAAAAATGCGGTTGTAAACATTTTGCAAAAATTCCATCTTTTTTTTTTTTTTTTTTTGAGAGATTTTCACTGTAGGGCGCGTGCGCTCGCCAGACAGACAGAGAGAGACATAGAGACAGAAAGCGAGAAATCACCCCCCAGGGGGGATGGTCACGCCGCAATCCCTTCTCCTCCATTCTCCTCTTGGGATCTTGGGCACGCACGCACTCGCGCCCGGCGTGAGATTTAAGCCACCGGGTCCGGGACACGAACCGCGGTCGACTACGTGGGAGTCCAGCGACATAGCCATTACGCTAACTGCTGGTTCCCAAAAATTCCATCTTTTGAAGTTAATGTTATAAGACATTTGAAGTTAGGTACTTTTGTATTAACTAAGCAGTATGGAAATAACATAAATAAGAAAAAAAAACACAAGTGAATGTTTTGTCCCTTGCAAATATGTGGGCTTAAAAATCTTTGTCTAAGATTTATCCCACAGGCTCAATTGTTATTGTATTTTATCCTTTTATCCATCTAAGGGAAATAATTGGTTTGAGAGCAGCATTAACTATAGTAGAATTTGAGATGAAAAACAAAACAAATAAAAAATCAAAAATAGGACAAAACCCCAAATAATCTCTTTTCTTTAGGAAAGCATGAAATTATATGGTTAAAATGTAATGTATTTTAGTAAATTATCTGAGTTTCTTATTTGGCAACTTTTGAGACGTCTGATCTAATTTTATGCTAGTCAGAGATTTCCAGTGAAATAGAACCAATAAATAGGATATATAAACATAATATAATATACATATTTTATTTTTATTTATTCTATTGTAACTATACTATATAGTCTTATTACATAGCATTACTTAGCATATTTAGCAGATGTTGAGAACAGAAAGTTCATTAGAAGTAGCATCTGTGTTAAAATAATTTATCATCTGTTTTAGGTAGATTATAACACAAGAAGAGTGAACTCTTTAAGTGTTAATTTGTATAGCATATATCAATGGAATAAAGGTGGGCTGCAATAGTAAGGAATTTGCATTGTCAAAAGGACAGTTAGGATTAGGTAAATTAAAGAACATGGAAGGTGAATAACGGCCCATGAGTAAAGAATATTTGGAAGATTCTAAAGAGAAATCGTCCCTAGAACATACACGCACAGTGGAGTTGCGGACCAGCCTAAAGCAGAGATGCGTCCATCAGCTTTGAAGCAAAATTAAAATAGTGTCCTTGCCTCAGGTGGGAAAACACCCTTGTAAATGAATAAATGATGGTAGTCATAGATTTTCTGTTTGAGTAAACGATGGATGAATTACTCAATAAGCAGCCTGTCTATAGAAAGGTCTGGTTTCTTATCACATATCCTCCATACAGAAATGCGAGCATTTGCATAGAAATGAATTGATTTCAGAAAGGGCAGAAAAGGGGAAGCAATGGAGAAAGTTGATGGAGCTGGCAAGA
This sequence comes from Tupaia belangeri chinensis, assembly GCF_000334495.1. Taxonomy (NCBI): domain Eukaryota; kingdom Metazoa; phylum Chordata; class Mammalia; order Scandentia; family Tupaiidae; genus Tupaia; species Tupaia belangeri. The sequence continues at coordinate 288,641 of NW_006159750.1, forward strand.
GAGTGCAGAGGAAAATATCCTCATGGATTTGTTTAATACGACTCTGTTCCATTTATGGAATATGCTGCCTTTGGTAAATTAACTTATGTGGCTGCCTCACATCCATGTCATTTTAGATAAGAAGGTAAAAAATACGGTTATAAAAGGGGAGTAATGACTATTTTGTATCTATAAATCATTCATCACATGAAGTCTTAATAGAAAAGTTATATATTTGGGCATTTGAAAATAAGTGGACCATACCAATTTTAAGAAACTTAAAGCAGATCCTAAAAGTGGAAATTTCTCATATGTAGAATCAGAGTGGATTTTTCATGTTTTACTTATTATTTTTAAAAAACTTTAAGGTTTCCAATAAAAATATTTTGAAGAAAATAGATTTTTTTCTATTCAGTGTGTCTAATTGAAAGTAAAGCTTTATAGAATTACATTTTACATGAGAAATTACTCTGGGCCTCTCTTTCCACCTCCTTTTTAGTCTTAAACAAATATATTTGTTGCTATTATATTTTAGAGAAATGTTATCTTTGAGTTTTAATAAATGTTTGAAAAAAACACTCAGAAAAACTTGGAAATACTGTAGCAAACAAAATAAAATGTTTTCCTACTTTAAGTTTCTTTTATTTTTGTAAAATTTGCTATGTGCATTGTGACTCTTTAGAAGATGGCATATTACCAAAATATTTTTCAAGCATCTAGATTTCAAAATCTCTTTTTAAAAAATTCTTAAAGAGCTAGAACTCTGTAGAATATACTACTAAATATCTTCCATTCAAAAAAAGCTAGTTAAATGCTAACATCAAAGTAATGTCATCCTGCAGGTAAGCTCTACTTTAAGATACTGCCAGACACAAAAATCCCAGGCAGAATGCTTTTTAAAAAGGATTTAATGTAGAGTTTTTCCCTTATAAACCCTTAAATATGTTTAAGTGTTTTAAAGTGGGTAGTATATTACAATGGTTAAGAACCAGGTTTTAGGGACCAGCAGGTGGTATAATGGTTATGTCCCTGGACTCCCAAGTAGTTGACAGTGATTCAAGTCTAGGACTGTCAACTTAAAACTCAAGCTGGGTGTGTGCCCAAATTCCTGAGAGAAAATCAGGAGGAGAATGGAGGAGAAGGGATTGCAGGATGGCTATCCCCTCTGGGGGTGATTTCTCACTTTCTGTCTCCTGTTTCTCCAATGAGCACATGGGCCCTATAGCAAAAAATCTCTCTTAAAAACAAACAAACAAACAAACAAACAAACAAAAACACTAGGTTTTAGAGTCAGATGTATTGAATTCAAGTTTATCTAACTGATTATATGACCATATGCAGGTCTTTGCTCTCCAAGTATTACCATAGTCCTAAAAATGGGGCCAATAGCAATCCTTCTAAGATGTATGAAGGTTAAATGTGATGAGCATATAGTAGTACTGTACATAACTAGCAAAAACTACATGCTGTTATTCTTATACTAAAATTTAGTATTACATTTAAGAAAGTATGGTTTGGTATGCAAAAACTTAACCATTAAGCATTAGCCACTGTCAACTAAGTCAGTCTGAAAAGACGGGTTGAAATAAAAGTCTTAAATGATTCTGAATTTCCTGTGTTATATCATTTATGCTATTGTGAAAATTAGAAAGCATCTTTTCCATGAGATGGGGATAACTTATTGAAGTTTCAGAAATACCTTGTTAGAACTCTGTAGAATATACTACTAAATATCTTCCATTCAAAAAAAGCTAGTTAAATGCTAACATCAAAGTAATGTCATCCTGCAGGTAAGCTCTACTTTAAGATACTGCCAGACACAAAAATCCCAGGCAGAATGCTTTTTAAAAAGGATTTAATGTAGAGTTTTTCCCTTATAAACCCTTAAATATGTTTAAGTGTTTTAAAGTGGGTAGTATATTACAATGGTTAAGAACCAGGTTTTAGGGACCAGCAGGTGGTATAATGGTTATGTCCCTGGACTCCCAAGTAGTTGACAGTGATTCAAGTCTAGGACTGTCAACTTAAAACTCAAGCTGGGTGTGTGCCCAAATTCCTGAGAGAAAATCAGGAGGAGAATGGAGGAGAAGGGATTGCAGGATGGCTATCCCCTCTGGGGGTGATTTCTCACTTTCTGTCTCCTGTTTCTCCAATGAGCACATGGGCCCTATAGCAAAAAATCTCTCTTAAAAACAAACAAACAAACAAACAAACAAACAAAAACACTAGGTTTTAGAGTCAGATGTATTGAATTCAAGTTTATCTAACTGATTATATGACCATATGCAGGTCTTTGCTCTCCAAGTATTACCATAGTCCTAAAAATGGGGCCAATAGCAATCCTTCTAAGATGTATGAAGGTTAAATGTGATGAGCATATAGTAGTACTGTACATAACTAGCAAAAACTACATGCTGTTATTCTTATACTAAAATTTAGTATTACATTTAAGAAAGTATGGTTTGGTATGCAAAAACTTAACCATTAAGCATTAGCCACTGTCAACTAAGTCAGTCTGAAAAGACGGGTTGAAATAAAAGTCTTAAATGATTCTGAATTTCCTGTGTTATATCATTTATGCTATTGTGAAAATTAGAAAGCATCTTTTCCATGAGATGGGGATAACTTATTGAAGTTTCAGAAATACCTTGTAATGAAAATGACTCATCTGCTGGGCAATTCTAAAGCATAACGCTTATATTTAAAGGTATTACAATAAATTCCTGTATCTAAAATCTATTTGAAGAAACTTATCATTGTATTTACTTTAAAGCATTTCTAATTTCTTAACAAAGACTATTAGCACTTTTTTTTTTTGTAATTAGTTGCAAGGGTATCACACATTCAGTTTGCCAGTAAGACTATAAGAACGTTATTACAATATGCGCATACACACACACACACAGACACACACACATTCATACCCTCCTCCACTCTGGGCTTAGATGCATACATAAGGAGACTTCAAAGAATTCTTGAAAAATGTATATTATAAAAAAATTGGGTATTTTTGGCACCAAAATAGTGGTTTTTGAAATGAAGCTATTTCAAGAAAATTTTGCACCAAAATAAACTCATACTTTAATGCTACTTTCCATGAACTTTTAAAGTGTCCTTGTATGCATACATAGATATTATTCAAATGTGTGTATTCCTATATATTTTTATATGTAAATTATATATGTCTATCATGCACAGAGCAGACATTTGCAGTTTAAAGGACAAATAAAATATATAAAACTTTTATAAACACTTTATAAATATATGTAATAATATATAAAGTTTATTGATTTCCTTCATGAGATAGAGAAAGAGAGAGAGAGAGAGATGGACACTTTCAAAAAGATCTTTATGCCATGATCTCCTCCCAGCATCTGTCAGCTGAAATCACAGGCACATACATTCATGCCCAGTATGGACAAAGAGGCCTCAGGACATGATCTAGGAACTTCTGTGGGTCCAGCATTGCAGAGCACTGCATTACTGCTGCATTACTTTTTGACCCCTACATATTACTTTGAATTGCTAATTAGTTTTTGATGTTATAAAGACCAGAGACACACTCATAGTAGCTTAGCAAGTGGTAAATTATTTAAGGATACAAAGGAAAGTAAGACATGCTTATCTTAGAAGCTACACAGGAAGAACAAAACACTGCTCATGATGCAGTCATAGTTCTACTAACCTGACAGTAGTTCAAGGTTTTCTCCATCTTTAGAGATGATGAGATTTATGGTTTTGATATTCTGGCATTTTTCCTTTGATACTTCCAACCACATGACTGATTCTCTGTGACTCACAAGCACTTCAAAGAGAAGGTGTGATTGGTTTGGCCAGTCACAGTGAAAATGTCAGGCTGATTAAGCAGAACTTTCAAAATGGTCAGTCAATGTATTGATCATGTATCTGTTAAGCACCTAATGTGTGCCAATCACTTTTCCAGATTCCTCTTGGGCAGCAAAATAATCAGAACTACAACTTCATGAAACAGTCTAGCAGTTCAGACAGGCAGCTGGCTTGAAAGACAGCATTATGGGGCATATTGCATAGTTCAAGATAAACCATGGAGGAAGCAGGAGTCCTAGGCACTCAGTGAGTCTGCAGTTATCACCAGCATTGCATGTTTTAGTTCTTCATGATAATTATAATACTAAAACAAGACAGATATTCCTGTTACCTTGTATAAAATATATAAAAGAAACATCTATCTGTAATGTTAAACTTTAAAATTATTAACATGAGTGAATAAATACATGCCAGGTAATTTAGATTGATTGGATTATTTCATTGGCTCTTTCTAGAAAATGATTACTTTCCCTCTGCACATTATACGTCAGGAAATAGTCTATATGTAGGATTACACCATTGTTTTCCTTTTTATTTTAGAGCAGAGTAAGATCTTATAAAATTTTCATCAAGATGCTAACTAATTACTGAAATAAGTCATACGAATCATCTTGTGAGAGGTCTGCCTCATCAGGATGCCTTCCTAAAGCTCATGTCTACCTCACCTTCTACACAGGCCGATTTTTACAAGTACTTCTCCATCTCATTATTTGTTGTCTCTGAACTTTTCTCCCCCTCCCTCAATTTTACCATTCATCTTTTCCTTTTCTCTTCACATTCTTTTTTTTCAGCATCTGATATGTGTGATATCATATACTCTGCCGTAGTTTTGGGTTTCCTACTTATTTCCATTGGGACGACATTTTATAGCACAATAAAATCTTATTACAACTAATAAGTATGCATGAGTTAAGTAAATATTCCATTCAGCATATATTTATTAAGCACCTTATATATGCTGGTATTAAGTTAGCTGGTATGAATACAGCAATGAAACAAATAAAATAAAAATAGACAAATATCCCTGCTTTCTTGGTGTGCACATTCTAGTGGACAAAAGTAAATATGCAGATATCAATATGCAACTCATATAATCAATCTAATGTTGCAGTAACTCACATTACTGGATGAGTCTATTGATTAAGGAAAGTCACTATAATTTAGTTCCAATTTAATAAGAGGTTATATTCAAACATTTTCAGTATAAACACAGGATCATGGCTTCTCACTTTTGTAGATGGAAACATGATTATTTACAATTCTTTCTTTACAAGGCCCTTTTAATTGTTATTCTCTATTGTATATGTATGAATAGAAGTCTATCCCATTTTTTGATTGTATTTAAAAAGATAAAACAAAATGTGTTGTCCTTGCCTGTTCAAATATTAAATTTTTTTTTTCCTAAACACTAAAATCTCTTTTCTTTCAGTGATTCTCACATGTAATGGTATTATTGAGTCGTTGGACATATTTTTGCATTAGAAAAACAGAAAAACACATCATGACTTTTCCAACGACCCAATAGTTTCTGTTTTACAACGCTAATCTTATCTAGTGTGAAGCATTTCAGTTTTTGAAAGTCTTGCTCACAAAAATGATTTTCTAATTTTGTTTCTATGCTTTAACCAAAAGTGGCTAGCACATTGCTTTAGTCATCACAGCTAAAAACTAGTGAAAAGAAAATATTTGGCATTTAGAACATCTGTTGAATGTCAATCTAAGGTTGACATTTTATGACTTTTTTTAGCTACATAATTAAGGGCAGTTTTAAAACTTTCGACTTTTAATTTACTGTATGATTTTTTAATTTACATTTAATCAATTTACTTTCTAATTGAAGCTTGTTATGAACTGAATTGTGTTCCCTGCTCCAAATTCACATGTTAAAGCCCTACTGTCCACTGTGATTGTATTTGGAGATGAGGCCTTCAAGGAAGTAACCAAGATTGAATGAGGTCATAGGGTAAGACCGCATTGCAGTAGGTCTACTGTCCTTATAAGAGATACCAGGAGTGCTTGCCACAGAGGAAGATCCATATGAGGACATATATGCAAGCCAGGAAGAGAGACCTCATCCAAACCAACCCCTGTTGTAATGTTGATTTGGTATTTTCAGCCTCTAAAACTATGAGAAAATAAATTTCTGTTGTTTAAGACCAGTCTCTGGGATTTTACTATAAGATCATGAACAAACGAATACAAAACTCTTATTTTAATTTTTTTTAAAAACAACATCATGTGGTTCTTTTTTTTATTTTTAGAGGTTTTTGCTATAGGGTGTGTGTGCTCGACAGAGAGACAGAGAGACAGAAAGTGAGAAATCACACCCAGGGGAGATGGCCACGTTGCCGCAATCTCTTCTCCTCTCGGAATCTTGGGCATGCACGCACACACAGGCCCGGTGTGAGTTTAAGCTGCCGGGTCCAGGACTTGAACCGCAGTTGACTACATGGGAGTCCAGCGACACAGCCATTACGCAAACTGCTGGTTCCCATCATGTGGTTCTTGAAGTGACAAAATTCTTACCTTGACAGTCTAATTTAGCACTGTGGTAAGGGTTAAGAGAGAAAGAAAGAGACACCTCTAGTGGAGTCTTCATGCTGTGATTCATCCCTAGTCTCAGCTTGCTCGTATGTGTCAATGTGTACAGGGAGATCTCCTGGGGCAATAACCTGAGGCCTTCCCAAATGACCTCAGCATCACAGAACATTATATTACTGCTGTGCCACTGCAAATGACTTAAAGTTCCACTTTATTATCGACTGATTGATTTATTCATTCAACATATATGTAATAAAATTTTTCTACCCACTAGTAACTGGAAATACAGTCAAATGAGAAGCAGCTGTTAACTGTGGTGTTCACTTTCTGTCTGTTATAGAGGCAGATGATAAATAAATTGCATCCAGTGGTTATAGGTTCTTCAAATAAAATAAGTGTAAATGTTTAGCGGGCGAGCATATGTGGGGAGGAGTGAGGTAGAAGTGGTTTATATAGGGTGATCAGAGAGACTGTCTGAGGAAATGACAAGTGAGGAGATGGCAGAAGACGTTTGACCTTCTGTAAATGAAAGAAAGAGCCTGGTGATGGGGTGGGCAAATGGATTCTAAATTGGTAGAATAAAGGAACATTCTTTAGACAACTGTTTTTAAACTTCTCTAAAACTTTCAGTCCTCAGAAAGAATTGCTTGGTAGATTTCCAGTCTAGTAATTTACACTTCAGCTATGCCCATTCTACTATTTAGACTACGGTTTACAATTTAAATGATCAACTTTTAATTGTCAAGACTTCTAGGGAATTCTTTATTATATATTGAACATCTTTTTAAATATTTCCAAATATATTAATTATACTTTAAACTCTTTTTTCTGGTTGTTGCATTAACTTTGCTTTTTCCCTCAAAACCTCAAATGTTTTTGTTTTTACAGCAATGTGGTTCTGAATATATTTTCCAATATGTCTTTCTTCTATATTTCTCCTTTTTGGATCTGATCTTATTTACTTCCTGTCTTTAAATTTTGTTTTTGCCTCCTGTGGACTTCCAAAATTAGTATGACTCTGATAATTTTTAAATATTTAAGTTGCTATTCACTAGAGGAATTTGTATAGTAATTTAAAAGCTATACAGAATGGCTATAAGTGGTAGCATAAGATAGCTACTTCATTTTATCATAGACAAAAGGTACAAAATCTTACTACCTAGGCTTGGTGGGCAAAGAGATTGGGATATTAGATGATCTGTCATGGAGACTATTCAAGAAACTATCTATTCTATCACTACATCCCAATTGCAATAATTTCCCCCATTTTGTATACTGAATGTTTCAGGAATAATAATATAAAATCTATATACTTATATGCATATCTCAATTTCTTTCTACATTCTTCCATAAAAAAAAGGAAAATTATTTTTATCCAATGGCATATCCAGAAACACTGTATACAGAATGTGCATGTGTGATGTACACATGTTTCAAGCCACTCTGTCATGGATGAAGAGAATTATGAAGAGGACAAGGAAGACAAGATATACTGTCTGGCTTATATGGAAGTGGCAAAAATCTAGCTCAAACTAATTTAAGATTAAATAAAGTGTACTAACTCACATAATTGAAAAGCTGAGAATACAAATAATGTCCTCAGAGCCTATTCTTTGGATGTTCCTTCATTGTGTGGATTGGATTACTGGGAAGGTTCTCTCCTGTGATGGAAAGAAGGATCCTGCTGGCTACAGGCTTACAAGAGTTTTATATCTTGGAGGTCTTACTAAAGAGGGTTCTTCTCTCTTACATTATCAATATAACAAATCTTTTTAAGGACCGCTGTTTGGGCCACATGATGTATTTGTTTCCTATTGCTGCTTACTAGAATGTTTGTATTCTCCTTAAATTCATATGTTGAAACCTATGTAGTTGATCGCATTAATATTAAGAGGTGAGGCTTTTAGAATAGGTCATGAGGATAGAGCCTTCATATATTTCTAAATTAGTGCTCCTATAAAAGAGACCCAAGAGAGCTAGTTATAAACTTACCTGCATGAGGACACAGCAAAAAAGTAGTTTTTATGAACAAGTGGGTCCTCACACATAGTCAATCTGTCAATATCTTGATCACGGACTTCCCAGACTTCACAACTGTGACAAATAAATTTTTGTTTATTAACTACCTAGTCTAAATATTTTTGTTACAGCAGCTCAAATGAACTGAGACACTACTATAACAAATTGCGAATAAACTTAGTGAGTTAAAAAAATACACTTGCATAATTTGCAATTCCAGAGATCAGATGCCTGGAAGGAGTCTCTTTTGCTTAAAATTGGAGTATGGTAGGACTGCATTTCTTTCTTCAGGCTCTAGGGAAGAATTTGTTTCCTTGACATTTTCAGCTGCAATAAGCTGCCTGCATGCTTTGGTCCTAATTCCTCTGTTTCCTTCTTCCATGTTTAAAGACACTGGTGATTACAAAGGCTCCAACTGGATAATCCAGAATAATCTCCCTGTTTTAAGGTTACACTGATAGTATCATCAACCTCAATTCTATCTGTTACCTGAATTCTACTTCGCCACAACGTATTCACAGGTTCCAGAAATTAGGACATGATCATCTTTCAGAGGCCATTATATCATGCATAGCCATCTTTTATGGGAAGGAGGATGAGGCACCATGTTTGGTCTGATCTGTGTCTGGTGTCCACTTTCTCTATAAGAGGGTAGAGACAGGAACAGAGAAATTGGGAAACAATAAAAACGGGCTCAAAAATAGTTGAAAAAGGGCTTTATTGAAAGCCCTCTTATATAAAAGAGGGAAATATGTATACGTAGATGCTAAGAAGAAAAATAAAAGCAGTAAAGTGATTTAAAGATAGTTGGGGTTGGAATAGAAGACTTGGACCTCTGCCATCACATTGTGTAGAATTTAGCAAAGAGGATGAAGAGTTCTGGATATCCTGTAATGACTAACTTGCAAATGAGTAAAGGGAAAAATAAATTCTCTGAAATTAGGTAGAGGTGGGGCTGTGAGTACTGAACAGGGAAGGGACAAGTCTGCAGGAGCTAGTTATATGAGAAAAAGGAATGGTCAAGAGATGTTCATGAGTCTTAGTCAGACCACCAACCAGGCTTCAGGAAGACAGGACACAAAGTCAAGGGTGAGGAGAGCTCAATGTAAGGAACCAACCCTCAGAGGGCCTCTCTGCAAAAGAAATGAATGAGTTGAGCTTAAGAAAAATGACCTATATTAAGACGTGTAACTGAAAGTATATGTAAGCAAATTCATATGCACACAGACATACACATATTCATATAGTCATCTCCATGGCTTTTACTATCTTTTAGTTCAGTTTGTCTTCATGTGGCATTATTCTGTACAGAAATCATTCATGTGAAGCAAGATAGTTGATAACTACTTCATATTTACATTCTCATGTATAGTGATCTTTCCTCTAAGAATATAGCTGTCTCTGAAGAGTTAATGTACTGGGAACAGAGTTAATCACTGGGAACAGAGAAATAGTTTCTTTGACCAAGCTGGCTTGTAGGACTGGTCCTGGAGTTAGGCATGGGTACCATGACAAAAAGATGCTTCAGAAAACACACAGGAGTGAATGTAGTGACTCTGCAAAGGAACTAATAATAGAAGATAAGGGAAATATGGTAGGCAGATAAAACAAACAATTACAAACCAAAAACAAGCAATACTACCACCTCCAAGAGCACACTGTAGTCCCATAATACAGACATATTTCATTACTGCCTTTCACTTTATTGGGTTTCATAGATACAGAGACAAGTCAGCAGTTTGTAGCAACCTTAGGTTGAGCAAGTCTATCTGCACCATTTTTCCAACATCTTGTGCTCACTTCATAAACTCGTTACATTTTGGTAATTCTTCCAATATTTAAAACTTCTTCCTTATTATTCCTGTTTTGGTGAAGTGTGATCCATGATCTTTGATATTGCTATTGTAATTGTTTGGGGGCACCACAAACTGTCCCCATTTAAGACAGTAGATGTAAGGAAATGTGTGGATTCTGACCACTTCAACATCTGGCCATTAGCTTATCCCTCATTCCTCAGGCCACTTTATTCTCTGAGACATAACAATATTAAAATTAGGCCACTTAATAATCCTAAAATGGCCTTTAAGTATACAAGCAGGAGAAAAAGTAACATGTTTCTCACTTCAAATAAAAAAATAGCAATGAGAGATCAGTAGATGGTGTAATGGTTACATTGCTAGACTCCCAGGTAGTTTACTGCAGTTTGAGTCATGTACTGGTGGCTTAAAACTCAGGCTGGGCACGTGTATGTATGTGACCAAGATCCTGAGAAGAGAATGGAGGAGAAAGGATTGCAGAGTGGCTATCTCCCCTGGGGGATGATTTCTTGTTTTCTGTCTCTGTGTTTCTCTGTCCCTCTGGTGAGCGTGCACACCTTATAGCAAAAATCTCTTTTAAAAAACAGAAATGACTAAATGAGTGAGGAAGGCAGGTTGAAAGTCAACATAATTCAAAAGCTAGGTGTCTTGCACCTACCAGTTAACCAAGTTATGAATTCAAAGAAAAAGTTCTTGAACAAAATTTAATGTCCTTTACCACACAAATGTTAAAGAAGTAAAACAGCCACATTGCTGATACGGATAAAGTTTTAGTCTGGATATAAGATCAAAACAGCCTCAACATTTCTTTAACTCAAAGTCTATGCAAGGCATTAACTCTTTTCAGTTCTATGAAGGCATAGGGAGATGAGGAAGATGCAGAAGAAAAGGCTGAAGCTAGCACAAGTTGGTTCATGAGCTTTTAAAAAAAAGATCTCTATAACATAAAAGTGAAAGATAAAGTAGCAAGTGCTAATGTAGAAGCTACAGCAAGTTATCTGTAATTCATGAAGGTGGCTACATTAAACGACAGATTTTCAATGTAGACAAAACAGCCTTCTATTGGAAGATGATGCCATATAAACTTTCATAGAGAAGTCAGTGTCTGCCTTTAAAACTTCAAAAGTCAGGCTAACTCTCTTCCTAGGGGCTAATGCTGTTGATTAAGTTAAATCCAATGCTCATTTACCATTCTAAAATTTCTGGGCCCCTTAAGTTTTATGCCAATTCTACTCTGCCCGTGTTCTGTAAATGGAACAAGGCCTAGGCGACAGCACATCTGTTCATATCATGGCTTACTGAATATTTCAAGCCCACTGTTGAGAACAACTGCTCAGAGAAAAAGATCTTTCAAAGCATTATTGCTCATTGGCAATGTACCTGGTCATCCTAGAGTTTTGAAGTACAAGGCAATTAATGTTTTCGTGCCTGCTAACATAATACCCATTCTTTAGCCCACAGATCAAGGAATAAATTTGGATTTCAAGTCTTATTTAAGAAATAGGTTTCAGGGCTAGCAGGGGGCATGGGGATTAAGGTCAGTGGACTTCCACATGGCCAACCACGGTACAAGTCCTGGACCTGGTGGCTTGCTTTCTCACTTTCCTTCTCTCTCTCTCACTCTGTCCCACTCTGGTCAAATAAAAAAAAATAAATGAATAATTAAAGTTGAATAAAATAATTCTAAAAAAAAAAAAGGCAATCCTTTTTATAACCTATGGTTGGCATAGACAGTGATTCTTCTGATATTTCTGGGCCATGTCAACTAAATATCTTCTGGAAAGAATTAACTTATTTTGATGCCATTAAAAACATTCATGATTTGGGGTTACGCTGCTGGTCTCCACTTCGCTGATCATGGTACAAGTCCCCAACCCAGTAGCTGGAACTCAGACTTCAACATGTGTGTGCATGCCCAAGATCCCAGGAGGAGAATGGACGAGAAGAGGATGTGGCATGATCATTTCCCCAGAGGGGTGATTTCTCATGTTCCCTCTCACTGTGTGTGTGTCTCTCTCTCCAGGGAGCACACATTCCCAAAGGCAAAAACCTCTACAAAAAAAGAAAAATTGTAATTTATGAGAGCAGGTCAAAATACCCTTTTTTTTTTTTTTTTTTGCTTATAGGGCGCATACGCTAACCAGATAGACAGAGACAGAGAGACAGAAAGCGAGAAATCACCCTGGGGGGGGGGGGGGGGCCCCCCGCAAATCCCTTCCTGCAATCCCTTCTCCTCCCCCCCTTTTATTTGTTTGCTATAGGACACAGGCATGTGCTGGAGAGACACACAGAGAGAGGGAAAGTAAAAACACACCCCCTTCCCTCAGGGGTAATGTAATGACTTCTCCATTCTCCTCTGGGATTTGGGATACACACCATACGTGGTGTGCCTGATTTTCAAGCTGCAATATGGAACCGAGGCGCAAAGTTGGTCATGTGCGATCAGGCTCTTAACCTCCATGCTACCTGCCATACTGCCCCCTACTTATGTTGGGCCCCCCTCCCCCCCTTAATGGAATAGAGAATAGGAGACAGACAAGGAGTGAAAGAAATAAATAGATAGGTATTTTTGACAGGGTCTCAATTCTCCTGTCCCAGCCTTCCTGTTTGCTAGTACCACAGTGCAATAGTATGCCCTGACTAGTTAGGTCTAGCTGAGAACCAAACCAGGCAGTCCATGTGGCTCCAATCTCTTGTAGCCAGCACCCTTCTGCCTGCCTTACTGTGGCTGGGACCTGCAATTTCGTATTCATTTTTTAGTTTGTTTGTTTGTTTGTTTTGAGAGGCATAAGCCAGATCCGTATATTAGCCTCCCTGGGAAGGTCTGTGTGCTTGAGCCGGTGGGGGATTTGGGCCTTAGTACCGTCTCGGCAGGCACACCCCCTGGCCCTCCCCAGCTCTACCTGGTCGAAGTTCTGAGCTCTGGGGGTCTGAGACTGGCTGGCCTGCCGGCGGGGGCAAGGCTGGGGCACACCAGGAAGCCGGAGAAGGTGATGGTTTTACTTGCCGTGGTTGCTCCAGGGGCCATAGCTGCAGCGAGGCTGAGCGCCCGGATGGCGTTGCGGCGCCGCAGGGCAGCATCCCCTGGCTCGCATTTCGCGGCAGAGCCGTAAACCGTGGCCGCACCTCACCACGGTTCCTCGTCACTTCACTGAGGGCCTCTGGCCCGGCAGCTCTCACTGCGTGTGGAGAAGTAGGCCCTGGGCAGGTGGCCGCGGAACATGCCGGAAGTGCCTCAAAGTCGCCGCTGACGCTGATGAGCAGTGTCCCAGGTGAGGGGCTGGTGTGGCCGCCTGGGCCGCTTCTGAGACCACCTCAGGCCGTGGATGCTTGGAATGTCCTTTTATTTCTCAGAAATTCTGTGGAGAAATGGAATGAAGATAGTAGTTTATTTTGGCGCAGTTTTTGAAATCCATGTATAATTTTTTCATACTACTAACATTTCACAAAATGTTTGAATGCCCCCTCATAGTTTTAAACCTGCTGCTAATTCTGTCCTGTAGCTGCTAGGATGAAAGACAGACTAAGGCCTGCAACTTGGCTTTCTCCCAGCAGTCAACCAAGAGAGGAGGCAGAAATCATCTTTACCTGAATGCTCTCTCCAGGAATGCTGTGCTGTTTTTTATTTTTATTTTTATTAATTATTTGTTTTTGAGAGGTTTTTGCTATAGGGCACACTTGCTCGCTAGAAAGAGAGAGACAGAGAGACAGAAAGTGAGAAATCCCCCTTCCCCCCTCCCCGGGGGATGATCACACTGCAATCCCTTCTCGTGACTTTAAGCCACCAGGTACGTGACTGGAACCATGGTCGACTACATGGAAGTCCAGTGACATAGCCATTACGCTAACTGCTGGTTCCTTAAAATACCAATATTAATAGTACTTTGGTAGAAGTTGATTTCAACCCTCATGGAGGATATTGAAGCATTCAAGAATCCAAAAGAAAAAAAAGAATCCAGTGGTGAAAGTAACTGTAGGTGTGGTGGGAAGAGCAAGAGAATTAGAAATGGAAACTAAAGATTTAACTAAATTGCTGCAATCTCATGATAAAACGTTTAATGAATGAGGAGTTGTTGCTTCTTATCAATGAGCAAAGTGGTTTCTTGAGATAGAATCTGCTGTTTGTGCAAATGCTGTGAACATTGTTGAAGTGTTTGTCAACAACAAAATATTTAGAATATTACACACATTTAGTTGATAAGACTGTGGCAGGGTTTAGAGGATTGACTCAAATTTTGAAAATGCTATCAAACAGCATTTCATGTTACAAAGAAATCTTTCATGATTAAAAAAAAGTCAATTGAGGGACCAGCAGATGGCTGGACTCCCACGTAGTTGACCATGGTTTGAGTGCTGGACTCATGCTGGGCGTGTGCACATGTGTTCCCAAAATCCAGAGGAAAATGGAGAAGGAATTGCAGCTTGGCCATCCCCTGAGGGGGTGATTTCTCTTTTTGTCTCTTTGTCTCTGGTGAATATGTATGCTCTATAGCAAAAATCTCTCTTAAAAAAAAAGAGTCAATTGATGTGGCATACTTCACTGTTGTCTTTTTTAAAAAAAATTGCTACAACCCCTTCAACCTTTTTTTTTTGGGGGGGGGAGAGGTTTTTTGTATAGGGAGCGGGCGCTCGCCAAAATCCACCACGTCTGGGACTTGAACCACAGTCAACTACATGGTAGTCTAGCGATGTAGCTATTATACCAACTGCTGGTCCCACCCCTTCAACCTTTATCAACCACCTTCTTGACCAGTCAACAGCCATCAATATTGAAGTAAGGTCTTCTACAACAAAAGGATTATGACCAAGTTGAAGGCTCAAATGATTAACTATTTTTTTAGCAGTAGAGTATTTTGAAATTAAGATATTTACATTTTTTGGACATAATGTTATTATATATTTTATAGAGTACAATATTATACAAACGTAACTTTTATAGCACTGGGAAATAAAAAAAAAGACTCTTTATAGCTGTGTTTGCTTTATTAAGGTAGTCTGGACTGAACCTTCAGTATCTCTGTAGTATGACTGCATGTAATATTGATTGTCCATAAAATATAAAAAAAAAAGTCCTATACACCTGGATGCAAAAAAATTACTACCTAAAAAAGGCATTAATTTTAAAGGTAAAAAAAAATTTAAGTGTGAGATCAATAATAATGTGGTAAGAATTATCTAGACACTGCTGACTTACAGCCACATAATTTAATATAATTAGAAATAATATTATGAAATCTAAAAATATTGCCTGTTTTTCCCTTATAAATTTTGTTTAAATGCGTAGAAACCTGTATTACAAATTATGTACAAAAATTATATTCTTAACCATAATAGGGCTAAGAAATATTTTTAAAAAATAATTCTAAACCAAAATAAGATGATGAGTAAATACTGAATAAAAACTACTAGCTATCAGATGCAAGCAAATAAGGAATCATTGCACCTGAGAAATAAAAAATTGATGAGAAATGTAGAAAAAAAGGAATATTTTAGTGTGGTAGGGATTGGGGCAAGTATGGCGTGGTGAGGACAGCCTCCTTAAGAACAACGTTTAGTCATGGTTGTGAGTTTTTTTCTGGCTTTTAATTAAATAGTGTGTGTGTGTGTGTGTGTGTGTGTGTCCTTTACTTATATATTTAGTTATATTTTCATGTTTCAACAAATATTTAATACCCAGTGCTTCACCCAGTTCAAAGACTTACACATCTTTTGTCAAGAATCATATTTTATATTTAGAGAATTAAGATATTGGTAATTGCTACATGTAAATAAGTAACTAGGAAGTCTATTTACCTGAATTTGTAATGAGATTTTATGTTCTTTTGATTTTTAAAAAGTTTACACCTTGAGGATAGGTAACTTTAAATAGGGAATGTATTTAGGGCTGATCTGACAACCAAGTTAATTGAAATGTTAAAAGACCTGTGTTTTCAATGGGATAAGAAATCTTTCAAGAGGATCTGTGTCCTTCTTAAAAGAGAGATCACAAAACAAGTGAGACATATGATGGCGGCCATTAGAGAGAAGGATGAATGCCAGTTTGTGAAGTGCTGCTTCAGCTGTCTCAGGAGACTAGCTGCCAAGCACACTCAAGAAGGAAATACGAAATCAGACATTTGTATGTGAGCAGCATCCACCATGTTTGCTCTGAGCAGGGAGAACCATATGAAGCAAGACAGCAAAGGTGAAATCCAACAAGATAGCCTACTTTATTACCATGGCAACCGACCCTGATGAAAAGTAGAAAAACAATAAAATATCTCTGAAAAGAAAAGTCTGTGCTATGGCTACTTACGATCTGAGGAAAGATGCACTTAGGACAAGTTTGACATTTTTACCATTTGGTGATTCCTCATAACAAAGCCATTGGTACTGCTTTTGGGAAATGCTGATTTAAAAAGCACTGCATTTACTAAATTATTTAGTTGGTCTTGTTGCTAAATTCAGACTTATATGTGAAAGCTGTACTTTCAGATTAGAATCTTTCCTGCCATTGCAGAGGTCAAAGCATTAACACTGACACTTTCCTTGATATCTCTTGACAATGACTTTCACCATCATATTTCACATAAAATGTGTGTTCTATAAAAGAAAAGTTCCATGACACTCTGATATTTGATTAAAATTAAAGCTATATTTTGTCTGCATTGATTGAATTCTCAAATTTCACCCATTATTTTTAAAAACG
>NW_006159750.1:305549-310021 GCF_000334495.1 Tupaia belangeri chinensis
GCTGTTGACTGACATATAGTTCAGTAGTGAGGCAAAACATTTTCTTTTTTCTGTTTTGCATCTGTTAACTATCATGGCTTCCTAAATCTTCCCAGACTTCGAGTTTTTCTATAATTGTTTTTATTCAAATAAGGCGTCCAGATTTCTAGAAGTCTGGGAAAGCTTGTTTTGTTTGTTTTTAGATCAGCTCTATTGATTTAATTTACATGTAATAGAATGTACCTTTAAAATGTGAATTATGGTAAATGTATAGTCATATAACTATTATCATAATCAATTTCCTTGCCATAGTAATATATTTTTCACATTAATATTATAGTGTTTGACTCAGGAATTAAAATATGCCTCTTTCATTTATCATACTACTCTCCTTGGATTAACTTACCTTTAGTGATATATAAAAATGATGCACCATTTCCCACTTTGTAATGCTATTATCACCATAAATTTTACATCTGTATGTTATAACTTCAATTATAGAGTGTTATAATTTTAAATTTAAATAATATCTTTTATTTACTTATGCTTATTTACCTGATATTAATACTACTGGTGCTCATCACTCATTTCTGCAGATTTGAATTACAATTTGATACGATTTTATTTTAGCCTGATGAACTTCCTTGTGTTAATATGGGCTTGTTTTAATTTTTATTGATTGGTAAACTTTTCTTTTACATTAATTTTAAAAGGGTCTTTCACTGAACATTAAGTTCTTACATTGTAGGGATTTTATTTTTCCTTTGGCATTTTAACTTTGTACATTGCTATTTGAAAGATTTTTGTCTCCCTTGTGTAGGCCGAGAAATCAGCTATTGACTGCATTTCTGTGATGTACGGGGTTGCAAGCTATCAAGATTTCTCTGTCTGAGGCTTTCAGTTGTTCGACTCTGATGTATTTAGGTGTGGTTCTCTTTCTTTTTATACTATTCAGGGATTCATTGAGGTTGTTGGATAGATAGATTGTTTCTCACCAATTTTGATAGTTTGGGGCAACTATTACTTTTTTTTTTTTTTTTTTGCCAGAGAGCATATGAACTCACCAGAGAGACGCAGACAGAGGAGAGGGAGAAAGCACTCCCCAATGGGATGTGGTCATGCCTCAATGCCTTCTCCATCTCTCCATGCTATTGGGACTTCGGCATAAAATACACATACCAGGCATGTTTTTCATGTGCCACCAGAGCCAGCATTCAAACTACATAGTGGGCCATATGGAATCTGACTCCTTTAACTATTATGATGCGCCAGCCCAGGACACTGTAAATGATTTTCAGTCTCTTGATATTTCTCTTGTTCTCTTGGAACTCTAATTCATACTTATTCAAATGCTTGCTATTGTCCCACATATCTCTAAATATTTCTTCATTTATTTTCTCAGTCTTGTTTCTCTTTTCATTTTACAGATTTTAATAATTCTATTGCTTTATCTCTTAACGTACTAATTTTTTTCTGCCATCTCAAATCTTCTGTTAAACAGCAGAGACCATTTCAGCTATTATACTTTTAAGGTCTAGAACTTACATGAGTTTATTTTCTTAATAATTTTATGCCTCTTTTATTCTTTTATTGGTTTGTTTATTCTTAGCATACTTTCCTTGCTTCTTGAACATGCAATCCTTTAATTCTTTGAATATATAAATAACATCTACCTCCAAATCTAACATTTAGATTCACTTTAAGTCAGTATTTATGGGCTGTTTTTTTTTTTCCCACTAGTTATTGTTTACATTCCTATTTCTTTTTCTAGTTCATAAGTAGCAATTTAATTATAATTATGTATTATAGACAATATATTATAGCTATTCTGGATTTTCCTTTGTTCTTCTAAAGGCTGTTTGTTTGTTTTAGTAGTTAATTATCCAACCTACATATATACTATGAATATGTTTCCACTTCTAGTTAATTATCTTACCTACATATATACTATGAATATGTTTCCACTGTGATATGTAGCTGCTGATGCATTTGCTCAGTATTTCTTTTAATTGGATTGTCAGAAAAGTCAAGTATCTTTCTATGTTTTTCTATTCAAAAATGCATCATGACTTTTCCAATGATCCCCTAGTTTTATTTTCTTAGGATCTCAATTGTGTCTGCAGAGTTTAGAATTATTTCAGCAGAAGATACACTTATACATCTAATTAGTGGTGGGTGTCAACTTGACTGGACAAAAGTATAACTAGGAACCTGATAAAACATTATTCTTGGTGTGTTTAAAGGGATTTTTCCAGAAGAGATTAACATGTGAATCTGAGTAGACTTGATGGATAAGCTTCACCCTCAATGTGGGCAGACACAATTCCATCAGCAAGGACCCTGAGAGAACAAATACAGAAAACAATGGAATCTCTTTCAAGAGAGTGGGATAAACTGCTCTTGCCTTGGACATCAGAACTCAGGGCCCAACTACTTTGGACACAGGGACTCACACCAGAGCCCCCAGGATTCTGGCTTTAGACTGAGAGCTACGCCATTAGCTTTCCGGTGTCTGGGGTCTTTGGACATGGACCCAGCTACATCACCATCATCCCAGGGTCTCCAGGTTGCAGGCAGCCTGTTGTGGGATTTCTCAGCCACCATAGTCTGCAGAGCCAGTTCTCACAGTATGCTCCCTTTTATACATCTACACATATTTGTAGGTTCTGTCTTCCTTGAGAACTCTGATTAATACACACCTCAAGCCAGTGAATTTTCCACTTCTTCCACCCCAGCAGGGTATGAGTTGAAGATTATATGCAAAGATACAGCAAGTTCACAGTCTCTCCATGATTTCAATTTTCGCTGAGCCCTCTGGGGTCTTTTGAACATTTTTGGTATTGCTGCCAGCCCAGCATATTTGAAGAATTTATTTTCTCAGTTCTCAGTGACTCTCTTGCTTTAAAATTCTCTCATTGAATTTCTCCTTGCTCTTCTAACCACCCCAATTTGAGTCCACTGGCTCGGCAGGTAAAGTTTCAGGGTTTCACCAACCAAACTGATAAGACAAGAGTACCTCCAGGCAAGAATTCTACAGACTCATTTTAAAATCTAAATATAGCAACAACTCCTTTTGGAATGAATACGTCTCAAGTTGCTGTCTGCCTTTCGTGATTTTCGAGTTTCCTGAAATTCATTTCTTTTTAATGTTTACCAGTTTTACACTTTTTTCCTATTGAAAGGAATTGGTCAACTGGGACCACTTTCAGGAAAAAAAGAAAACCTCTATTTTTAATGCAATAAAAAACATGTAAGATAGTTAATGCATTAACAATAAAAACCTAAAACAAACAAAATTCTTATACTAGAGTTGCCATAGCCTGTTACTGTAATGCCCAGAGGAAATAATAATAAGCTATCAGTGCAGTTTAAACTATTTTAAAGAAGAATTCATTTTTGTATCCAAGTGCTTCATAATTTAAAACAAAATCTATGAATGATTTATTCACCTTGTCTAGCCCACACAATACTCTCAATATTGAGGAATACACTGTACAATGCAAGCACTATGGCTTTATAGACTTGGTATTAAGGATGGTCATAATGAGATTCTCAAGTGTATTCATGAGAGAAATAAAAAAAAAAAATAACCCCAAAAATATCAATGATAGACCCAGGCATCAAGTTTTCTTTTTCTATTCATGAAATAAGTTTAGGTGCAAAACATATTATTTTGAAGAAAACTAAATATCTGTTTTAGGAAAGCAAGATTTCTTCATTTAAGTTTTAAATTTATTTTATTCATGATAGTTTGTATATGCAAGAGAAGCACTCTTTTTTTTTTTTTTGGGAGTTTTTTTTTTTTTTTTGCTATAGGGCGCATGCGCTCGCCAGACGGACAGAGAGAGACAGAGAGACAGAAAGCAGGAAATCACCCCCCAGGGGGGATGGTCACGCCGCAATCCCTTCTCCTCCATTCTCCTCTTGGGATCTTGGGCACGCACGCACGCACACGTGCCCGGCGTGGGTTTCAGCCCCCGGGTCCGGGACTCGAACCGTAGTCGACTACGTGGGAGTCCAGCGACATAGCCATTATGCTAACTGCTGGCCCTCCAAGAGAAGCACTCTCAACGAGGGCTCTGTCACACTGACCTCTTTCCCCAGCCTTCCAGTTTGTCAAGATCTTGAGCATGTATACATGTACATGCCATGATTTCAAGCGGACCTGGGGATTTGAACCCACAGTTGGCCATATGGATTCCAGCACCGTGTTCAACATGTTATTGACTGTGCTACCTGGAAAACAGTATAGCTTGATAATAACAGGGTCTACTTTCTTGGGTGCTTACTATAAAACCAGTACTTTGCTAATTCCTTTGTATATTGCACAATAGGTCTTATCATTTGATCCTCATAGTTAGGCAGAGGTAGGTGCCATTATCAGATTGTCTATTTTACAGCTTTAGAAGAGCAGCCTTGCCTTCCTGTGACACGCTGTTTTTTTTTTTTTTTTTTTTTTTTTCAAAGGTTTTCTTCAAGATGCTCACGCGTGC
>NW_006159750.1:310087-322235 GCF_000334495.1 Tupaia belangeri chinensis
TTTAAAAGCCCCGCTTGCCTTCCTGTGGCCCTTTTTTTTTTTTTTTTTTTTTTTTTTTGAGAGGTTTTTGCTATAGGGCGCATGCGCTCACCAGACAGACAGAGACAGAGAGATAGAAAGTGAGAAATCACCCCCCAGGGGGGATGGCCACACCACAACCCCTTCTCCTTCATTCTCCTCTTGGGATCTTAGGCATGCATGCACACGCACCTGGTGTGAGTTTTAAGCTACCTGGTCCAGGACTGGAACCGCAGTCGACTACATGGGAGTCCAGCGACATAGCCATTATGCTAACTGCTGGTCCTAATGTGACACATTGGTAATGCTTTCAAGATGGAGTGGAAGTCTGTTGTGTCTCCTTATTTTTCTTCTGTACATTGGGATAAGTTAAATTACTAATAAAATATTCTTAGCACCTAATTTAGAAATATCCTTGGACTGTAGAATACTCTCATTGGGAAAAAAGAAAAACCACATAGCCCTTAGAATGTGAGTGGCAATTACTTGTTGACAATGATGCAGACTTGAGCAGGTAACATACAGTTCTAATAGCTTTTATTTAGAATGTATATGACTATATCAGGGTACAGGCACTCTTCACTTAATGACAGGGTACCATTCCTTTGACCAGCTCATGGAGCTAATTGGTTGATAAGCAAGAGGCTTAATGGTGAAGGTTTTGTGGTGTGTTATGGCACCATAGGGTATATATTTTTCAATAGGTATCTGGTGACACCACACTAGCATAATGTAATTCAGTCCATACAAAAAGCATACATTAGATAAGCACTAGAAAGTGATGAGATACACTACAACATAACAATGTAAATTTGGTGTAATTGTTTTTATTTATTCCAAATACTATTATGGGTCACAATAAAGTACAAACTTATAAATAAAATACGTAATCTTGTGTGATTGTGAATGCTTGCTAACTGACTATGGGAACAAGAGAAAGACTGAGAAAGGAGATTCCCTGCACAGAACAACTTGTCTAACTAAAGTCTGAGAGGTCATTAAACAGGTTGGTCGTTAAGTGAGGAGTGACTGTAACAAAATTAGTAATAAAGACAAGTCTAGAAACTGCTAGCTTCCGCATTTTGTTTTCTGACATCTTACTTTATTCCATTTGTACCTTAAACTAATGGAAAGCCTTAGCCTGTACCATGCTACTTTCTCTTCTCTGACCTTAATGTATTTTTCAGGCTCCATTTTCCTGGACTGCAATATGTTTTTCCTGTTAGTGAGGGTACATTCATGTAACTTTTATTTTACTCAGGTATATTTAATTTCTTTCAATTGCCAAATGGCTCATGTGCTCCCCAGAGAAAGAGAAAGAAAGAAGGAAAGAGAGAAACACTCCCTAAAGGGGTATGGTCACAGTGAAATCCCTGTTCTTCTATTTCTCCTTCCTATTGCAAATTTGGACATTCATGCACACATGACCAGAATGTTTTTTTTTCCCAAGCCACTGGGGCTGGGATTTGAATGAGGTGGTTGACCATTTAGGATCTGGCTCCCTGAACCACTAGGTATGAGAGTGACCCTAATTATTTATTTTTATGAAAAGTATTCCTTAGAAGTCAATGGAGCTGAGAAGCTACTTTAAAATCTCCGCTTTTTTTTGTTTCCAACTGGATGAAAGCTCCATAAGAAATGAGATCATGGAAGGATGCTAATTAAGAACAAAAATAAATAATATATCTTTGTGAGAATTTAAAGAATTGTCACCTTGATTGACAGCTGGCTAAATCTCTATAATCTACCCCATCATCTTTGAACATATTACCATCTCACTCAGGCCCTGGTTTCTTTTACCTGTCATCTAATGTATGCACCACGGACTCCCATTCCTTTTCAATCTATTATTAGCTAATCTTCTGAGATGACATTTTGATCACAAATGCTATGTCTCCCCACTCCCCCCTCACCTCTGTGTTTCTCAAATATTCTAACTAAAGTTGTATGTCTGATGTGTGATACCTTTCTTTCTTGCTTTTTGCCTTTCACTTTTGCTACTCTGTCATAAATACAGTTTTCTCCAGTGTGTCAAATATTTCTTTCATGATTTTTCCTATATTTGGAGCGCTTTCTTCATCTATCTGCCAGCATTCGGTCTTTAATGAAAGTCAAACTCCAGATTCTTTTCCTCTAAGGAATGTTTCTCCAACTGAGAAAAAGATTTGTCCCAGTTTTGTGATACCCTTTCAAAATGTCATGTTGATACAAAATTTTCACATGTAGGATCTTAGTTAATTCTCTTGGCAACCTTGTGTAGGAAAGGCACCATTAGAGCTATGTTATACATGAAGGACAAAAGTGTTTTTAAAAAACACAGGATTTATGGGGCCAGCAGATGGTGTGGTAGTTACATTGCTGGACTCCCACTTTGTCAACAACTGTTCGAGTCCCAGACCTGGTGGCTTAAAACTCTCACTGGGTGTGTGTGCATGTGCATGTGTGCCCAAAATCCTAAGAGGAGAATGGAGGAGAAGGGATTGTGGCATGGTCATCCCCCTGAGGGATGATTTCTCACTTTCTGCCTCTCTGTCTCTGTCTCTCTTGTGAGTACATGTGCCCTATAACAAGTATCTCTCTTTAAAACAAACAAACAAACAAAAAAAAACAAAAGAAAACAAAACCACAGGATTGGTCATTGACAGAGAAAGCATTCTCAAATCTAAGATCTCTGTTTTTTATGCCCAGCAAAATTTCTGTGCCACTTTGCTTAACAGAAGTCAGTTTCTTCTTCCTTTGTGAAATGAACATTCTAACACAGCTCATCAGACTCTAGGAAGAATTTTTTATGTTATAATAACAAAACCTACATTTCACTGTGCAACTATTTTGAATAAGTATTCAGATGTTTTTCATAAATTAGCTCACTAATTCTCACAGCAATCTGTGAACTATACCTGTTCTTAACTAAGGTCTATTCCCTGAGGATTGCATTGCTTTTGCACACTCAGAGATACTATATTCTGGCTAGGGTCTCCTTTTTTTAAAAAAATTTTTTACAGCCTATGTCATCTGAATCCACTTGACTTTACTCCCCACCTCCTCCAAAACAGCTTATTAAAGTTACACAGTTTTAGTTTTCATCAAAGTCATCAGTGAACATCATGTTACTAAATTTAGTGGCAAAGTTTCATTCCTCTCTTCAGTCTATCAGGCAGCATTCGACACAGTTAATTACTCACTTTTCCTTGAAATACTTTCCCATATGGTCTGTAAAACACTAGTCTTTTGACTCTTTTCTGTTTGACTACTACTTTTCTGAATTATCCCAAATAAGGGTAACTTTGAAGAGCCCCTGGTTTGAATAATCTCACCTCTCTCTCCAACTATATTTATAGCCTAGACAATTTTCCTTAGGTTTGTGGATTAAATGTTAAATGTACATGCTGATTATTCCCAAAGGTATTTCTGTAGGAAGGAGCATAGTCCTATACTGTGGATCGATGTATCCACTAACCTACATGACATCTCCACTTTGATATCTGAAAGTTATCCAGACTCCTCGTTTTCTACACACAGGTCAAGCCCTGCTCCTTCTGGTCTTTCTTAATACCTCCCTGTCTTTCCAGTGGTGTAACCACGTGTTAGTTTCCTATTGCTACTTATCAATTTATACACATTTTGTGACTTAAAACAGCACAATTTTTTTTTTTTTTTTTTTTTTTTTACAAGGCTGGGGATCAAAAATCTGGAATGAGTTTTATTAGGCTAACATTATGGTGTTGGCAGGGCTCATATTTACACAGGCTCCAGGGCATAATCCTTGCCTTCTCCAGCTTCTAGAGCTTCTCTTTGCTCCTTGGCACCTGGCCTGTATGACATGACATTTCTCTTTGTTTCTGTCATCCCATGGGTTTCTCCCTTGCTCCGATCATCCTGAATCTCCATGAAAACAATCATTCTGGTTACATTGGCCCTTCCAGATAATCTAGGATAATCTCTTCAATTTGAGCCCATTAATCTAATCTCAACTGCTATGGTTCTTTTGACACAGGAAGAGACGTGGACAGGCTCCAGGAATGAGAATATATTTGAGAGGCCACTAATTTTTCCTGAAGCAGACTATAATACATGCCTCTGAGACACTCTGAGCTCCTCCCTTTCTCTCACCATCCACATCTAGTTCATTAGCACATCCTGCTAATTCTACTTTTGAAATCTATCCATAATCTGACCACTTTTTATCACTTTCTCTGACCCCAGATTTGTTGAAATCACTATGATCTGGATTACAGAGATACCTCTAACTAGGTACCCTGCCTCCACCCCTGCCATTGATGGTTTCCTCTCCATTCAGCACCAGAATTCTTAAAACTGAAACCTGTCCTTATAATTTTTCTTTTAATTTTGAACGCCACAGAGAGTTATATTCAAAGTTCTTATTTACATTCTATGTAAGGGATATTGCATATCCCTCACACACTTTACAGTCACACCTATGTCTTTGATGGAGTGATCAGAGAGCTTTGTGCTTATATCTTTGGTGGAGACAGAAACCAGCCCAGACCTGAGAGATAGGCAGAAGGGAAGAATGCAGGAGGGGGTTGAGGGCAACCCCATTCCCAGACAGAATGCCATGGGGACTGCATAGTCAACTGGGTGGAGCTCCAGGCATGGGCTATGTCTCAAGATGTTAGATGACATTCCACAAGATGTTGTCTGAATACTAAGTTAATGATAGTTATGGAACTTGTGCCAGGAATATAACCTACAATGAATGCCATGTATATTGCACATTATACTTTATAACTATACTCACCCACAGCTTACTTGATGTAATCTGGAATAGACGGACTCTGTTCTAATGCAATTTTGCTTTTGCTCCAAGAGAGCTTTAGTGTCCCGCTTTAACCCTTTCCTCATCTCTTTTCTCAAACCTTTGCAACACCCTACCTTCAAGCCCTGAATTTTTCACACATCTTTGTACTTGGAACACTTTCCCCTGGAAGGTTCCACAGGAGTGGGTCACTCATTACTTTTCGATTTCTCTCATCCATGGCAGACTGCCCTAATGACATTATAAATAGCAGAATGCCCCCAGTACTTTATCTTATACTATTTTATTTTTCTTGTTAGCATTCATTACTAACTGCCACATTATTTATTTCTATTTTTAAAATTTTATCATATATATATAGAGAGACAGATAGATATAGATATATTTCATTACCATGTGAGTGCCTGGAGCAGAAGGGGGAACTGTGGAAAAAGCACCCCCAAAGGTGTCATAGTAATGCTAGAATTTCTCCTCCGTTTCTCCATCTTGTCAGACTTTGGGCATGCATGTACATTCACTCAGCATATTTTCAAGCTGTTGAGGTCAGGTCTTGAATTTCTAGGTCTTACATGTAGGATTTAGCTCCTTCAACCACTAGGCTGTGGAGTTGGGCCCATATTTCTTTAGTAATTCCTGGTAATCTCTTCATAAAGCCTTTGATAACACTCCAGTCTCTTCACAGCTAGATGATGTGGCAGACTGTTAGCAATTAATAGCATGTGTTGAGTGATAAAACACATTGATAAATAAGTGGATAGATAGACGTAGAGATTATTTTTCTCATTTAAGCAGCAAGGAGGCACCAGCAGATGGCATAGCGGTTACATCACTGGACTCCTACGTAGTCTATCACAGCTTGAGTCCGTGATTCTGTGGCTTAAAACTCACTATGGGCTTGTGTGCATGCATGCTCAAAATCCTGAGAAGAATGGAGAGAGGACTGTAGTGTGGCTATTCCCCCTGGGAGGGGGTGATTTTTGCTTTCTATCTCTCTTTCTCTGTCTCTCCAAAGAGTGCACACATCCTATAGCAAAAACACTCTCCAGAAAAAAGATACGAGGAAATTGAACCCATCATATTTGTACTGAATTATGAGAAGAAAAATGGCAGAACTTGGATTTGAGCTAAAATTTGTCTGACTCCAACCCTTGCTGAAGCTGTACATTACAATGCTATGCTCAGTAAATGGTGCAATCAGTCTAAAAGAACATACAGATTTTAGGGTTTGGTACTATTTGCTACACATGGATGATATACAGTTCATCTGTACCAGTGACGAGCAAGTTTATGCTGACTTCTTTTATTCATCTTAAAATGTATTTATCGAACATCTGCTCTAAGAGGCCATCAGCACATTAAGTAAGATTTGTTAATGAAGACACGTGTTTACATTGTGCTTATTTATTCTAGACTTTAAGACAGGCGTGGTTCAGATGTGCTCATGGTTTCAGGTGTGGTGGCGCCCGCCCTATGGCAGATGTGCTATGGTTTCTTCCCTGTGTCTCCTCTCTTGTCTCCCCATCCTTTGTAAAATTGCATTCATGCATTCTTTCTATGTGTACCCTACTGGATTTTTCTTCATAGATTTCTTTTCACAAACTGACATAATTTTATTAGATTTTGATTTATTAATTTACTTAATGCTTGTCACTATCCTGAGCCTCTAAGCACAATAAAAATAGGGATTAAAAATTTTTTTGAATTGTTAAATATAGTTTTACATTATTACTCGTTCATTCTAGTAATGGGCTAGAATCATTTATACAAAAATTTTGGAAAATAATTTTAGTAGAAATGAATATAACCTAACTTATTTAAAAGATTATTGTCTGTAAATTAGTAGACATGCTATATTTTGATAGGAATGTATTCATTTACTTCACACACTTTTAATTAGAGCCTAATATATGCTAGGAACTAAACGAAGTGCTGGGGGGAAAGAAAAAAAATAAGCATGATGGACTAATATTTATTATAATATAAATCCCTCAGCTTACTTTGGAACTTACCTTCTGGCATAGGTGCTGTTTATAGCAGTATTTTCTCTCCCACTCTGCCTAAGAAGGTAATAGAAATGCAATATAGAGAACAACAGGTAAATAGTGCAGTGTCAAGGTTTTAATTTCTAGGTGAAATGAGTCCTTGGGTCAGTATTTTTTAATTTATTTAATTTTATTTGTTGTTATTATTATTATTTTTTGTAATTTGCTATAGGGAACATGCACTCGCCAGAAAGATACAGAGGTAGAGAAAGAGAGAAAGCAAGCTGCCAGGTCCAGGACTTGAACTGTGGTCAGCCATATGGGAGTCCAGCACCTTAACCATCACACCACCTGTTGGGCCCTGGGTCAGTGTTTTTAATTCATTCTCCACATGGCTCTCTGGTCCAGAACTGCTCTAGGAAAAAAAATGCCAGAGGATGAGGCTGAATGTATGTGATTGATATTTTTTATTATTATTATTATAAGTAATTCATTATTTTAAGTTGCACAAACTAGGTGTAGTAAATGTAATTTAGAACCTTTTTCTGGTAAAGATAAGAACCATGATAAAATAGTGCTGTATATGGGAGTTACTGGTCAAGCCAGTAATACTGCTAGGCAAGCAGAGGAGAATATTGAGTGTGCACCTCTTCCAATCTCCTTAATCAGATCTAGTAACCATTTAGGATTTTTAGAAGAAGTTCTTAGAAGAATAAAGAGTACTTTTTAAAAAATTTATTTTGACATTAATGCACTGAACGTCATCTCAGCATACAAAATGCAACTTCCCATCCAGAATACACTGTACAATAGTTTAATCATGCATGTTATCGTCACCAAATAATTTTGTATTTCTTGTTTCTTATATTTTGCCCCCCTTCCCCATTTCTCACCCTCTGCCATTTCCCACTCTCCTCCTACACTTTCTATAATATCAGCAGTTACTTTCTATTCCTTTTTTTTGCTCCTCAACAGTTTATTGATTCATGAAATATCTTAATTCATCTAACTACTTTCAATAGCAAGTGTAGCTGATATATACATATCTGCAAACACATGTTTGACACATGAAACTCTTGTGAGGAGAATGAATATTTTATAAAGTAGTGCCTAGCTGAGACTATATAGCTTACTGTGGTCATTATATAGGTATTTTTTAAATATATATTTTTTTAATTTCAAGAAAAGCAGTTTTAGCTTTAATAAATAAAAATTAAAAAATGTTAAGAGAACTTTGCTTAAGACTTAAAGTCAGGAAATAGGTTAGGATTCTGTTTCAATAATAGGTACATGGACCTGTCAAGAACTCAAGAGAAGACCAAAATCCTTACCTCTGGGAAACAAAGCTTAGAAGATCACTAATGTTTTAGTCAAAAGTCATAAAAATTCCATTTCACCAGTTCATTCTCAGGTACTTCATCTTCTTTTATGGTCTGATCTTTTCATTTAAATTCTGGAAGATAACATTCAACTCCAGACTTGTCCCTACAATTAAGTTAGCCATTTTCTTAGTTGTTTTTGAACTCTTATTTCTGTGTGTCTGACTTTGGTTTTCCTTATATGGCACTCCCTTCAGAATTTCTTGGAGAACTGATATGGTGTTGGTAAATTCTTTCAGGTTTTGTTTATCTGAGAATATTCTTGTCTTCTCTTCTCACATAAAGTATAATCTTGCCAGGTATAGTATTCTTGGTTAAAATTGTTTTTCACTGAACTTTTTGAATATATTTTCCCATTATTTCCTTGCTTGCATTGGTTCTAATGAGAGGTCCACTTAGCATGATGGGATATCCTTTGTAGGTGACTTGATTTTTATCTCTTGTCAATCTTTGTATCTTGTCTTTGGGGTTTTGGTCAATCTGGCTGTACAGTGTCTTGGGGAAGGTCTTCTTGGGTTAATTCTACTTGGGTCCCTTGTATTTCTTGGCTCTGGATCTTTGAATGCCTCTCTAGGTTTGGAAAGTTTTCTTCCAGGAGAGCCCAGGAAGGGAGTTGTAGAGGTGCAGGTCGGAGAGGCTGGTGGTGCCACCAGTTCCAGACTGTTGCTGCATCTACAGTCATTATGCAGAAGAGAAAGTCTCCAGAGAATACAAAGGGCAAAGATGGATCCAAAGTAACTAAATAGGAGCCTATGAGATGATCTGCCAGATTGTCAGCGAAACCTGCTCCACCGAAACCTGACCCTAAACCAAGAAAAACATCCACTAAAAAAGAACCTGGAACAAAGATTAACGGAGGCACTAGAAGGAAGAAGGAGAAAAATCAGGAAGCTGGAAAGGAAGATACTACACCCTCTGAAAATGGTAAAACTAAAGCCGAAGAGGCACAGAAAACTGAATCAGTAGATGACAAAGGAGAATGAATTGTCATGAAAAATAGGGGATTTTATGTACCTCTTAGGACAACTTTTTTTTTTTTTGAGAGATTTTTGCTATAGGGCACATGCGCTCGCCAGACAGAGAGAGAGAGATAGAGAGACAGAAAGCAGGAAATCACCCCTCAGGGGGGTGGCCACACCACAATCCCTTCTCCTCCATTCTCTTCTCGGGATCTTGGGCATGCACGCACATGCGCCTGGCATGAGTTTAAGCCACCGGGTTCGGGACTCGAACCGTGGTCGACTACGTGGGAGTCCAGCGACATAGCCATTACGCTAACTGCTGGTCCCAGGACAACTTTTAAAAGCTATTTTTACCAAGTATTTTGTAAATGCTAATTTTTTAGGACTCTACTAGTTGGCATACAAAAATATATAAGTATGACATTTTATCCTCTCATAATCAGCACTTTTTTGGAAATTTCCATCATCCTCAAGTAAAATAAATATCAATTTATTATTGGAAGCTGTTTGTAAAATTGGTTCAGCATTTCATGCACTTTAAAAATTTAGTCCTGTGTATACTGTGGTGTTTTTACTGTCATATTTGAATTTTTCATGCAGTTTTTCTAGAGCAATAATCGCTGGTCCTTTTGTACCTAGGTTTTATGTGATTTTAATGAAACATGGATAGTTGTGGCCATCTGCTGACTATTTGTGGTTTAAAATAAATGATTTTCTTGTCTGCAAAAAAGAAAAAGAAAAAAAATAAATAAAGTTTTCTTCCAGAATTTCATGGAAAGGATTGGTAATGCACGTGAGCAGCTGCAGCAGCCAGCTGCTTCCTCTTCACTTTCTAGGATACAAATTACCTGGATGTTTGGACATTTAATGGTATCTAGAATTTCTTGTATATTATTCTTATTTTATGGGCTATTTTCTCAGTCTTCATGGTGAATTTTTCTAGGCCAGCAATTCTGTCTTCTGTATCTGAGATTCTGTTTTCTGAATGATCTAGTCTGCTTTTAATACTTTCAAGGGAGATTTTGACTTCCTGTATTATAGACTTCTACAGCATTCATCTCTAACAGTTCTGTTTGATTTTTTTTTTTTTTTTATGGTGTGTATTTTCTCTTTCAGATCATGCAAGAACTTCCTCACCTCCTAGAACTGGTAGACTCTTTTCTCCTACTTCTTCAGGAGTTCATTGTCTGTCTTCTGTTGCATCTCTGTTAACTTTGTCACTATGAATATTCTGAATTCTTTACCAGACATTTCCATGACTCTGCAGGGTGAATTCTAAACAGAAAAATCTTCATTTCTCTTAATCCCTGAAAGCACCAGTTCTCAGCTCCCATGAAGGAGTCAGTCTTCTTCCAAAGACCTGCCATTTGCCTCTCCTCTCAAGAATAGGGTCTTACCAGAAAACCATCATTTCTCTTATTCCCTGAAAGCACTAGTTCTCAGCCTCCAAGAGCACATATTTGTCTGAGTTGTTCTTTTATGCATTCTTTGAGACACAAGCATGACAGCAATGAGTACCAGAACAAGGATTATGAATATTTACCTCCACCATGAGTATTGCCTAGGTGACCCAAAGTGACAAGATTTAAGGAATTTGGACTCCAGGAACAGATTTACATAATAAAAAGAGACTAAATTTAGTAAAGATCTCACTTTGAGTGGCCATGTCTTTGAACAGATTATAAATAGCAATTTAAAAGGGATGGGCATCCTTTATAGGACAGGAATTCTCTTTTCCAAATAGGCAGACTATGGCTTCACACTGCTGTGAACTCCTGGGTGTGTCATTGCCATGGTTTAAATATGCCCATCCCACAAATACATGTATGGAAATCCAGTGAGTCAATGTATTGGCATTGACGGGGTGGATACCTAATCCAGTTATGTCATTGAAATGTGGGGTCTTTGGAAATTGATTGAGATAAGGTTAAGTTCATGATGCTAGGACCTCTATGACTGAATCCTCATAAGGAGAGGGAATGAGACCTAGACATGGATACTGACACACATCCATTGCTCCTTTTCGCTATGTGATTCCCTGTGCTTAGAGCTCTGTCTGCAAGATCTGAACCAGATTTGGCCCCTGGACCCTGAACCTCCTAACTCACGAACTAAATAAGCCTATTTTGGTATTGCTGTTTTGGGATTAAAACATATGTCCTAGGATCTCACTTTTAAGAGCAAGTAATCACCTTATCTGCAATTCTTGGAGGAGTAATTTGTCTAATAACTAACTTGGAGATTGTTGTGTTTTCTTGTTTTCTGAAGGGCCACAACCATACCATTTTAATAAAATGTTCTTAATTATCTGCTCTGCTTTACTTACAGTAAATTAAAAAATAAAAACGAAATAACCTAATAGAGAAGTGCTGGAACCATGCAGTTAACACAAGCCGAGTATGAAAGAACTGCCCCTCAGGCCTAGAGCAAGGACTCAGCTGAGGAGAACTGTTTGCAAGGTCAACAGTTTTACAAGTTCTGGACCTCACCTTCATTGTGTTGCTGTACTGGCCTGCACTCAGTTTCTCTGCCATGGACCTTATTGCCATACCCCGGTACTCCATAAAGGCACCCCCAGCCTTACTATAACTTTTACAATAATCCTAAAAAAATGCGGATCCACTAAGGCGGCAGCTGCGTAGGGCTGTGGCTGCGAACAGGAGTTACTCCCATTAGACTCATCCCACCCTCCTGGAAAATGTCAATAAAGAATGCTACATTCATTTCTCCTACTGGGGATTACTAATGGGCGAAGGATCTCAGTAGCTCAGGGACTCATCCACGAGGTGCTGTTACCCCAAAGACCATAAGCCACCCTTACTCTCAGGACAAGGGAAGATTGCCATTCCCCAAGCCACGGTCATTGTATAGAGCAGCATGTAGAGAGTCCCAAGTACACAGTAACCTTTAGCTACTCACAAGACCACATTCCTTTCCTATGTAGACTCACCCTCTTAGCTGTAGACTACCCCAGAGATAATATAAGTATTTCACTTTAGTATATACTAACCTTGTCTTTACTAAACCAGA
>NW_006159750.1:322574-350947 GCF_000334495.1 Tupaia belangeri chinensis
ATACGCATGACTTCTGGCCATCAGGGCTGCAGTCTGGAGTTTACTCTGGCTGTAGCCGGCTAAGAACATGCTAAGGGCATGAGGTCTTAGTCTGATTCCTGTTCACCCGCGTCACCTCCCTGTGTACCCACCCTGGCTGGGGTACGGCTCCCGGCAGAGAAGACTAGTCCCAGGTGATTTATTGGCTACCCAGTATTCTCAAGTTCACCTGCTACCATCTGTCTTGACTAGAGGGCCCCCTTGAATTTACAAAGACTACATCAATGAAGACTTCAGAGACTCGGATTCAATTATGAGAGGAGTAATATAATTTATCAATAAACAGATTGTGTGTGGTAAACTAACTACATGGGAAATGTCAGTTCCTAAACTGATGTGGGAAACAAAAATTAAACAAAATCATTACAGACTCAAAGGTAGGTGTGTGTGTGTGTGTGTGTGTGTTAGTTTCTGCCTGAAATGTCTTTTGTGTCTAGGAATTAGATCATCTTATTATGCTTGTAAGAGGGTTTGTTGGCAGATCAACGAATATAGGTTTTATCGGGTATAGTAAATGAGAGAAAACTACTAATGAGGAAAAAATATCAGAATTTCAAAGAACTATGTGATCAGTTTTAAGAGGCTCTGACATTGTATAAGGACAAATTCTGGGAAGAGGAAGAGATCTAATACACGTGCACAGTAAAGGAGCCCTCTGTCCCTACAGCTCTGTGAACATGTGCTTAGGACACACCGACAAAGGCAGTTTTGATTAGCAATCTTTTTAGTTTGACTTTTATTGGTGGTATATGTGAAGAAAAGAAGAATATTCTTTGGGAGGCCAAAGTTCAGATTAGGAGACCTGTGTACTAGTTACTTGAGTTGCTATAACAAAATGCAATAACTGGGTGGCATAAACAACAGAAATTAATTTTCTCACAGAGCAAGGCTTGACAGGACTTAGTTTCTGGTCTCTTCCCATCTGACAGATGGCTGCCACCACTGTGTGTCCATACGACCTCTTTCTTGCCTGCTGGGAAAAAGATGGCTCTGGTGTCGTTTCTTTTTCTCATAAGGGCACCAGGCCTAGTGGAGTATGGCCTTATCTCTTCATGAACATTTAACATTTTTAAGTCCTATCTCCAAATATGGTCACTTTTGGGGTTATGGCTCCAAAATATAAATTTTGGGGGAGAATAGTTCAGTCAGTAGCACCATAGGAAATGTTTTTGCCATCTACAGAGAAGAGTGGGAGATTGTCACTGAGAGAATGCAAGGCCCGAACCATATAAAAAGGGATGTCTGTTGTGGGGTCTTCAGGATCTTGATACTCCCGTCTACCTCCAGCCTTCAGCCAGTCCCAGATCAGGAGCAAGTGTACACACACAAATTCTAGACTTGCATCGGGAATTTTTCTGTGTGGGATTGCCTTACAGAATATCACATTGTATTACTGCATCCCTGTGTGGCCCCAGTTTTTTAATTCTTGAGTGGACAATTAAAATTCTAATGATAGGACAAAATTATATTGAGAAGCTGCTTATAGACATTTTGAAGAAGAACAATGTAAAAATAAGATTGCAAGGTTATGTAGTTAATTTCCATAACCTTTGGGATTATTTTTTCTACCAGGCATAAATCCACAAGTTAGCACATAATTTATAAATGTTTGAGCTATAACTGAATAGTAAAAAGAAAAGTCAAACATAAGTAAATTTTCTTAAATAATTGAACAATTCTCTAGTATGACATTAAAAGGATATGTTGTGCTCTCTTTGGATTTTCAAGTTTTGTATAAGTTTTTGTAGTACCATTATGCATTATAAATTGATGACAAGTTTTTCCTGAGTTTTAAGTTCTCTGGGTCATAAATTTTGGAAAACTGGCATGGATTAAATGACAAATGGAATCTGATATGTTAGAGACTTTTTCTTATCTGTGGTGTTCCATCCCCCAGTTTTATAAAATTCCCTGCATCCTGTGTCTTATTAGCAATAGGGTGGACAAGATTTCAAGGACATATTTTAGTTACCTGGGAATATTGCACATGTCTGGGAAATACTAATGCATAATGGATTTGTTGCTTAGTTTATCTAAATTGTATAATTTTTTCCATGTTAACTATGGGAAAAAAGGGCTGGTTTTATAAAGATATATGATGTCTTTATTTGATGTAACTGTCAAATAGTTCATGGGTCTCAGTAGCAGCTCATGTATGTTCTGTGCAAAACCTTTAAAATGTATTCTTAACATGTAAGCTACTTGAACTGTAGTTATGTGCGTGTGCATTGTGTTCCTATGCCATATATTTAGGTCATGCATAGATAGTAAATGTGATGAAGTCATAGACTATAGAAATAGAGATATATCATTTACAGCAAAATAAGAATATTGGGCTGCTGAATGGTCAATTTATTCTATTAACTCAGGTAAAGTGAATTAATATTCCTTAGCCAACACCACAATTGAAGCGAATTCGCCATTATACTAAGGAACATATCTCTGGAGATTCTCCCTGAGCTGAAATAATTTTACAAATCTGTGGTTAATTAGCTTCATCTCTGAATATACCAGCAACAGAGAAAGAGCTGAATGGCCTGTGAACTGTTTGAGCCTCTCACTTTACAAGTGGTCTGATAGGAGTAGTGTTTAGCATGCATACAGCTGAAGTGAGGCTGTTGGAATCTCCTTTGCATTCCATGCTTGCTTTCTGGGTTAATGGAGGGCTTACATGTTTAGAACTGTCAAGTGAGTATCTTTTTATAAGCATTACACCAATTTCTGAAGAGGGTAAAAGAACAAAGAATGTAATCTTATTCCACATAATTCAAGAGCTCTCAATTATTTGGGTACTCTGAGATCGTTATTATATAATTTTGAAGAGCATACAATTAATTGAAGGATAAAGTGGATCTAAATTAGGCAAATTACAGATTTTTTTTTTTTATCATTTCTCTAGGGTGATTTCTGTTACTATTCCAAGTTTTCTAAATAGTGTTTTCTCCCCCTTAACACTATTACTCCAATTC
This sequence comes from Tupaia belangeri chinensis, assembly GCF_000334495.1. Taxonomy (NCBI): domain Eukaryota; kingdom Metazoa; phylum Chordata; class Mammalia; order Scandentia; family Tupaiidae; genus Tupaia; species Tupaia belangeri. The sequence continues at coordinate 325,583 of NW_006159750.1, forward strand.
CCACTTTTAAATCTTATTGATATGTGCTTTCTCTAGTTTCTTTGCTTGAATACATACATTACTATCCAGTATATTTTAGCAGCTCTGTTGCTCAATATTTGAATATTCCTTCAGTATTTTCTCTCTTTCACTAGAACAATTACATCTTATTTTCTTCAGGGCAGTGCTGCAGTCTTTATTCCATGACTCACAGCCTCTTCCTTGGTAGTTTTATAATTGGATTGGGGAAGACAAAACACAAAATTTTTGCTCTTATAACCTTGGCAACAATATTGAGGACTTTTTAGAAGTTTAAGGTATTGGGGCTAACAGGTGACGTGATGGTTAAGGTCTGGACATTCCCACATGGCTGACCATGGTTCAAGTTCCGGACTTGGTGACTTGTTTTCTGACTTTCCACATAATTCAAGAGCTCTCAATTATTTGGGTACTCTGAGATCGTTATTATATAATTTTGAAGAGCATACAATTAATTGAAGGATAAAGTGGATCTAAATTAGGCAAATTACAGATTTTTTTTTTTATCATTTCTCTAGGGTGATTTCTGTTACTATTCCAAGTTTTCTAAATAGTGTTTTCTCCCCCTTAACACTATTACTCCAATTCCCACTTTTAAATCTTATTGATATGTGCTTTCTCTAGTTTCTTTGCTTGAATACATACATTACTATCCAGTATATTTTAGCAGCTCTGTTGCTCAATATTTGAATATTCCTTCAGTATTTTCTCTCTTTCACTAGAACAATTACATCTTATTTTCTTCAGGGCAGTGCTGCAGTCTTTATTCCATGACTCACAGCCTCTTCCTTGGTAGTTTTATAATTGGATTGGGGAAGACAAAACACAAAATTTTTGCTCTTATAACCTTGGCAACAATATTGAGGACTTTTTAGAAGTTTAAGGTATTGGGGCTAACAGGTGACGTGATGGTTAAGGTCTGGACATTCCCACATGGCTGACCATGGTTCAAGTTCCGGACTTGGTGACTTGTTTTCTGACTTTCCCTCTCTCTCTCTCTCTGCCTCTCTCTGGTCAAATTAAAATAAATGAACGAATAAATAAAATTAAATAAATAATAATAATTTGAACAAAGAAGTTTAAGGTATTTGTGACTTAGGTATCCTTGTCAGTGAAGTGTGTATTTAAAACAATATCTATTCATCAGGAAATTAAACTCTCCAGTTTGGAGAGTTTAATGACATGGCATTTAACTATACTACTACATAGTATGAGCTACTAGTGAAAGCCATGTTTACTTCAAACAAAATGATATAGTCGATATAGTCTGCTAGGTAACCTTATCTGTAGGTTTTGTGCGTTTTTGTTCTTAGCAGATGTAGGGTGTGGCGATAATAATGATTTAAGGGTGGTATATTACTTAGAGACCAGCTTGTTCTACATCTCCAATTTTTAAATTTTTTTGAAATTATGTTTCTTTCAAGAGAGGGTACCTCTGACAGAACCTTCATGTCTTGACCCACCCTCAGCCTCAGTCAGCCCAGAAAGTGATCATACATACCAGCCAGGTACAAGGAGACCTCTGGACATGGACCTGGGACACTATGTGGGTTCAGCATCAGAGTTTTATATTACTACTGTACCACTGCTGACCCTATATCTCTACTGTTATGTGAGAAAGACCCAGAGAAGTTCAGTGGTCCATCAAAGTCCCACAGCTCCAAGCATTTTAAAACTTTATACTACTGAGATCTTCTTTACTGTGAATTCTTATTTATCAGGACAAACCACACTACTTGCTTTAGTATTTGTGCTCAGAAGTATGTTCTATGATGCCCACAAAAGGAAGAGTTCTTATATTCCTTACAGATATTGATCACTATTTATAGCATGGTAAGTAGAGCCAATACGTTTCTCCTAATATGATAAGCCAAATGTATCAATGGAATCAGATAGTTAGATACCCAGAAGAAGAGCATTCCAGGAAGATATGTCAGACAGGACAATTGGCCCAAGATGCCATCATATCTATTGTGTAGGAATGATCAGGAAGGCTGGGTGTCTAGAATAGAATAAGCGATTTGGTTGCTCACACAAGCCTTCTGAGTTAGACTAATTTCTAGAGTTGTCATAACAAATTACTACCAAGTTGGTAGTTTAAAACAGAAATTTATTATCTCACAATTCTAGAGGCAATACATGCAGCATATTCTTTCTCTCAAGCTTGTAAGGTAGAATCCTCCTCTGCTGCATCTTCCTAGCTAGCAATCCTAGGCATTCCTTGGTTTTTGACTACATCATTCCAACCTCTGTAGCCATTGTTACAGGGTGTTCACTCCTTGTATCTATGTGTTTAAATTTTCTTATAACCCCTGCCATTGGAATAGGGTCCATTCTAACCCATGATGGTCTCATCCTATACTTGACTACATCTGCAATCAGCTTTTTTCCCCAGAAAGTTATTCTGACATCCCTGGTAGTCATGCACTTTCAGAAGACTATTTAACAAAACACATTAGAGAACTCTGGTTTTTATTCTTAAGAAATCAACGGTACTTTTAATCGTGCTTTAGGACTTTTAGCAGACAAATGACATGAGTGTTATTCTAAAGGGATATCTCTGGTTATTTTGGTGAGGATGGACCACAGGGGAGCAATGATAGGTGAAGGTGACCAGTTAGTCATAATCAAGAATTAGTGGTGGCTCAGACCAAGTTTGTGCTCATGTAAAAGTTAAGAAACAGATTCTGGATATCTTTTGAAGATGAAAAGTATAGGAGTTCCTGATGAAATTGGACATGGACTTTAAGAAAAGAATGAAAAGTGACCCCAAATATTTGACCTAAACCACTGGAGGAGCACAGTACTATCCACTGGATTGGGAAAGGTCATTAATGAAGCAGATTTTGGAAGTATTAAAATTTCATATTGGCTATGCGAGGAAATGTGCACCAAGCAGCTGATATAAAGTTTGGAGTTTGAGAGCAGTGTCAGAGTAGCAAATACATATTTGGGTGTCACAGGATTGAGAAGTGAAGTTACTGAAAGGAATAAAAGCATGTTAGGCATAATTGTAGACGGAGAAGAGAAAAGGACTAAGACTTAAGTCCTATGACATTTGAACATTAAGCAGTAGAGCAGAGGAGAACTCAACAAAGGAGACAAAGAACAACCATCAGTGTAAAGCAGGAAATGTGTGTAGCCCTGTCACTGACTTTTAGCAGATGTTTAAAACAAGGGAACTGCCATAGCTATCTGAGTTTTCTAAGATATTGTACATTTCTTCTTTTTAAAATTTTGCTAGATGGTGTGTGAGCTTGCCAGAGAGAGACAAAGAGAGAGGGAGAGAAGGAAAATGAGAAAGCACCCTCCAGAGGGGATGACAATACCACAATACCTCTATTTCACTCTCCTTTTGGCACCTAGGTACACACTCACATATGCCTAGTGTATCCCTCAAGCCACCACACTTGGGACTCAAACCTTGCAGTCAGTCATGCAGGATCCAATTGCCTTAACCACCAGGCCACCTGACTGACCCAATACTGTACATTTTTTTAAAAAACATTTTCCAGGACTCAAACCGCAGTCGATTAGCCATGTGGGAATCCAGCCACCTTAACCTTCACGCCACCTGCGGGTGCAATACTGTACATTTTTGAAGGCAGTTACAAATGTGATGCTTAATATATGATCAGTAATGAATATTTATTCAACAAAGGCAGAAGTGAGTTAGGTTTCTTATGTTTCTGTGATTTATTTTGTACTTCCTCTGTTACAGCCTTTATAACATGACATTACTAGGATTTGTTATTATGTCTGTGAGTGTCTCTACATCTTTGCAGTTGAGGTCATAGTAGATACTCAGTGCACGTTTAGTGCATAAAGAGATTGACCAAGGCATAGTCGAAGTTGTCATTTCTTTCTCCTACTTTCTTCCTTTCCTTCTTTCTTTTTTCTTTCCATACTTCCTTCCTTCTTTTCTTTGCTTTCTAAGTAATTTCAGAATTCATTCACTACTCTTCATGTTTTTCTACTTTCCTTTAGTACATCTTTCTATTTATAATTTAAATTTACACACAATCTTATATATATAAGGGGTACAGTGTGATTTTTAATTACATGCATATAATGTGTAATGATCAAAGTAGGGCAATAAACATATCCATCATCTCAAACATTTACCATTACTTTGTGCTGTGAGCATACAAAAATCCTTTCTTCTACCCTTCATATTTGCAACTATACCTTAAACCAGGCCATTATCATCAAGATGTGGATTATTAAAACAGTTTTCTAATTGGTGATTCTTCTCTTGGTGAGTTCTCCAAACTCTTCCTCATTCTTTAGCCAGAGTGATCTTCTAAAATCCACTATTCTAAGCAGTGTAATGCTCTCCATAAAACAGTTCAATGAAGTTCTTATTACATTAGAAAAATATCTAGCCTTTGGTACTATTTTCAATCTCATTTTTCTTTAAATTACTTTTAGAATTCTCAACTTAAGGGTCCAGTAAGCTTTCTTTTTTACAAATTTATTTTGTAATTAGCCTTTATTTATTGAGATTATTATTATTATTATTTGCTAGAGAGCACATGCACTCATTGAAGAGGACAGAGAGAGATAAAGTGAAAAGAACACCTCTCACAGGGGATGATCCATTACAGTTTCTTCCCACACCATGTTTACCTTCAGGGTTTTCAGCATGCACATATGTCTGACTTATTTTTGAAGCCACAGGTAGTCAGCCATGTGTGATACAGCCACTTTACCTACCACACTATAAGTTGGGCCTGGGTTTCTTTTTATATAACCTAAGTAAGAGGTGAGAGACACAGTGATAAAGCAGACAATTTCCCTCTCCTCATTGAGATTACAAAATAATTGATAAAATTGGCATTAAAATTATTACAAATGTGAAGATTGTTATAGAAGTACATGGTGATATGGTTATGTTTAATGAAAAATCTTGGTTCCAGGTCAAGGTGGAGGATGGATTCCTTCCATCATGTCTGTATGTATTTATACAAGAAGTGTCTTTGTCATAGTATACGTTTCACCTCTCACTTTGCCTAATCACTTTCCAAGTATCAATCTATTTATTTATTTATTTAAATCACCAGAGGAAGTGTGCGCTCATAAGAGAGAGAGAGAGAGAGAGAGAGAGAGAGAGAGAGAGAACTCTCCAGTGGACATGATCACACTGAAATCCCTTCTCTTTCTTTTCTCCATCTTATAAGGTTTTGGGGCATACACGCACATGTACCCTGCATGTTTTCAAGTTAGCAGGGCTGAGATTCTATGGCCAGTCATCTGAGGTCGTACTCCCTGAACCACTAGACTATGGGGCAGGTCCCTCAGTTACCAATTTATACATTAGTTTTCTCTATGTCTTTGATAATACTAAGTTTAGGTTTATATTCCCATAGTATTCTTCATTTATCAATCATGACTTAGATTATTTTATATTATTATTATATGTGTGTGAGTGTGTGTGTGTGTAAGGAAAAGGTAATTTTGTAAAATAAAACTATGCTTCTGAGAGGTAGGAACAGGCCTGAGCAAACAGAGAAACAGTGGCTCAAAAGGTCCTGGCAGTTGCATTCTGCTGGATTTATCATTTTAACCTAGGTTGTGTGGGTGGGTCATCTGCTGGGCCCACTGATTGTTCTCACCTAATTTACTATATCAAATTTTGCTTAATCAGCTAGATAGCTCCTACTAATATCCTGCCTATATTACCTTGGGCAGGAATTTTTTTGCCCTGACCAGTTTTTCTATCTAGCCACGTGGGCAGATGCTCCAGCTCCCTTACCCACTTCCATTTCCTAGCTTTCTCCTGCCTCATTTTCTCCTTGAGAGGCATGATCCCTGTATATCTTTTAGGGGAATTGAAGGTGGATGGTCTCTTTTCTGTACCTGCTTCATGCTAGAAAAGGGTGTTGACCCTACCTATTAGGGACCATGCAACTTTCACCCTATTTAATCTTCGTGGGAGAGCAGGTCCCAGGGCAGATCTTTGAGATAGTCCTGTGATGTGTTCTTGAGAGGACTGTCCTTGGTGCTGGATGACTTGCAGTAAGATTCAGTGGCAGTTCCAAGGGTTGATATCCCTGCTGTATGGTCATTTGCAATTTTACAGCTTCTAAGGAAGAAGAGATAAACTTGATTAAGAGATTTAAAAAAACAGGACCCCCAAACAAGGGTGAGAATTAGCATTGACAGGTGTCCCAAGAGAGTTTCATATAAAAATATGAACCAGTTTCATATTTTTAACCAGATTCTCCACGACTTTGATGAATGTTGTTGGATTTATGAAGCAATATGATTACAGAGAGACTTGTCTAAGGCACCTAATGGTGTTTGGATTGTATTATGAGTATATTGTTATTATTATTTTTTAATTTCCAGAGGCACATATGCTCGTCAGGGAGAGAAAACATTCCTCTCTCCACCTGATGTGGTGTGGTGCTGTCACATCCTTTTTCCTCCATTTCTTCATTCTGTCAGGAGTTTGAGCACACGTGCACATGTTTGGCCTGTTTTTTAAAGCCTCTGGGACCGGGATTCCAATCATAGTCAGCCATGTGGGGTCTGGCTCCTAATGCACATTATTTAACCACTGTGCTGCAGGGCCAGCCCCAGATTTCCTTATTTTAAACATCTGTTAATGATCACTCTCTAAGCTCTGTGTCAGCAAGCACAATATTTATCTTATTTATTGCTGTGTCTCTTTGGCTCATGATGGTTCAGGATAAATTAAATTTGTTAAATGAATAAGTAGACAAATACATACAAACATGTCTTCTATCTTTTTTATTTTTTTTCCAGATGGAGATGAGTATTTTAAGGCTATCACATGCATCACATCAGGGAGTAACTCAATGAATCTTTGCTGACTAAATGGGGAGAGGAGTGTAAATATGGCTTCTACTTTCTCTGATGCTTTCCTATCCTTTAGAAGATGATTTTCTTCAATATTCCCTTTAAGCAAAGGCTTGACAAGATGATAATACATTCATGAACAATGAATTGTTAATCATATAAAATATTATTCATTAATTCTTCCACATGAGTTTGTTACTGAAGGCCGTCTAATCACTGGTCACTCAAAAGCCAAAGTTAAGATAGGAGTTGAATTTTTCTGAAGAAAGATATCTCTCCAGGGAAGCCAGGAGAGCTCAAGGCTCTCCAAAAATTACCTCTCCCCAAATAGCAGAGACTTCCATGTTTTTATGAGGAAAATGTGAAAGGAGGTGGTAGGAGAACCAGGTGTTTCTGATCCACTAAGCTGATGCCAGTAAGTCTTGGCATAGACTTAACACAAGATGTTAGCGCCATCTGGTTTCTGGAAGAGAGTCTTTCAGACAGACACTTAAATCTATCTGGTTCTTGTAAGGTTTAACTACATCTTAAGAAAGGAAGGAACTCAGTAGGTAAGAAATAAAACTTAGATCTTAAGAAAGCAGATGGGTGTGAGACCAATACAAGAAGAAAAAATGGTAAGTTATACACTTCTGCTTGCAAGAGAAAAACAAACCCAAATCTTTTTGTACTTTTTGAAATAGTTCACAATAGTATGTATTGGTAATTTTTCCTGTCATCAAAAAAACACTTTGCCTAAAAGAAAGGTCTAACTAGTGTGCAAAATGTTTACAATTCTTTGCAAAATTGTAGTGTTGCAACTGAAATTTATTTTGTCAAGTTTTAAGAATGAACTGAATGAAGTTTTCATTTTAAATTTTTGAAAAAAAAAGCAGACTATTCTCACTATGATCTACAGAACCAATAATGTCATAATACAGGACACCAGTAATACAGAAATTTCTGCTTCTAGTTTATTATTTACTAGTAGCTAAGCATTAACTATATACCGTTAATCATTATAACTTTATTCCTACCAACACTGAATCTCATCTACCCAATTTCCCTCTATAAAATGAATGAATGTTATTAGTTCCTTGAGATATTGAGACATTTTAAGTGCTTTAATAGATTATTGTGAAATTCTAAAGATCAAATGCAATGAAGTAAAAATAAAATCCTCTAGATCTATAATCTTATTTGATATTTTATAATCAACATTTTAAATTGCAAGTTAATAATATACCTTACATCTAGAAATGCATTATTCTGTACAAAGTTTTTTTTTAATTGCATCTGTTCCAATTTGAATGTATTCTCCCCAAATTTATATGCTGATATAATGGGATGAAGAGGGTGAAAATTTGTTCCAGTTATGATGTTTAAAGATAAGGCTTTTATGGGAAGAATAAGAGTAACATCATCAAATTTAAGACAAAACAAAACAAAATCATAAAAAAAAGATTAATGTCATCAGTGTGGGACACCCGTGACTACTCTTGGTGGGTTTATAAGGAGAAGGAATGAGAGAGAGAAAGAGACATGGAACACAGATCTCTCTCTCCTTCCCTTTGCCATGTTGGAATGCAGCAAGGAGAAAACCCCACTAAAGAGGAACCTGGACCTTGAGCCTTCCAGTTGTGAGCTAAATAAGCCTCTGTGCTCATGAATCATGCGGTTTCAGGTGTTTGTGTTAGCAACACAATGGTAAACTAAGACAGCATCTTCTCATACTAACTGTTACACAGGGGAAACTGCTATCATTACTTCTATTTTACAGAATAGGTGACTCATGTTAATGTTACCTTGCTTGCTTAAGTTCTCATGTTCTGACAACCCAATAGACATATACTTTTGCTTATCTTTAGAATGTCTATTTGTTTCAAAGAACTATGAATTTGATTGTACTTATTATTACTTTCTACTTGTTATAGTGACTAGAGAAAGACAGAGTGAGAGAGAGAAAGAGTGAAAGTGAGAAAGTAAAATCTAGATCCAGGACTTGAACCATAGTTCAACACCTTAACCTCATGCCACCTGCTGGTCCCCCCTCTGATAAAACCAGTTGAGAGGATAAAAATCACTCCTCATGTCAGGCACACTTAGACCCAGTCTAGTCCCATTGCTTTCCCAGAAGTTGCTGAAAGAAGTTGGATATTTTTGTTTTCCTGTTCAGAGAATACTCAATTGTTTCAAGAAGTTGGGAATTTTCCTGGGTTATCACCAATCTTAGAGGGTGACTGTATGATTGCTATGCTAAACAAATCTTCAAGTTAACTCTTGGATGGTTATTGTTTTCAATGAAGCCAACTTTATACACTTATTTAATTTTTTATAGGACTATTTTTTAGATATAAACTGGACTCTTCTTATTTTAATCCATAGACATCAAGTCCCTTAGCTTTGTAGACAACTCTAGTACAAGCATCTTCCCTCTGACTCATGTCAGACAGGTTGGTCAGAACATGGGATACAGATTGAAAATCATCAGTTCTTTTTGTTTTTCCTATCATGGGAAAAATCATTCAGAATATTTTACTGTTTTCTCCTTCATTTCCTCTCTCTAGCTCTAAAAACCAATCACATACACAAACAGAAATGAAAAGAAAAAAAGATAACAAAGACATTAACTTTATAAGTAATAAGCACACTTCAATAATTGTAAAAGATTTTGTCTTTTTAAAATGTTTATTGACATTTTAATACTTAATATAAATATATATTTGTAGATTTGAATATTTTAGTATTAACTGTGCTATTTAAAATATTAAAATTTAGTGATTTTTAAATTATTTTTAGAGATTTTTTTTTGCTATAGGGTATGTGTACTTACTGAAGAGATAAAGAGAAACAGAGAGAGAGAAAGTGAGAAATCATCCTCTGGGGGGATGACTACACTACAATCCCTTTTCCACATGCACATGTGCCCAGTGTGGATTTCAAACTGCTGGGTCTGGGACTCGATTCATGGTCGACCATGTGGAAATCCAACACTTTAACCATGACACCACCCGCTAGCCCAAAGTGTTGTGTTTTTTGACTGCATAAATAACCTGCAAAAGGAAACCCTCCAAATATTGTGTTTAAAATAGAGTACATTAGCTATTCATCTTGTACCCTTTACATCTTTTTTCACTCCTTCTTTTTAACTGAGAAAACTAGTGAAAATATATAGCCATATAATAGTTATCAGAAAAAAAATGAAATGATTTGAAAATTAGGTAAATAACATTGGTGTCATTTAGTTTCTATTTGGATCTAGACTCATATTTAGAAAATAGTGAAGAACTAGATAAATGCTAGTTGAATGAATGAAGCAATAAAAGAAATAATGAATGGCTTAGGCCACATCACAGTGTTGTAATTGAAAACACCGAGCCTGAGACCTCAGGAAACATACATGCTAGCTGCACAGCTGCACTGCTGCACGTGCCACGGCCGTCATCTATCTCCTGTAATAATACCATCATTTCCTAACTATTTTTCGTTGATACTACTTTTGCCCTTCATTGGCAAATGTAATTAAAATGAAATATCTCCCCAACTCAGAAAACCTCTATGCAGTGGTAAAAAAGGAAGAAACAATATTACTGAAAAAAAAATTAAAGCAGAATGTGATGTGAATCACAGGCAATCTGCTAAAATATTGCTAAGACAGAAAGACATTTTACCCTTTTATATATAGCCAAGCAGATATGACTTGTTACATAGATGTTCTCAAAATAAACAAAACTAGCCCTCTAGTAAGAAGTCTTGAAAGCACCATTTGTCATACATAACACATCTTAAATTCACTGGGTAGTTGGGTTGACCATCTGTGTTAACTCATTGTTTTTATCTAGAAGAAAAGACTTTTTCTATTTTTACTGTGTAAGGTTATTTTACAGCTTAGAGCAAGACACCTGCAGAAGTTAGGTTCCTGCTCTAATGCAAACACTGAGAGAAGGGGTACTATCTTCTCTCTCTCTCTCTCTGTCTTTTTGTTCCCTTTTTCCTTACTTTTGCAGAGGGCGCATGAGCTGTACAAGGAAAGAAAAAGAAGAGAGCACCCCCAATGGGAAACAGTAAAACTTTAATTATTTCTCCTCCCTTTACTCCTTCTTTCTGGGATTTGGGGTGTGCACACACATGTGTGTGGCATGGAAAACATGGACTTGAACCATGCCGTCAGTCATGTGAGAGCCAACCATTTTCACTGCCACCCCATGGGCTGTCCTGCTACCTTTTTTTGACAATGACTTCTCATATAGATGACTCCCAAGTCCTTGAGAAAGACCTTCCTGGGTTTTAAAGCTGGCAAGATGCTTATTTTGCTTTAAAAAAGACATACAAACATTTCAAAGAGACAGAGAAAGAACTTACCATTTAAAAAATGTTTTCTAAATAAATGCTCTAAGAAAAGGGGAGGAGACTCTTCCCTTATTTTCAATACAGAGAATTAAGCCTCTTATTTTAAATTTATATTTAGCCTTAAGCCCCTTTAAATCTCCACACCGAAGCCCGAAAGATCCTTTACCACAGTGCATCTCTTTTTAAAACTACGTTAAAGCTTTTCATCTCATCCAGAGTTAAAGTCAAAATTCTTAAAATAGCTGACAGAGCTCTATCTTGCTTAGCTTTCTTTTGGCCTTCCCAGCATCCTCCCTTCCCCACGTTCTCATTCCCTCATTTGCTCTGTTCTAGTGTTCCCTAAGCATTTCAGGCTTCAGTCTTTGGAACCTGTTCTTCCCACTCTCTGAATGCTCTTTCCCCATGTCTTTGCTAGACAGCTTCTCTAATGTGGCCTTCTCAGGAAGACTTTTCTGGCCAGTTTGTACAGGATGGCCCTTCTCTTTCTCAGGTTTCTTATCCCCCTTCACCCTGCTCTTTATTTTCACCATAGCACTTTGTCGCCACTTGATGATACACTTACTATTTTTTTTTTCTTCTTTTTTGGAGAGGTTTTTTTTTTCTTATTGGGCGCGTGTGCTCCCCAGAAAGACAGAGAGATACAGAGAGATAGAAAGCGAGAAATTACCACCCTGGAGGGATGGCCATGCCGCAATCCCTTCTCCATTCTCCTCTCAGGATCTTGGGCACGCACGCACACGCACCCAGTGTGAGTTTAAGCCACCAGGTCTGGAACTTGAACCGCGAGCGACTAAGTGGGAGTCCAGCGACATAGCCATTACACTAGCTGCTGGTCCACACACACACTTACTATTTTTGATGTGCCCTTGTCTATGATATCAAAACTTAGGCTCGAAACGAAGATTGTCATTTTATTTACTCTCTTGTAAGTGTGTGGCAGGACGTTAGAAAGTGCTCTGCCAGGCCATTCTGGCCCTGGAACCGCAGCCATCTCCCTCTTTTGCTCTGTGTGGTCTCGTCCCCTCTTTGTACGAGTGATCAGTGTGGACTGGTTTGGACTTCCTCACAATACAGAGGCCACAAGGCAGCCCATTTGCTTTGTTGCTGATAAAGTCAAGAGAATGTATTTCAGCACATATTGTTGATCCAGATAACCATGAAAGGATGCCCATTTCAAAGGGGTATGAATATAGATCCCACCACTTGTTGGGATGATATTGACGTCTCAAGTCTCCTGGTTGGAAGAGCATGCGAGCTGGGAGGAAATATTACTACTGTCTTTGGAGAATATAATCTGTCGCTGAAATTTTACTCCTGACCAGAATGTTAGCCTAATAAGAGCACTAAGTTTGCTTCATTTACTTCTCTGCTTATAGCACTTAAAAATTTGCCTGGAATAATGTAGATATAATATATATATATATATTTGTTAAGTATATTAATAAATATAATGTTGAATAAAGACCTTCACAGAAACTTGTTTTTCTCTTTTAAAAATTATGCACATTCATTTGCATGTTAAATTAATGGATTTTGCTTTAAATATATTCAAATGAGGCTCACAGATCCGTGGCTATATACAATTTGTTGAAAAGGAGGCTCTTTGCCTGTAGGCCTTTTGACAGATAAATCTAAAATTTAAATTCGATCATGCCATTCATCTGTTTAAAATCCTTCAATGATACCACACAGGCTAAGGCAATGATTTTCAAACTTATTTGACTGTGGCTCCTAATGAATCAGGAGAAAGATAGGACATAGTAAAAGATAGGGACAAAGCCCAAGATCAAACCACAGTGAGCTGTGCCCAAAATGGAGTCAACAATGGCCAAGTTTTCCCAGACAAAAACTGGCTACATTGAGGCTCACAACAATTAGAGCAGATGGCAACAGTTTCTATTTAACTACATTCTAATAAGAAGTACAGCAGCTATGGTCTGCTAACCCTGCAAAAAATGGGTAGTATATCCTTCAGACTACCATGTAACTATTTTTTAAAGCCCTCTTCCTTATCAGAGAGCCAGCCCATTGTTCAGACTTCTAGATAAACCCCACCTTGCCTAATTGGCAACCTATTTGTGACCTTTCCCTGGTTTGGGAACATTTTCTTCTCTCACTTTCTTAATAAACTCTGCTTTACTCCTCCTTTATTTGTCCGTGTCTCTAACTCTCTGTGTGTGTAACAAGAACCTGAACACCTTGCAGCCCTGATGTAGCACTGGTATTGGGCCCACACGTGCCAATGTCCTATGTAAACAGCAAGAACTACATTTTACATTTTCTCATTACCTTCTAGAACACTAGTCCACACAAACCTATGTATTTCAATTTATCTGTATACATTCTTACTGAAATCAATGTCGTGTACTCAGCAATGTATTTTAACATTTTCTATTCTCCTCTCAGTTTTCTCTTCTCCTCTCTCCCCTCTCCTTTCCTCTCCTCCATTCATTTCTCTGTCTTCATTCGTTTTTTTTTTTTTTCTAATCTATTTTGTATTCCAGTAAAAACAAACAAACAAACACAAACAACTATGAATGGCTCATTGAAATGATTTTCAGACCTAGTGATGGATTGCTATTTGTCCCAGGCCCGTGATTCCTACATTAATCTTGTAGAATTACAATCCTGAGGAGAAACTCCAGATTATCTAGTTTAAAAGCATCCTGGGTAGGGCTGGTCCCATAGTGAAGTAGGCAAGCACAGCATTTGGGAAGCTGGATCCCACATGACTGACCAGTATTTGTGCGCTGGCTCTGGAAGTTTGAAAAATACCCTTGGTGCATGTCTATTCTCTTTCTCTTTCTCTCTCTCCAGTTCACATGTTCCCCTGGGAGAAACCTTTTTTAGAAATCCCAGATAGTTTATAAAAGTCTCAGCTAAACTTAAGATATCAATTATTTAGTAGACACATGAGACCCTCTGATCTGGTGTTTGTCATTCTTTCCAGCTTCTTTTCCAACTACTACTCTTTTCTGACTTAGTGCTATAAAAATATAGAGCTATTTGTGATTTTTGCAGCCTGAACTCTGCCTTTATTTGTGCCTTTGCCATCTCCTGGATCAGGTTATCCCTTTCCCTCACCTGCCATTATTGCTCAGAGCTCTGGAAAAGAGAAAGAGATTTCACAGGGAGAAGAACCAATAATGACATAAATGAATTAAAAATGTGGGAAAAACAAATAAAAACTACAGCAAGATTCAGTTTTTCACTTTGAAAGAGAGAACATTGTTATAACCCTGTATGGACCAAAATGAGGGAAAGTGAGCATTCACATACTTTGCATATGATATTATCAGAAGGTAAATCCAGTGTTAAGAACAACTTGAAAATGTACAGCAGAATTTTAAAACTACATTCTCTCTGATCCAGAAATTCTGCATGTAGGAATAAATATACAATATACTGTCAGAGGTGTGAAATGATGTTTGTACAATGTGTTACAACATTGTTCTCCATTTTTTTAAGCTCTGAAAACTCTAGTAATAGATGTAAATTAATTGTAGTACATCTATGCAACGTGATAATACGCAGCCCTTAAAAATAGCAGTACCAGGGCCAGCAGATGGAATAGTGGTTAATGTGCTAGACTCCCACATGATTGGCCACTGTTGGAGTCCTGGACTGTCACACTGGCGTGTGTGCATGAGTGCCTAAAGTCCCAGGAGGAGAATAAGTTAGAAGGGATTGTGTTGTGGCCATCCTCCTGAGGGCTTATTTTTCGCTTTCCCTCTCACTGTCTCTGGCAAACACATGCATCCTATGGCAAAAATGTTAAAAAAAAAGTACAAAAATTTTCTGCTAGTAAAAAATTTGCCATGATCTACTGAACTGTTGGCAAAAAATTAAGATTTAGAGCAGCATGAATAATATCATTTGTTGAACATCTGCATGCAATTGTATATGTGCAGAATCTCTCTAGAACTATGACTAGACACTTGAGGTAGGGACAGTATGGGTTCTAGAAGGTAGAGGCTGGGGACAAGACTTTTCACTGTGTATCTTTCTGTGTTTACTAAATTTTATATATGTTTAAATCTATGAAAATAGATGCCACGCGTTTGTGATAACTATGATATTAAAGGACTATTTTATTTTCTCAGGGAAGAATTCTTAGCTTAGTTTAGCATAAAATAAACATGTTGTTATCATTTTATATAATAATTGTGATACCCTGAAATAGAACCAGCTGACCCTATAAACTACAGAGGAGTGGAGTATGTCTAATAATTTCTTAATTCAGGTAATACACTTTAAAATAGGGGTGCATGTGTGTGTACATTAAAATAAAGTAATGTTTACTTAAACTGAGCTTATTGGTCCACTGAAAGCACTAAGATTTTTTCCCTCCACATAAATTGTCCATTGTTTTGGTTATTAGCCATTTTTGTTACTAGGAATAGTGGTTAATGTGCTAGACTCCCACATGATTGGCCACTGTTGGAGTCCTGGACTGTCACACTGGCGTGTGTGCATGAGTGCCTAAAGTCCCAGGAGGAGAATAAGTTAGAAGGGATTGTGTTGTGGCCATCCTCCTGAGGGCTTATTTTTCGCTTTCCCTCTCACTGTCTCTGGCAAACACATGCATCCTATGGCAAAAATGTTAAAAAAAAAGTACAAAAATTTTCTGCTAGTAAAAAATTTGCCATGATCTACTGAACTGTTGGCAAAAAATTAAGATTTAGAGCAGCATGAATAATATCATTTGTTGAACATCTGCATGCAATTGTATATGTGCAGAATCTCTCTAGAACTATGACTAGACACTTGAGGTAGGGACAGTATGGGTTCTAGAAGGTAGAGGCTGGGGACAAGACTTTTCACTGTGTATCTTTCTGTGTTTACTAAATTTTATATATGTTTAAATCTATGAAAATAGATGCCACGCGTTTGTGATAACTATGATATTAAAGGACTATTTTATTTTCTCAGGGAAGAATTCTTAGCTTAGTTTAGCATAAAATAAACATGTTGTTATCATTTTATATAATAATTGTGATACCCTGAAATAGAACCAGCTGACCCTATAAACTACAGAGGAGTGGAGTATGTCTAATAATTTCTTAATTCAGGTAATACACTTTAAAATAGGGGTGCATGTGTGTGTACATTAAAATAAAGTAATGTTTACTTAAACTGAGCTTATTGGTCCACTGAAAGCACTAAGATTTTTTCCCTCCACATAAATTGTCCATTGTTTTGGTTATTAGCCATTTTTGTTACTAATTAAGATGTTTTAAATATAGACTTCATGGTTGTCTAGTTTTCACTCACTGATTATTGATATTTTCTTCCAAAGTGGTTTTACTCCAGTCATTGACATTATTATTATTGTTGGGTAGTTACCACTTCAACTATAAATCACCCTAATAATACTGTCATCTCATTGATTTTTCTTTATTTTTGTTTGTAATGTTTCATATAATACAGTATTCAATTTCTAATTGAAAGTAGGGCCCTTTATGTATGTGAACTCCTCTGATCTAACTGTGTAGGATAAAGTTGATCTATGGCTAGACTGGAAGACTAGACTTTGGAGATACCTGGATGTTTGACTTTAAAATAGAGGCAGTAGGATTTAAAGTCTGAAACTTCTCTGGGACTTTCCAGGGCCAGTTTGTTTATTGATTGTTTTCAGTTAGCTACCAGTTAACTTTGCTTCACTATGTTATCAGAAAAGTGTAAAACACCCAAGAGGTTTGCAGAGATCCTGAAGGTTCTATCACGAGAGAAAATACCTTTGGGTATTAATAAGGCCCTTGCAGAGCTTGTATACAGTTGTTTCTTGGTCATCCAATGCTTGCCCGATTCTCTTTGGCTGCTCTGTAACCTCTGCCTTTATGTTAAGCCTTACCTAATATGCTATGGGGAGTTAAGCAAATTCTTTCAAATATTCAAGCATAAAAAATTTGTGAACTCCCTATATAGGTTCATCAAGCTCCTCCAATGATCTTAGTCTGGGATTTGTTTTCTTAATGAACCCAGGCAGTATTCTAATAATCACTTTTTTAAAAAATTGATTTAATAATTCTCTAAGTATCCTTTGTACAAGTTCCTGAGGATGAATTTCAGAGTTACAGATTTGTAGTCCTCAAGTGACAACATTCTTTCTTCTTTGACAATCTGTGCATTTTCCAATGATTAGTCACCAAGTCTCTTCCTATCCAGCTGACCATGGTTTTCAAAGATTTCTCCAATTTCAAACCACTTTTGATTTGTTTCAGAACCTTCATTGCTGCACTTGGATCAGATGTCCAACTTTGATGTGGAGATACACAGGTTTATAGGGTATTACAAAGCTATCAGGGATTAACCCTGCATGTTCAAGTTCAGTTTCAGAAAATGAGACTCTTATAATTTCCTCTTAATTAATTCCAAGAGCCTCAAGTATTTATAGACTTAAACAAGCCTATTTTATATCTCCTCTTTGTTTCCTACTAGGGCTCCAATGCCACAATTGTATATGCCTATTTGAACAAATAAATTGCTCTAAATTCAATATATATGAAGTCAATCTTCACTACTTGAAATATCACAGTATATCATTTAGTGTTTATACCACCCTTTATATATATCCGACTAACCCTTTTTTAGAGATGAGATTAGTAAGGCATAAGGAAGTTGTGACAATTTCTTAAGACCACAAGATTCATCAGCAGAAGGATTATATTTCAAACTCAGGTCTTTTACACTCCAAACTTAAGATTATAAATAGTACTTTACACATATTTTTAAATAAAAATTTCCTCTTTTGACTTATTTTCCTTATAAATCAGTCAAACTTAAAATTCCACTTCATCCCCAATTTCAATATTTACTGTACCACAATGCCATTTACAAACAACCTTGAGTGTCTTCACACATAACCCAGTCCCTCTCCTATTTCTACTGCTTGGGTTAGGTCCTTGTTCCTGGAGACCTGAAACAATGCAGGGGACACTGGATGTGCTTTGCATCTCTATTCTTTGCCTGGCCATGTTCTTTTCGTACAACTCTAAGAGGATGATCTTCTGACAACCAAGCTCTGATTGTGTCTTAAATTTTCTTTGAAAACTCTTGGTGATGTCATGTTATCTGCTAGCAGATGTCCACATTCTGTTGGTTGATCAAGACATGCCATTCCAGGTCCACAGATCTTTTTCACTCATATCTGGTGTTGTAAACACACAAGGGGACTCTGGCGCATGTGCAGTGGGCTGTTCACTTTAGTGTTATTTTTTCACCTTTATTTCCTTCTGCAACGCTATTCTCTGCTTTGGAAAGAATAACTCAGGTCCTTTACCCCATTCAATCTTTCAAACTTCCTTTCCTATCTTCTTCCACTGAGCACCTACCACTTCTACCTCATTTACTGCCTTGAGATGTCACTTGTTTTCCTTTGTCCATGTCTCTTAAATAGCAATCTATCCTGCTGAGACCCCAGCTTGACAATTTGTACATGTTAATTAACTAATTCATTAACTAGTATTTATTGATTGATTGTTTTAAGCTACACGAACTGCAACATGATGCATTTTTCTGCAGATAAGAGCAAATATTTAAAATATTTTGGTGTAGGATAAGCAGTTTAAAAGGGTACTTGCTAGTTGTTTTTTACCTGTCACAATGGAAGCATCTAGGGTATTATTTGTTCAATCAGCCTGAAACTATATGAAACTATATTCTAGGGGCAAATAATGGCTCTGGTTGCAGCCGAGGCACAAAGAACATTACACAAGCATCTGTTCTGAAAAACGTGGAGTTAAAAAAAGAGGTAAAAAGTTCTTTGTGTCTGTGGAATTAAAGGTCGCTAAGCTCTGCACCATGCTGACTTGGCATCTACCAACCCTTCAGCTATGAGGACTTGACTTTGTGGAGTGCACTCAGGGGACTGACTTCTCAGTGTGGAATTGTCTTTAAATCAACTGATTTGGCTTTTACAGAGGGATGGAAGCCTCTTCATTTTATACCAAGGTAGCCTAGAGGGAAGACTTCTATTTCTTAAAGTCATCATCATTGTATTTATATACTAACCCAACTTTGTCAGACTTGATTTTCCTTGTAAAGATATTCATGACATTGGAATATATGTGTTTGTATCCTAAAGTAATATTTTACTTTAAAGTAGCATTACTATTTAGTTTACTGGTGCTGTATAGTTATAGGGCACACAATTCATTATGTAGGCATAATACAAATTCATTAGGATGGCATAAGATGAAAGAAGTATATACTACAATAATATACTTTTAAAGACATTTGAAGATAGCTGAAGCACTAATGAACACATCTTAAAATTGTTTGTAGACTCAAAAATATTATTTAAGCTATAATATTCTTTGGGAAACTTATAACTTAAACTTGGAAGGGTCCCAGGAATTTGCCAGTTCCTTCTCCCTATCCAGTCCAATGTATCCTTCCCAACACTGAGGTCTGATGATATCCATCTGTTTGCAGATTAATGAAGAAGCTATTGTCTGTGACACTGAAGATTCTCTTTGAATAGTAGCACACAGTCAACCCTCTGGCCACCCAAAAATGTACCTGATCCCAGAAGGTAGATCTTCAAAGGAACAAAGGAAAAGAAAGAAGAATATTACACAGTTTGAAACTTACTGATTTAAGGATTGCAAGAGAAAAGTAGAACAAATATTCTGACCTAAATTTTCAATCAGACAAGATTACAGTAAAATTTTATATCTGTGTAATATATCGCATCTATTTCACCATTTTGCCATTTTCATTAAGGCTGAGTCATTTTAAAATGGGCCTTTGCATTCTGTCTAATATAGCAGGAGTTATGCTTTTCCAGCACTGACTGTAGCAGCTCTGAGGCCAAAGCATTTGGAGTGGGTTTAAAATTGATTGGATAACTCACTTGAACATAAAGATTATATTTTACCCAAGATGCTAGCTAATATACCATAGGCAATTGATTTTCTAGTTTAATGTACAAATTCCCCAAATTACTCCATTGACTCTCAATTTGGGTTGACCAGACTAGAAATCCCCTAGGACACATCATTAATCTCTAGAAAAGGTGAGTTCCCAGAAGCATTAGATCATTCAGTGTTTTAGTTTTCTCACCTATGGAATGAAGAGGAGGTACTCTTTGACATCCATCTGGGTCTAATGATTAGGCGCAATTGTCTCCAATTAATTCTTAGCTTTACAGTGATTTGTCACTTGTTAGCATATGAAAAAATGCTATTAGTTATGTTTACTTATGCAATGTTTCCATACAAAATACCTCTAATAAATATTTGCTGAATTAATATTTTTCTGTGGGAAAATCTGATTATGTATATAATAGTTCTCTGCTAAAGTAAGCAGGATATTTGTTCTAGCCCTAGCCATGTCTATTCTAATCTGATACATGTTTGGAGAAAGTGTGAGGAAAGAAATTAAGGAGAAGAATAAAGAGACAAGACATTTATGGGACACAGAATTGGATTAATATCTGTTGATGACAGAGCATCCTCTACTAGACTGGTGTGAAGTGTATTAATACTGTGTACATTCCCTTCACAAGCTAACTGATGTATAGTGATTGAATGTATAAAACAATTTTTTTTTAAAAGTGCTGGGTATATCAATCTTCTATAAAAATAAGGGATATAATTTAACACCTTTTGCTTTTCCTTTCTCTTTCAAATTTCAGCTTGAATAAAAAGAAGTTGTTTTGATTTGGGCCCATTTCCTCTAGTGAAGTTAAGCTCTTGTCTATTATAATTTCTACAACAAACATTGCTATTTCCATTTTCTCTGATTTAATATTCTCATTTCTATTATTAATAATAATATTAACTTAAAATCCTGCAATGACATTTTTGAGACATCATTAAATTCAAGCACAGATGAAAATCCTCTTTGGATGGTGAAAGCATTGCGAATTTCCAGGTAGAGGACCTTTAACTGGCTCCATTTGCTTTATACACGCTTACACATTGTGTTATATACATATATATGTTGCACAATAGAAATGCAAATTTTCTACTTATTTTTATTCTTAGAAAAAAGTATTTTTTTATGGAAAGGGACACTGACACCATACTGAATTTTGTGAGGATTTTTCATTGTTGTTTGTGGAGCATTTGAGAGACAGCATCTGCCAATCAATAACGCAGTGGCTGTAATCCTGTTGTATTGTTCAGAGCTAGAGTCTGTGCTGGGTAAATAGCATTTTTTTTTTCCTCCAGGATAGCTCCATGAAGACGACTTTATTAGAAATGTGTTAAAGGACACCAGAGCGAAACAAAAAGGTAAGAAGTCATCTATATCAGGTGTTATGTAATAACTTACTTCAGTGAACAAAATATACATTTTATATATTCACCAGAAGACACAATAATTTTTATAATTTAAGCATTTTACCCTTTTTTTGCTTAAGTTTAATAGAAAGAGGCAAACAACTAAATTATTTTATTTAATTTTCAAAGTTTTTATATTAACAGACTAAGCTCAGTTGTGACTCCCAGCATGCCATCCCTCATTTTCCCTTTCATTTTTTTTATTTGCAAGAGGATGTATGCACTTGCCAAAGAGAGACAGAGAAACAAGGAGAGAATGTTAGGGAGAAAGTACCCCTCAATGGAACATGGTCACAAAGCAATTCCTTCTCCGCCAGCTTGTCATCCTGTCTGAGCATACATGCACATATGCCCAATGTCTATTTCAAGTTGCTAGGGCAGGGATTTGAACCATGGTTGGCCATATGGGAGCTCGTTTCACTAACCACTAGGCAACAGGGCCTATTGTCCCTTTCTTTAGTCTCTAGACTGAGGTATCTAGCTTGTGTTCGCCCATACAAGTTCACTTACTTTATCAGGACACTTTGTCACGCGATTTGAATATTTCTGTATTGATTTCCCCCTTAGGACGTGGACCAATTGAGCATAGTTATCTTTGCATCTTCAACACCTAACACAGTGTCTAAGACATAGTGATTATCACCTAATGTTTCTTAAATAAATATCCATCACTGGGTAACTATTAGTTGAGTACACTCTAGTTGGAAGTTTTCCAAGCATGCATTTGAGTCAGAATAATTTTAAGAAGTCAGATATTTAGATGCTTTAAAAGTCTAAGTAGTTAACCTTGCATCAATATTGAAGATAGAGTGTTTAATCATAGAATGAAAACACCTACCCTTTTCTCTGCTGTTTTAAAATTTGTCCTGAAGGTGGCAACATTGAATAATGCTCTGCATATTTTTCTAGGTAAAGCTTTAACAGCCACTTTTAATTAAAATTTTATATTTTAAAATAAACATCTTTCTCCCACCCCCTATTTATTATGATGTAGGAGAAAATATTGTACTCCTGCTTTATTTTTTCCAAGCAAAACCTTGAATGTACACATTGAAAGAAACCATTTACAATCTCATAGAATGAAAGTTAACCTAGATAAGGTTCAGGGTAGCTCTGTTCAGATTTCAAAATGTAGATCTGTTTTAAACACAACATATGTTTCCTGCCAAGAAAATTTATATCAATAGATGTGTTTAAGTGTAAGTGTAAATCAATGCTTGTTCTTTTGAGGTAAAAACTTATTTTCCTGCTATATTCATTCAAATTCAATAGAATATTCTTGGTAACTAATATGACCTGTTAATAAAGAAAAATAGTTATTTTTAAAAGAATTGCTTTAAGAACAAATAACAAAAAACAAATGAGCACTGTGGCCAGGAGGTGGTGTGGTGGTTGACATTGGTCTCCCATGTAGCTGGCCACTGTTTGAATCCCCGATCTGGTGGCTTGCTTTCTCACATTCCCTTTCTCTCTCTTTCTCTGTCTCTCTCTGGTCAAAATAATAATAATAATAATAATAAATAGCATAAAATAATATTTCTGAAAAAAAAAACCAGAAAAACAAATGACCACAACAACTAAAAAATATGTCTTGCATTAATAAATACTTTGTAAAAGTTACCAACAACAAAATGTTATTGATGATCGCACCTGGGCATGTATTATTACATTTTCTATTTTTCATTTTTTTGTTTGTAATCACTTAGTAAACAAAACTATGCTAGTTCATATTCATCAGAATCATCAAAATCGTACGATGAAAGAGAAAGGTCGTAAGTAACGTGTCACAGAGGTTAATTGACTTGTTTAAGAACTGTCAGTGGCAAAACTCAGAATGGAACTTGGTTTTTCTTATCTCTAGACAATGAGTACTGCTCAGGGTTATAATTCTATCATTGTGTATATAGACAGTTCAACCTCTTCACATAGCTTCTGGGAGATAGGCTAATACCTGCTTTCGTGATATTTTGTATTGAGTTGTGTGTATATGCAGTTTCTGTTTTGCCTTTTAGCTTTTTGGGCTCTATGTCCACACCAGTCCTGCATGCTGTGAAAAGGTTCAAATGCATTACTGGTCAAAGCCAGTGTGCGAACTCTCTCCTATTTCTTGCTATAGAACACATTTAGAATATTGTCTTAAAATTCTCTAATGAGGCTACTCTGAATCAGATGAGATTTTTAAAAGTTAAATAAAAGATTAGCAAGCAGAGAAGCGGCGTGGTCAGATGCGGACAATATGGAAGCATTGCTGGAACCAGGTGGAATGGGCAGGACGTGTGAGGCAGAAAGATGTGCTGCAGACAGACCAGAAGAAACTGGTGTGCGGGGAGCAGACAGGCACTGGACAGTGCCTGAGGCAGCATGAAGCAGATGGAGCTTTCTGACAGATGCAGTGAGAATGTACCCCAGACACCAGTCCTAGGTTTGAAGTTTCTGCATACGCATACTCCATTAACAGGAAGGGCACATTCCAACATCATAATTTGCCAAAGCCGAGTTGCCAGATGAAGAAATCAAATAAGTGGCATATTCTTGAGTATACATTTCCTAGCCACTGCATTTGGTGGGAGGGATTTTTTTTTTTCTTTTCCTTAGCCTCAGGTCAGGATTACTGATAGCTGCTGGTATTCTTACTTCACGCAAGAAACTCTTCCACCTTTTTTAGGAAGAGCAGAAGCTGCCTACCACACAGAGGTCATAGATGGCCCCAACTTTGGGTATGCTCCTGGGGTTTTAATGGCTAGAGTTCAGACCACATCTCTGCATCAGAAAAGCCATAGACTCTCTCCTCCTTCACAGGGACTGTTATTCAATCAGTCCCCTTTGTTTACCACATGCTGAAAGCTATTTAATTCCCCTAGGAGTTGTCCCATATTGTGTTAAAAAGATAAAAAGAGTGCTTGAAAAATGTATCTGACCTAAAATGGTGCATCTCAAAAAAATTCTACTTCTAAAAATAAGAGTAGTATACGATTAGGTAATAAAAATAACTATTTTTTAAAAGAATTCATCACATCATATTTAAAACTTCAATCGTTGTTCCACTAACTACATTAATAATTCTAAAAACTTATTGAATCCCAGCCTATTAACTTGAACTTAGGCAATGAAAGGAACAGAGTGTGCAAATAGGTTGTTAACATATGTTCCCTGGTTATCTTTGGCCTTCTAGTCCTTAGAGAATGTTCAGTCACTTTGTAATCAAGAATGAATCACACTTCCAGAAATTTTTTAGGTAGAACTGTGAAGCAATGTATATGTACGAAGATAGGCTCGTTATTGAAACACATACATAAACACACACACATATATACCCACACCCCGCTGCAGGATGGTGAAGCACTTTCCTATGAAGCATTCTCATAGACATCCATAATAACCCTATCACATCGTATTGTAATTATTTACTTATTTTGCTCATTTTTCTTTGAGTTACCTGGACCCAGAGCTTTGTATATACACATCTTCAGGTGGTACATAGTACATAATAAATTATACTGCTCAAACTGTTTTGGCAAATAGGTTGAATAAATAAGTCTTTATTGAAGTTTGACATATGAATGTGTTTGACATATCAAATGACTATGATGGTTCTAGAATTTCTTTATGCGAAGAGCTTTTCGTGTGGTAATCTGGTCGGAAGGGTGGGCTGAGGATTTGTTCTGAAGCTGTGCTATGTTGATGTGGAAGTTCATTTCTTTTACTTAAAATGTGTGTTGTTGGGAGTAGCTAAGTGGGGAGGTGGAACAGGTGTTTCAAATATCTTGACCAGTACTTTTCTCCTAAAAAAATAGATAAAAAATTTTTATAACCTTTTTTTAAAAATCTTGTAAATGTATTTATTTATTAAGGTTCTCCTTATAGGGTGCATGTACTCACCAGGCCAGAGAGAGAGACAGTGAGA
>NW_006159750.1:351236-362471 GCF_000334495.1 Tupaia belangeri chinensis
AGAGAGACAGTGAGAGGGAAAGAGAGAAACCACCGGCAAGGAGCATGGCTGTAGTGCAATCCCCTCTCCTCCATTTTCCTCTTGGGATCTTGAGCACATATGCATATGTGCCCAGCATGACTTTCAAGCCTCTAGGTCTGGGAGTTGAACTGTGGTCTGCCATGTGTAAAATCTAGCACCTTAACTACCTCACCACTTGCTAGCCCAAATTTTTCAATATATATATAGCATTTTTAAAACTTTGGAAAATTTACCTTAGGGGCTTTTTAGTGTGGAAAGGGAAGTGATTATTGAATATTAAAGAACATTTGTATAGAGCTTTATAAAGTTCTTGAAATAATTTCTGTATTATAAAGTTTCATTTATTACTAATGACAGACACCCAGCTCAAACTAGTTTACACTGAGAGAGAACATAACGCTTCATGCCGAATAACAGATCTAGCTGTGGAAACAGTTGAAATTCAGGGACTCAGACAAAGAAATTACTTTCTCTATCATTTTGTCTACATGGTACTGTCTTAATTTCCAGACTGACTCTTTATACAAATAAAGATTTAACTCTGGAAGCTCTAAACTAATATCCTTATGGTTCTGAATTCATGAATCAAAAATAAGTGGAAACTGATTCTGCATGGCTAAGTTTGTGTCCTGAAACAATCTTGAAGTCATAACCATCCCTGAGCCCAAATTACTGTTTGTAGGTAAACAAAATGTTTTCATAAGTCAGACCTGATTGTGTGATTTTACCTATGACCAGCAGTGGTCACCTGTCCACCATATCCAAAACATATGAGATGAGAACTATATGGGAAATAGGGTTTTAAAACAAAAAAAGACAGGAGTGGGATCCTTGATTGTGATCAGATAAAACAAAAATTATGCACCTGAACTTAAAAATATCTTATCTAATTGATATTATTTGTTCATTAATTCTTTTAAAATATATATGTTGCTATATACTTATAAGCATGTACTGGAACAGACATTGAGATTACAAAGGAAAAAACAAAGATCTACAATTTCTCCAGCACTTTATACTTTATTATATTCCTTTCATTTTTTTTCTTACCTCACTCTTTGGCCTTTCTAGACAAATTTAGAACTTAATTTTTAACACCTCCTAACTTGGAAAAGACAAATGTTTCCTCTCTCAGTTTCAGGATCCAGGAACTCATTGGCATAGGCAATCTTATGCCCATCCCTGGATCAATTGTGTGGCTTTGGGAACAGGATAACATTGTTCAAAATAGTCAGTCTGTCATTAACTAAGACTTCCTAAAAATTGGAATATCAGGCAAACAAAACAATCCTACTCATAAAGGAATCAAAGCACCTTCAGCAGATGCTGATATTGGTGCAGGTATCCAAGGTTCCCAGTGGGCTCGCATTGAGCAAAGGGTCAGCTGTTTGCTAATGAATGTGATCCTCAAGATTACCACCTTGTCACCATCCTCTTTAGGCAGAACTACATTATTATTTGTTTAAGAAAGGAAAAAGTAAAGCAGAATAGCCCAAGGCATAGAGTAGATGATTTTCTTTAACGCATGATGAAATGATAAACAGAAACCCAAGCATAAATATTTTATGGAAACGTGAGATTCAAATCAAGGGCTTTGCCTTCCAGAATCTATTTCCTCCAAAATCAGAGATTATAAATTGTTAACACAAATAATTCTGAAAGACAAACATATTTTGTTTGGCCCACACAGTGTGAACCTGGAAATAATTTATTTTTAAAAAAACTTTATTAATTTTTTAAAAAAGTTTATTTACTTTATTTCTCCAGAGAGAGAGAGAGAGAGAGAGAGAGAGAGAGAGAGACCCAACAGGGTGTCTGTACCACAGTTCACTTCTGGTCTCAGCTGACCCAGATTACAGGCACATGCTTGCACCTGGTACACCATGGAGGATGTGGACCAAGGTCCTTGCTCAAGTGAGTCCAGTTGAATTACTGCTGCACCACCACCTGTCCTACAAGACTTCATCTATCTATCTATCTATCTATCTATCTATCTATCTATCTGTTTATTTATTTATAGGGTGGATTTAAGTTTACAGCAAAATTGAGGGTAAGGCACAAAGATTTCCCACGGGATTTTCCTCTTTCCTCCAAGAAGAAGCACCCTTCCCTGGAGGAGTGTCCTCCCTGCCAGGTCACTATAAGATGTATTAAGCAGCATCTATGAACTTCTTAATTCAGAGAGGAGCTTGCAAAAAGTCCATGACTAAAGTTTACAACAATTTACAGAGAAAAGGGGCAGTTTTAAGAGAAAAACATTAGACATTAAACTTGCCAAAGTTTATTTAGACAAAGAATGGCTTATGAATTGGGCCCCCTGAGAACCAGATGTTCAGAAAGCTCAACTCAACAATGTGGACAGGCAATATGTATAGCCAGG
The DNA here is from genome assembly GCF_000334495.1 of Tupaia belangeri chinensis. Lineage (NCBI taxonomy): Eukaryota > Metazoa > Chordata > Mammalia > Scandentia > Tupaiidae > Tupaia > Tupaia belangeri. Next base: position 353,638 of record NW_006159750.1, read on the forward strand.
TATAGGAAGTGTCATACAGAATGAACTTGATTGGTTCCAGCTTGATATCTGCCCTATTTGTGCATGATGTAATAGGTTTTGCCATATACGGACCTGGTCTGATAATTTGGCAGCCAGTGGTTGGCTGAAGCTCCACTGCTATGTTAGCTGAGACTCAACTATTTGTTATAAGAATATATTCTTAAGTTAGACTGCAGTTAATATAGTAAGTTGGCAGTTAGCGTTAACTAGGGTAGGAGTTTGCTACATACAGACTCAAGCTACAGAGGCAACTTTAGTTCAAATTTAATTGAAATTAACAGTAGTTACCCTTTGGATATTATCAGCACACACCCAAATCCAAAATAGTTGCCCTCTGGGTCCTAAACAAACCCTGTGCTCTCTTGACATAAACCGGGTAAGGAAATATTATCTTTTAATGTTCAAGGTAACGTGCACAGACTGGTGAGTAAGGGAGATGGAGCTCACATGCCATTCAAATTCCAGACCCAGTGACTTGAAAAACACATTGGGTGTGGATGTTTGAGTGCCAGAAATCCTGAAAGGGGGAGAAATGGAGGAGTGTGGTATGACCATTCCCCATGGGAGTGCTCTCTCCCTCTCCTTTCCCCTCTCTATTTCTCTCTGGTAAGTGCATGTGCTCCCTGGCAAATTAAAAAAAAAAAAAATGTTTATGGCAATATAAATGCCTAACCCTCTTCATAGACTGCCAAGGACTACAAAATTTAGATCCCACGCTGTTTTCTAATAAGTCACACAGCTCACTGACTCCACTAAATTAAATTTCTTCATTACTTGTTGGGACTGATTTTTAAAGCATTGAGTCAATCAGCTAGACTTCATGCGTTTAGGCTACCTACTATATATGTTAATCCTACTTTAATTGTTAATCCTATTATCTTGCTCTTGTAACACAATTAAGAACAGCAGAAATGACTAAGTAGTTTTATAAATCCTACACCACAAAGAACTTTTGATAAAGGAGAATAAAGTAAAAACTCAGGTTTCCTACAAGCTCAGCTGAAGGATTGTGAAGAACATTAGCGGTTCCAATTTTAAGAGCCTTTACAACTCAAGTGATATTTCCATGAATGAAGTGAACATTAGACTAAGGAATAACTAGAGAACAAAAGATGTGTAGATTATGTTAAACAGACCTGCACATTAAACAAAAATGTCAATTCAGATCTCAATACTCTGGCATTCTTGTTCTTACATGCCATATATAGTATCTATTTTATTATGTTAGGCTGCTAGAATAAAATACCATAGACTTAGTATCCTAAGCAACAGAAATTTATTTTTTATAGTTCTAGAGGCTAGATGGCTGAAGTCAAGGGGTTGACAGAGTTGGTTCCTTTCGTGGACCATGAGGGAAGCATCTGTTTTAGGCCTCTCACCACTGGCTGGCTCAGGGCTGTTTTTCTCTGTGTGTCTTCCTGTAGTCTTAGGATGAATGTGTCTGTGTCGTAATTCCTTTTTCTTACAAGGACTTCTATCATATTGGATTTGGGCCTACTCTAATGACCTCACTTTAATTTAATTACCTCTTTAAAGACCCTGTCTCCAATTACAATTACATTCAGAGGTAGTGTGGAACAGAATCTTAACATATGAATTTTGTTGCAGATACAAAGCAGTAACTATCCTACTTAAGTTGTGTATTCTAAAAATAGGGTGACCTATGTTCAAAGTGAGAAATAGTTGATGGCTGCCTTTAACCTTTCAGTCCCTTGCTATACACAAAGGCACATTTGGAAACAATTGCCTGAGAATCTCAAATTGGAAAGTGCAAAAAGAAAAATACTGTGCAGTGCTCAAACCATTATGGGTATCAGCCTTACATATCTACACTTTTGACCAATTAAAAAAATTAGTATTCAACCTTACTGTGGAAATACCTTTAGATATATTCTGCCTAAAATGCAGAGGAAGAATTCAGATAGGTCTCTTAGAGAGCTACAATTTGAGATATGTTTCTCAAACTATATAGAATCTTGTTTCAGTGACAAAAATGTTCAGGCGAACCCTCACTGAAGATTCGGAATCACCAGAATGGTTTGTCTAGCTGAAGGAATCCTTTGAAGAATTTATCTGACAACGTTATGATAACAAAGAGTAGATCTAGTAAAGCCAAATATGTCATAAAGCTCAGGTGCAAAAGAAATAACTCCTGAAAAAAGAGAACATTGCTGACATTTTTTAAGCAAAATAATCAGGATTAGCATGAAGGGGAGCTCTACAATTGGATAGCAATCTTTTTTAAAGACCTGCGTAGAGCTTATTTCTCAGGTGAGAGGGGCAGCTTTAGAAATAGATGCTAGTGTATATTTTAGAATATGAAAATTTCCATCCTAATGGCAATATGCCATTGTAATAGAACTCAAATAAAATATTTGTCAGATGGGGTGAGATGATCACACTGTTTCCAGCAGAGAATTCTAAGACTTCCCAATAAAACCTAATCCTTATGTATTCACTGAAACTCAAGTGACCTTAGGTTAAAACCCAGTAGAATCTATGAATCTGCATCTATTTTCCCCAGACTCTTCTCACTCAGTGTTGGAGTTATAACCACCTCCATACATGTATCTCTACTTCATCATTTTAAATATTAGATAGGATGCTTTTGTGGAAGCATCATGTAATTAATTCAGACTTCTTCTGGAGTAAAAAGATTTCCACTGTATTTGTCTTCAGGAAAAAAAAAAAAAAAAAAGAGATACAACTAGGTATTTTCCCACAATTAATTTTGTGTTATTTTAGGTTAAGACACAGGTTTGTCACTAACAAACAACTATATGATTCATACATATGACACCAATAGATAGTGAAATGACATAGTTTTTTGAATGAAATAAAAAGAACAGCAAACTTATTCACAGACTTATATAAAGCAGGATCAATATGGTATACTTCCATTTGGAGGTATAAGCTACTTAGATATTCCACATTTTCTCATGAAAATACCTGATAGAAGTGACTGGTTTTAAGAAATGTGAACCCCTCAGAATGTAATTTGACATTTTTATTTATTTATTCACTATACATCTTTACAGTGTATAACATGGTTTTTCCCAGCATGAACACAGTGGTTTTAATGCCAGGTACTGAACCACCTGGAACTGGTAAACACACATCCCACTAAAGCTATCCTTCCCTGATAGGAAAAGATGTCAAAGAGTTTGCTTTTACCTATCATTTTAATATGATCGCCTTTCCTTGATACTTTTTGATTAACCTTATTAGGATTTGGCATTACTGCATTATTTCACACCAGACATAAATCCAGGAGACTGTGGTGTGCATATGTATCTTACGTAGAGAGCAATTACAATATGAACAATGAACATATAATTGCATATGATGTAATTTATGGAAAGATTCCCAATATAGCTCAAAGATGTTTTGTCTATGGGAAAGGATAAGAGACTTTCAGAGATGAAAACACAAAAATAACTCAAAGGCTAAGATTTTCTGGACTTTATCAAAGGGTATATGTGAGAGGGTTTCACACCTGGTAAAGAGAGGGCTCATTTGATTTCAAATCTTGTACTTTCAAACATCGTGTTTTATTTATTCCCAGGCTTAGCAAACTATATTTGAATCTCTACCAGATAAGAGATTCTCCTTAGGTTTAGGAGGTCTAAAGTTTCTCTGCCTTCTATGTTTATGGTTCATGTTAATTAAGCATCTTTTGGGTTGGCAGGTGGCTTGGTGGTTAAAGTGCTGGGTTTCCACATGGTGGATCGTGGTTCCAGTCCCTGACTTCAGTTTGCTTTCTCACTTTCGCTTTCTCTCTGTTTCTCTGTGGTCAAATTAAATGGTAACAATAATAACAACAACAACAAATAAAATTTAAAAAATAGATAATTCTTTTTAAAAATTAATATATTTTTTGGTGGAGTAAAGTAACATTTACTCTATGATGATCTATACTACTTACATCATGTAGTTTTTTGTTAATCAGGATATTACATGTAAATTTTAAAAATAGAATTACTTAAATAAAAAAATAATAGGACCAGCCAGGTGGCATAGTGTTTAAGGCAGTTGGATCAGTTGGATCCCACATGGCCAACTGTGTAGTTGAACTGAGAGTTTGAAAAATATGTCAGAAGCACATGTGTGCCCAAAATCCCAAGAGGAGAATGGAAGAGAAGGGTTTGTGGCACGACCATCTCCCCTTGGGGGACGCTTTCTTACTTTCTATCTCTCTCACCTCTCTTTGTCTCTCTGTTGAAAACATGGCCCTGTAGAAAATTTTCCAAATAATTTTTTTATTATTACATATAAAACATGTGTGCTTGCCAGAAAATGACAAAGACAGAGAGAGAGGGAGAGGAGAAAGCAGTCTCTGATGGAGCAGGGTCATACCACAATCTCTTCTCTTCCATTTTTCCATCCTGTTGGAATTTTAGTCTCTCACACACACACCTACTTAGTGTGTTTATAAACTGCTGGGACTGGTATTCGAACTACATAGAAGGCATGTGGGATCCAGCTCCCTTAACCATTTGATCACAGGTCTTTTCTAAAACATAATTTTTATAAATATTATTTATTACACAATATATAATGTATGTCATACATAAATATATATAAAATATAAAGTGTTAATATTTGTCTGGATATATGTTAAATATGTCTATCGATTATACTTTAACAGAAAGTGTAATGCTTTACTTTTATATCAAATTCTTGCTAAAGTATATTTTTTATATTGGAGAAGTCTATCATTTTCTGTTTCTTATAAAGACTTTTTTTTTAATCCTTTAGATGAGTCACCATGAGACATAAGTACTCTATCCCAGAGCAGAGTAAAGGATTATTTCTTTGACAATTGAATAGCTCAGAAAGTCACAGGGGTCTAGATCCAAAAAATAGATCACCCACCTCCAGAGCAAGAGGACAATAGTGACTTGTTGAGGTTAAGCATGTTCACAGGGCAGACTTTTTCAAATATCAGCAGCAAATGATACATGGTAAGAAACAGAAGAGAGAGATAAAGGCAGACAAAATACTTCTTGCAAAAATGAAATAATGAGCAATTTTTTCACTGGAATATAAGTTTATATGTTGGAAAGATTTTTTTAAGGTCTCTCATGTAGCATTCTACTGTTTTAGAGCTTTTACATTCTGTATAATTAATTTACATACACTCAATAAAAATATATTGGCTACATAACTGCCACATAAACTTTTATTTTTCATGTTTGAGTTTTTATTTATTTTCATATTTTTAATCTCTTTTTGGTGCTAGAATTCCATGCTTTAAAATTTTATTTCTGAGACATCTGTGGTCACTTACACAACTTTTTTTACCCTTTTTATCCACAGCCAATATTTTCTGTTAATAAGACATAAATTACAAAATGTATTTATCATATTGCTTCACTTACTTGATTTAAAAAAAAAATCTATTAAACTAAGGTGAAACATTTTGGTAGTCTGTGGCTTATTGTATTGTTCTATCATGAAACCTTTGTGGTGAGTAGGTGAAAAGGGGGAATTTAAGTTTTTAAGTTCTTTTACTAATTGGATCGAAACCTTTGTGGTAAGGAGGTGAAAAGGGGGATTTTAAGTTTTTAAGTTCTTTTACTAATTGGATCCATATGAAATTTCATTCAGTTTACTTAAACAAGACACTAAATTGTTTTGTGGACTTCTAAGCATCTTCATCTATATTCTTAATGTATATATTCTCAAATTTCTAGGTTTTGCAGTATGCATCTTTAGGTCAACTTTACTGAGATATAATTTATATGTAATAGATTACATCCACAAAATGAGCCATTTGATGATTTTTGTACACCTATAAAAATACCTTCTCAATCAACGTATAGAACATTAAGTAAAGAGAAGATTGCTGTCACCCTCAAAGCATTTCTCAAACCCCATTGCATCTGTCTTTTCTTCTGTTTTTGTCCATGGCCAACCATTTGCTTTCTGTCACTGTAAATTCTGTTGTATTTATTCTATAAAAATGAAATCATATCATATATACTCTTGTGCTTGCATATTTTTCACTAAGTTTTATCTTTTATTTATTTATTTTTTTGGGGGAGAGGTTTTTGCTATAGGGCATGTGCGCTTGCCAGACAGACAGAGAGATAGAAAGTGAGAAATCACCCTCTAGGGGGGATGGTCATGCTGCAATCCCTTCTCCTCCATTCTCCTCTCTGGATCTTGGGCATGCATGCACATATGCCTGGCATGAGTTTTAAGTCACTGAGTCCAGTACGCGAACCGTGGTCCATTACATGGGAGTTCAGCAACATAGCCATTACACTAACTCTATGATGATCTATACTACTTACATCATGTAGTTTTTTGTTAATCAGGATATTACATGTAAATTTTAAAAATAGAATTACTTAAATAAAAAAATAATAGGACCAGCCAGGTGGCATAGTGTTTAAGGCAGTTGGATCAGTTGGATCCCACATGGCCAACTGTGTAGTTGAACTGAGAGTTTGAAAAATATGGTCCCAGTTTTATCATTTTTGAGACTAATCTATGCTGTGAGAATCCATACACATACTGATAATCTCGTCTCTTTGCATTGAAGAGTAATATTCCATCTATGAACATACCATATTTTGTTTATTCTCTCACTTGCTGATGACTATTTGGTTATTTGTAGTTTAAGGACTATTGATATAAATATGTTATGGACAATCCTATATAAAGGATTTAAATTTTCATTTTTGTTGGATAAAAACCTAGATCTGAATATCTGGATGTGAGGAAGGTGCATATCTTGCTCTTTGAGAAAGCCAGTTTTCCAAAGCAGTCAGACCATTTTTCTTCCTGCTAGTGGTGGACTATATTGAGGTATGCTATGAAACAGATGTTCCACTTATTCTATACCCTCACCTGCACTGTTACTGCCAGTCTTCAGTTTTAATAATTCTATTTAATATGTAATGGATAAGCTACACTTACACGGTCAGTAAACACTAATACTTAAGGGTATGTATGTGTGTGTGTGTGTGTGTGTGTGTGTGTATTTGAAACGTTAAGGGGAGGGACCAGCAGTTAGTGTAATGGCTATGTCACTGGACCCCCATGTAGTTGACCACGGTTCATGTCCCGGACCTGGCAGCTTAAAACTCACGCCGGGCAGGTGTGCATGCGTGCCCAAGATCCCGAGAGGAGAATGGAGGAGAAGATTCTGCGGCGTGGCCATCCCCCCTGGGGGGTGATTTCTCACTTTCTGTTTCTCTTTCTCTCTCTGTCTTTCTGGCGAGCGCATGCGCCCTATAGCAAAAACCTCTCTTAAAAAAAAAAAAAAGTTAAGGGGAGAAAAAATTCCAAATTTAAAACTTATTTAGTGATTTAACATGTTTTTAGTGAACAATAGTTTCCTTTTTTGTAAGTTGGGAACTGCCTATTCTAATCTATCCCTTTTGTTTTACTGTGTTGTTTTCTATGGGAATTCTTTATACATTGTCCACCTATAAAGAAGGCTGAGGTTTAAGCGAAGAAAAGTGATTTATTTGATACAGGACTTAGGATAAGATGCTCACTTATATCCCCAAAACACGCTGACCAAAATGATGGCCAAGAAAGCTAGTTCATATATGAAAAAGGAGGGCAAGAAGTGAGGGGTTACAAAATATTTGTCAAGAAATCTACATTGATGTATTTAAAATAACTCAGGCAATGGATTGGCTATACCTTATTTTTTACATTAAGAACTGGAAAACACTGGGAGGAAGGAAGGTTGGGGCACATTTAAACCTATAACCTTTTGCAGGCCCACAGTTCATTTACTGTAAACTAGCACATGCCTTTTGTGCAATAACCCTGGTAGATATGGAGTGTAACCAAAGTCTCAGGATCATACTTGACTGGAACTTTTAAAAAAATAAGTGGACCTTGCATTCCATAGACTGTTCTGGACTGCTTTTGCTTTCTCAATATTCTGGTCTGAGTCCTTTTCAGATGTATGTCTGGGGAATGGTTCTCTCATCCAGTGTCATTTTCTTAATAATGTCTTTAACATTTTGAACATTGCTACTACATTTATTAAATTTCTATGGTCTGTACTTTTTGGTGTCCTATTAAAAAATACTCACTTCAAGTTACAAAGTTTTTCCTATGTTTTCTTTTAGTGATATCACAATTTCAGAAATTGTATTTAGCCTTACGATGCTTTTGATTTCATTCATATCCATGTAAGTTAGAACTGATATATGTTTTTCATAATGAACTTCCAGTGCCCCAACACCATTTATTGAAACTTTTTTCTTATTGAATTGACTCAATGATCTCTCAAAAATTGAACGGCCTGTTATAGCCATAAACAAATACATACATATGAATTCCTAAATGCATGTGCATACACATACCTACTCACACATACCAGTTTTTTTCTTACAAATCTCCTTTTCTTGATGATCCAATGGTCTTTTTTTATACTGAGTAGTCTCTTTATTATTGTTGCTTTATTGTTATACTGAAAATCCATGATTGTAATTCCTTCAAATTTGTTTTACTCTTTTAAAATTGCTTTAGACATTCTAGGTAATTTATATTTACATAAGGATTTAAAGATGACTCATTAATTTATATAGAAAATATGCTGTCATTTTTAAAAAGAATTATTTAAGAGAAGAAGCCACGGGCCTTCAGGACAAGGTTCCACATGGCTACTGTGAACTAGATTTTTAAGGGAATGAAGATTTTCTACTAATAATTCAGCTTCCAACAAATGAGCTAGCGGCAGAAGAAGCCACGGGCCTTCAGGACAAGGTTCCACATGGCTACTGTGAACTAGATTTTTAAGGGAATGAAGATTTTCTACTAATAATTCAGCCTCCAACAAA
>NW_006159750.1:364973-423704 GCF_000334495.1 Tupaia belangeri chinensis
GATTGATTAGGGTCTTTGGTGATTCAATAAAATGTGGGGGGAAAATGGTATAGAAAGCAAACATAGATAACAGAGACAGTGTGGGAGGAGAACAGGAGGTGGCAGAGGGTAAGAGATAGGGAACCAAGGATGGGGGGAAAAAAGCAAAACATACAGAAAACAAGAAATGGAAGATCATTTGCTAAGAATAACATGTTTGTTGATGTGCTTGATTGAGACAATATACAGTGTACTCTGGATGGAAAATCTCATTTGATGTACAGTGAATGAATGCAAATAAATAAATTGGAAAAAAATTATTTAATGTTATTTATTACTGTCATTATTTTTAAAATTTGCTACAGGGCACATGCACTCACCAGAGAGGGACAGAGAGAGAGAGAGAGAAGGAAAGTGAGAAAGCAAGCTGCCAGGTCCAGGACTCAAACCACAGTCAGCCATGTGGGAGTCCAGTTCCTCAACCACCATACCACCTGTTGGTCCCGTATTCTGACATTTTAATTGGGATTACATGGATTCTGTAAATCACATTTCCAAAATGGACATATTACAAATACTGAGTATTGGAACCAGCAGATGGCACAATCACTGGACTTCCAGAGTCAACTGAAATTTGAATCCTGGACCCAGCAGCTTAGACTCGTAACAGGAGTATGTGCACGTGTGCCCCAAATCCCAAGAGAATGGAGAAGGAATTGCAGCATGACCATCCCCCCAGGGAATTATTTCTTGCTTTCTGTTTCTCTGTCTCTCTGGTGAGCACATACATCCTAAAGCAAAAACTTTTCTCAAAAACAAACAAACAAACAAACAAACAAAACCTGACTATTTAGATCTATTAATACATTTATTTATTTTGGTTTTTAATTAGGTGAGAAGCCTTAGTGTTCTGAAATTCTCAACAACATGGCTATGTACATCTTTTGTTGAGTTTACATTGCAGAATTTTATGTTTGTTGCCTCTATCATATTGGTTTAAATGTAATGCTTAAAAATGTTATTTTTCAATACATAAATGCCATTAACGTATAGAAATATAGAAATACATTGATTTTTGTATATTATACTTTTATTTTACAATTAGCATGAGAACATTATTAGTTTTCATAATAGTACTCCTAATCCCTTAAGATTTCATATTTAATATTTTTTCATTTTTAAGTATGGGCAATTTTAAATCTTCTCAATTCTGTATGAATTTTGCTTATTGTTTTGGATTAATTCTTCAGCGCAGTATTGAATACAGGTGGTGAGTGCACACATCTTGTCTTTTTAGTTATTTTTCTCTCTAGGGGGAAATAGTCAATATTTTAATGTTAAATATAACGTAGCTGTAGGATTTCCATACATGCTCTTATCAATGTAAGCAATGTCCTTCTAGTCCTGCTTTGCTGGGAGTTTTAGCGTAATTGGTTGTTGAATTATGTTTACTGTTTTTCTCTTTATTTACGAAAATGATCATAAAGATTTGACTTCTTGTTGTTCTAAAGAGAGAATGATATTGATTGACATTCAGGTGTTAAAACAACTTTGCATTACAAAGAATGTCCTAATTGATTATGCTGCATTTTCTTTTGAAAATATTGTTGGGTTAGATTTATCAATATTTTGCTAATCCATGAACAAGAGATGTCATTCCATTTATTTGTGTCTTCTTTGATTTTGTATCAGTGTTTTGTAATATCATTATATAAGTCCTTCACCTTCCTAGTTAATTTCTAAGTGTTTTATTCTTTTTGATGCTATTGTAAATAAGATAATTTTCTTTCTTTTTGAATTGTTCATTGCTAGTGTATAAAGATGAAACTGATTTTTCATTCTAAATTTGTATTCTGTTAATATGATGAATTTATTAATTCTTTTTTATTATTTTATTTAAGTTTATTTATTTTTATCATTATTATTTTTGAATTTGACCAGAGAGAGACAGAGGGAGGGAAAGCAAGAAAGCAAGTCACCAGGTCTAGGACTGAACCATGATTGGCCATGTGGGAGTCCAGTGACTCCAACCACCATGCCACCTGCTGGCCCCGATGAATTTATTAATTCTAACAGCTTTTTCTGGTGAAAACCTTTAGGAGTTTCTACATGTAAGACCTTGTCAGGCCAGCTGGTGGCATGGTGATTGGGACAACTGGATCCTCATGCCTGACAATGTGGTTGGAGTCCCAGATCGGGTGGCTTGGAAAAACATGCCAGGTGCATGTGTATCCGTGTCTGAACTCCCAGTAGGAGAATGGAGAAGGGATTGAGAGCCACCCCCCTCCCCATCCCGTGCCAGGAAGGGTTCCTTCCCAATTCTCCCTCACCCCATCTCTTTCCTATGAGCACATGTGCCCTATAGAGAATAATAATTAAAAAAAAAAATCTTGTCATGTGCAAATAAAGAGAGTTTTTTACTTCTTTTTTTTTAATTGGATGCTTTCTCTTTCTTTTTTTGGTCAATATTTTGTTAGGACTTCAGGGTTATGTTGAACAGAACCAGTGCAGTGAACATGCTTGCATTTTTCTGATCTTAGTGAGAAACTTTTCACTTTTTCACTATTGAGTATAATGTTTGCTATGGGTTTTTCATACTTGGATTGAGGTAGGTTTTTTTCCTCTTCCAAATTGATTAGGTGTTGTATATTGTCGAGTGTTTTTTCTGTATCTATTAAGACAATCATGTGTTTTTTTGTTTTTCTTTCTTTTTGTTAATGTGGTGTATTGCATTGACCAATACTCACATATTAAATCATCTTTGCATTCCAGAAAGAAATCTCACTTGGTCATGGTGTATAATTTTGTTCTTTCTTTCTTGGTCAGAGAGTTTATGTGATTGCTGGAAAGAAACAAATAGGGATGGGAGGCAAAGTGAGAAAGCACCTCCCCAGGGGTATGGTCACACCAAAATCTCTTCTCTTCCTTTTCTCCTTTCAGTATTTTGGACTTGCAAGTACACACGCCCAATCAACATGTTTCTTAAGCCACTGAGTCCAGGACCTGAACCTTTGTAGGTTGTTTCGTTTGTTTGTTTGTTTTTGCCAGAGGGTGTTTGTGCTCACCAGAGAGAGAGAAAAAAAAACAGAAAGACAGAGAGAGAGGAAAGGGAGAGAAAGCATCACTCCCAAGGAGGCATGGGCACACTATAATTTCTTCTCCTCCATTTCACTATCCTGTTGAGATTTAAAGCATGTGAACACATGACTGGCATGTTTTCTTATGTTTATTTTTAATTTTGCCAGAGGGTATATACACTTGCTGGAAAGAGACAGAGAGAGAAACAGAAAGAGAGAAAGTGATAAAGCACCCACCCAGGGGGTGCTCATGCCACAATTCCTTCTCCTCCCTTCAGGATTTTGTGCACACACATACATACACATACACACACTCATGCCTAGCATGATTTTCAAGTTGCTGGGTCTGGAACTCAAACTGGGCAATTGGCAATGTGGGATCCAGCCGCCCTAAGCAACACACTACCAGCTAGCTTCTGGCATATTTTTAAAATTCTGGGGTTAGGATTTAAATTGTGGTTATCCATGTACGTTACTATTCTCTTAATTACTAAGGTATGGGACTGGTCCTGGAGAAATATGAACTTTCCATTTCTAGGAATGTGTTCATTTCTTAGATGATTTAAATTGTTTCTGTAAAATCACATATGATTTTCTTCTATTTTTGTTTGTTTTCTAGCTGAAGATTTATCAATTTTATTGATCCATTTGAAGAACACTTTTTACCTCTGTTGATTTTCTTAATTATTTTTCTATGTTCTATTCATTTATCTCTGTTTTAGTCTTTATTATTTTCTTTCTTCTGCAAACATTTTTTTTTTCTTCTATTTCTAATTTCTCACTGTGGCTTTATTCTGCATCTCTCTTATGATGAGGGATATTGAGCATTTCTTCATATGCATTTTTTTTTTTCTGGCAGGGAGAAGGGATCTCTGAGGTTGGGTTCTGGGTTCTGAAGCTGGGGCCTGGGTGGATGGACAGCCCCGCCTAAGTTTCCCTGACTGAACAGGAGGCTGCAGATGGAAGTGGGTTCTGCTTGAGAGCTGAGCTACCCTTTCTGGCAGGGAGGAGGCAGGGCTCTGAGATTGAGAACTGGGGCTATAGCGGCAGTTTCCCTGACAGGGCAAGGGGCTGCAGAAGGAAGTGGCTGTTTTTTATAATCTAATTTTTTATTTAAGAATGTGTAATTTAATTTCCACAAAGACATAAGTTTTCTAGCTTTTATTTTGCTACTCATTTGTAACTTCATCTTTTTGTGGTCTGAGAAGATACTGTGTATGATAGTTATTTTCAAAATCTATTCAGACCTAATCTGGGATTTGACATATGTTCTATTCTATAAAACTGCTCTCTGTTTACTTGAAAAGAATGTGAGTTCTCTTGCTGTTAAGTATTCTGTATTTTTATGTTTTTACGTCTACTTGGTTTACTTTGCTGTTCAAACCCTTAATTCCTTACTTATCTTGTGATTGTTCTTTCCCATATTGAGAGTGAGTTGTAAAAGTCTCCAACTATTATTGCAGAGCTATTTTTTTTTGCTTCAATTCTGTCCATTTTTAACTCAAATATTTTCATAATCTATTATATAAATGTTTAAAATGTTATTTTTCCATATTGACATTTTCAATGATATAAAATTATTCTTATAAATGTAATAGTCTTTTTTTAAATCTTGTGTAAGCCTTTATGATTTGCAGTATCTTTTGTCCAATATTAGTATAGCTACACCTGTTCTCTTTTGGTCACTATTTGAATAAAATATCTGCATTTTATTCTTTCACTTTGCTGTGCAAACACTTCTCTCTTCAACAGACTCCAGTGTTCTGAAATATTTATTCAGACATATTCTGCCAGCAAACTTGTCCAGATGATTTGCCTAGATGTTTGGAGCTTCATACTCTGTCTATCTCACACACAATCCTCCTTCTCTCCTGGTATCATTTTATTAACTGTTAGATCTACAGCAGCCATGTTTGATTGTGGATTGACTGAATGTTCATGTCATTTCTCCTTTTTTATCCATCTAGTAAAAGATTTACCAATTTTTTATTATAATGTAGAAATCTCGTAACCATGAAGTTCTATTAATTTCCTTCCCACCTGTTCTGAGATAGTTGTCATATGTGTCATATCTGTAAGACAATGTTAGAATTTTTGGCTTAAACATTTTATGTGTATTTTTAAACATTTTGGAGACAATATAGTTTTATAAATATTTTCCTAGATATTTATAACTTTTAATCTACTTATTTTTTTTAATTTTGTGAGCTTTTATAATTTGTGAATTATGGATTTCTCATTAGAATTTGGGCTTTTGTTACAATATTATAGCCTTGAAACTGTTTTGTACTTCATTTTTTCTCTACTTTCTAATACTTTAAGTATGTGATTTTGAAAATAAAATGAGTATTTTCTTAAAAGTACTGAGTATGTATTTTTCATGTTCTGGTTAGATAACGTTTATTAATCTGTTCTCAGTTTTGATTATTGACTTATATTCTATTTTTGTTATTAAGCCTATATAGTGAATTTTTTATTTTGTATTTTTAACAAATTATTTAATTTCATTTTGTTATATTCTATATTTTGTTATTAAGCCTATATAGTGAATTTTTTATTTTGTATTTTTAAAGAATTATTTATTTAATTTCATTTATTCATTCATTTGTTTTAATTTGACCAGATCGATACAGAGCATGCACAAGGGAAACTAAGAAAGCAAGCCATGAGGTCCAGGACACAAACCATGTTGGCCCTGTGGGAGTGTCCAATGCCTTAATCACCATGCCATCTGCTGGCCCCTTATTTTGTATTTTAAAAAATTGTCAGCGAGCATATGCATTCACAAAAGAGAGGCACAGAGAAGAGTAGTAGAAGCATCCCCAGTCGGGCATGGTCAGTCCTCAATCTTTTCTCCTCCTTCTCTCCATCCTGTCAGGATTTGAGGGATTCATAGACATATTCCCAGTGTGTGTCTCAAGCCACCAGATCTGAGCCTCAAAAAACATGGTTGACCATGAGACTCTGGCTCCCTTAGCCACTAGGCAATGGTGCTGGTTTATTTCATATATTTTTAAAAGTATTTTTCAAATAATTATTTATTTAATTTTATTTATTCTTATTATTTTTTAAATTGACCAGAGAGAGACAGAGAAAGGCAAAGTGAGAAAGCAAGCCACCAGTTTCAGGACTCAAACCATGACTGACTATGTGGGAGTCCAGCACCTTAACTACCACACACCTGCTGGCCCTATAATGTTTTAATTCTAAAATTTTCTTTTGGCTATTTTTATATAGTCCTCATTTCTATTTTCATATCATTATATTTTAATTTTTTATATGTACTTTCAAAAAGCTTCTTTATTGGCACCAGCAGATGGTGTAACAGTTATGTTGCTAGACTCCCAAATGGTCGACCACGGTTTGAAATTCAGGGTAGGTACATGTGCACATGCCCAAAATCCCAAGAGAAGACTGGAGGAAAAAGGATTGTGGCATGGGCATTCCCTCTGAGGGGGATGATTTCTCGTTTTCTGTCTCTCAGTCTCTCTGGCGAGTGCACACACCCTATAACAAAATCTTTCTTAAAAAAAACCTTATTTATCAGTTCATACTCTCTGCTTTAAGGATTTTTGTCAGAAAATTATAATGTCTGATTCACCTTTATATTATGATGTTTTGATTGTCTTTTTCTCTGAGAATGGGTCATACTTCCCCTTTTCATATGTCATGTAATTTTGGATTTCATTCTGGAGATCATAAGTATTGTTATTATTCAGACTCTGGATTCAGTACAGGCCTCAGAAAAGAATTTAGGTTTTTTTTTTTTTTAGCATGCATTGAACTTTATTAAAATGAAACTATTCAGTCTGTGGTAGGTTGTCATTCAGATCTCTGTTCAAACTGATCCCAGGAAGCTCTGCATATGTGCGACTCTTCTCTCTAGGGTTCACTTTCATTTTCTTGCTGCCCTTTTTATCCCATGATCTTTTCATTGATTCTTCAAGCCAGCTACTCAGACATAAACCCAACTTTTTTTAAACTTTAGCTACACAATGCTATTGTTGATTACTGTGAGAAATGTGCTCACCTGTCCAATGCCAAAGAATGGACATGAAGACGGGATGTACTTGGAGGGAGACTTTAATGGTAGTCTTGCAAGATCGGGTATCAGATGGACAGGCAAGCCTAGAATGGTTACAATAAGCAATTTATTCCCCAGTGCACAAATCACTACCCCAGTTCCTCATTCTTTGAGTATTGTACAACCCCTGGATGTCAAAGTTTTACTTTTGCCTTATAAGGTATTTATTGTCCGTTCCCTCTCTTGTTGACAGGTGTAGGCTCAGTACAAGGCCATGAAAAAGACTCATTTAATGTCCTCAGGAGGGAGAAGAGTCAGAAAGCAAAAGGGGCAAAAGGCTGGTGACCAGCCATCATTTTGAGGGGTCATTTCTCAAAGGCCACCTGTTGTGTTGGCCTTTCATTTGTTCAGGAACTTTCTGAGAAAGAATGTGTGCATTTTGGGGTTGTCACATCTGCAAACTAATTAAGTAATTTTTGCAAAGCTATTTTTTTTTTAAATGAATCACTTAGGGTATTTTCTTACAATTACTTATGCTCTAAGGTCAAGGCAACAAACATAGAAAACTGGGTCCTTAAAGGTCATTTCTTCCAAGTTTCAAATTTTCACTAACAACTTCCTGATGTGTTTCTCTTCTAGAATACTCAAAAGGTTTTGTTGATATTTTTAAAATTATTTTTTAAAACAGCACATAGTTTTGTCATCAGAAGGACCAATTTTTTAGGTGTTTATGCCTCCATAACAGAACACCTATAGTATACTTTTGTGTGTTCTAATTTTGAAAGAACTAAAAGAAAACTATGAAAAAGTCGATGATAATAATTATGATAATAACACCACTGATGCCCTATTTTAGGTTATCTGGAAAATCATGAGCATTTTTCTATGTTTTTCTACACAGAAATTTGTCATGACTTTCCTGATGACCCAATACAATTTTTTTCAGAAGTCCTATAAAAGCACCTAAACTATTTACTTGGTCACTTTTCACTTTCATCATTTAAAGAAATATTTAATTTCCAGAGTGTGCATATACTCACCAGACAGAGACAGAGCAACAGAGAGAGGGGAGAAAGAATCCCTGGTCAGAGCGTGGTCTGCCAGAATTCTTTCTCCTTTTTTTTTTTTTTCCCATCCTGTCAGGATTTGATCTGGGATTCAATCTGCAGTCAGTTAAGTAGGATCTGGCTCTCTTAACCAGTAGGCTACTAGTTTGGCCCTAGATTTGGTTTCTTTTGTGACTGTTTTCTGTTATGTGCTAGGGAACAGTTTTCTTTTTAATTTTCAGCATGTCATCTTTATTTTATCCTGATCTCATATGTCTAGTACTTTATTTCTTTATACACAGTACTGCTTCAGCCATTCAATACACAGTGTTCTGACAGTTGATTTCTTGACAGTATAAAACTTTTACAACTAGAAATAAATATTTAATACCTGATTGGATTTGGTGCATCATATATAATGAGACACCTTGTATGAATGTGTTAATGAAAATGGTCTTATTTAACTCTACACTATCTTTCTGAATTTCCTAAATTGTTTTCTTTTTTTTTTTTTGGAGAGATTTTCACTGTAGGGTGCGTGCGCTTGCCAGACAGACAGAGAGAGACATAGAGACAGAAAGTGAGAAATCACCCCCCAGGGGGGATGGTCACGCCGCAGTCCCTTCTCCTCCATTCTCCTCTCGGGATCTTGGGCACGCACGCACACGCGCCCGGCGTGAGTTTTAAGTCACCGGGTCCGGACACAAACCGCGGTCGACTACGTGGGAGTCCAGCGACATAGCCATTACGCTAACTGCTGGTTCCCCTAAATTGTTTTCTTAAAAGTGCTGATTTTGAGCTCCCCTCCTAATGGTCATGTAATATTTTGCAAATTATTTAACTTCTAAGAACTTAGCTTTATTTACCTGTAAAATGTCATAATAAAGACATACTTCATTAGATTGGTAAAAAGTTAAATAAGAAAATGAAATAATTCTTTTAGCATAGTACAGGAGTATAGCAAGTATATAATAACCCATTATCTTTTCAAAATATCATATCTTAAAATAAGGCATTCTAGGGATCAGCATATGGCGCAATGGATATGTTGTTGGACTCTCACATAGTCAGCTGCAGTTCGAGTCCCAGACCCGGCAGCTTAAAACTCACGCTGAGTACTTGTGCATGCACGTCCAAGATCCTGAGAGGAAAATGGAGGAGAAAGGATTGCCATCCTTTCTGTGGGGTGATTTCTCACTTTTTGTCTCTCTGTCTCTCTGTGTCTCTCTGGCGAGTGCACATACCCTACAGCAAAAATCTCTCTTTTAAAAAAAAGGCATTCTATTACAATAGAATTAATTTTAATAGAGTATCTTTTGTTTCTACAGGGTGTGTGCGCTCACTAGAGAGAGACAGAGGGAGACAGAGAGAAAGTGAGAACTGCCCCTCCACCCCCACCCCAGGAGATGGCCATGACACAGTCCCTTCTCCATTTTCTTCTTGGGATTTTGAGCATGCATGCACATGTGGCTGGCACATGTGGTCACCAGCCCTTTGCCCCTTAGAACTTTCTGCTGCTTCTTTCTCCTCAGGATATTTGGCAGACCTTTTTCGTGGGCTTGTCCTTTGGGTCCAGGACTTGAGCTACACAGTGTGGGACTCAGAACCTTAATCTTTGTGCCACCTGCTGGTCCCTAGAGTATCATAATTTTATTTTTAAATTAAATGATCAAATTAAAATGACATGGAAATATTCATCAATATCACATTGGTTCATGGAATCATATTGCATTATAGATTTCTATTATACATACTGGTTTTACTTTTCCTGAAAAGGTATAATGCATATTTTATTGCTATCATTTTAATGAAGTTTTATTATCTTAGTGGGAACCATAATAATTGAGTACTTAATTGCTAGAGAAAAAATTGATCTGAATACTAATGTTCAGATTTATCTATTATTTGGACTTAAAAATGAATACCTTTAGCTTTTGAGTACAAGATTTTCATTGCCAGCAATTTAAATCTCATAAAGTATAAAAACTCTTCTCATTATGTTTAATAAAGGTCAATTCATTCTCGCTAATAACTGGGGAAATTTCTCATTTGCTAATAATATTAATAGTAAGGATTATTCTCAGAACCAATATCTGAATACATTTTTATTATGACTTTTGTTTTTTGAACTTACATGTACATTTAAAAGACAAAATTAATAACTCAAATAAATTTCTATATAACTGTCATACAAAATGAAGGTATACGTCAAAATCAAGCATTCTAAATAAAACAAAATTTTATATGTATATGGCATAGTAATAATAAAGAATTTAAATTGTGTGTGTCAATAAAATACACAATATCTCATGTGAAAAAGTATGTTTTCTTGTGATAATGCATTTGAATTACATTTGAAAAAAATAGATGTAAAAGTACATGGATGAAGCAGAAGAGGATAAAAAAAGTGATGCTTTGGGAACCCATTGGATAGTATATTGCTTTCTATGTTGATATTGGTGAGAAATTAACAATTTGTTATGGACTATTGTTTCTCTAATAATCCAGTAGACGGTCAAAACAACTATCAATAATTCTCCATTATAGGTGTTTGAAAATATTTTATTTGGGAAAGACCATACTATAACTGTAAAATAGTGTTTTTATCTTAAGGAATATGTGATGAATAGCCTTGGTGAGGTGTATCTGTTAGTAATAGAATTGGAGTAACACAGAGTATCTAGGTTTCAGTATGGTATCTTTCACAAAATAATGGTCTAATATGCAAGCGATTTAACCTTTTCCAGAGTGGTAACTTTGCATTATGTCAATTTAACTAGAATAGTACTATATTTCTTTTCTTCTTGATTTCCTATTAAACTATAATTAAATTTTTGTTTAAGATTTGGAAGGCAGAAATGGAGCAGCAGGCTCTGTGTTCTGAAGGTCAGTGCCTGTCATGCACCAGGGCAGCTGCTGTTCATTGCATGTAGATGTGGCTGTGTCTCCCCCTTTGCCGTGGTCATAGTGAAGCACCCAGACCCACAGCACCTCTAGCTCTCTCCAAATCACCTCTTTAAGCCTCTTTGATTCCTTAGTTAGCTAAGTAAGCTACTATCATTTAGATTTCCTACAAATTATCTGCATTATCAGGGTTAAAGATGGTGAAAAAGAAATACAACTTTCACTTTGTCCTCATTGTTTCCAGTTTGTCCATAGTCTCCCCCATGTCATAAACAGTCATTCTTTCCAGCTGCTAGCCTAGTTGACTGTTAACAACTCTCACCTGATGCACAGGCAATAGCATTATATAGACGTCTCTATCCATTGTGTAAGATCAAGTCTTTATAAGTGTGTTATTCTCTATTATTTATTGTGATTCTGCTACTTTGGTAAAATGTTTATGTGTTGGTTCCAGTTTAATCACTAGGTTTAAATGTCTTAGACAACTAGTAGGATGAAATAATGCTTGAAGAAAGAGTCCTATGATCAAACCATTTAGGAAATATTGCATTCTTTTGACCTCCTGTGATGCTACCCATTAGTAGGACCCAACCAATAGTTGGTATCAGAATTTTTTGTTTTAGAGAGGTTTTTGCTATAGGATGCTTGTGCTCACCAGAGAGAGAGAGACAGACAGAAAGCAAGGAACCATCCCCCAAGGGGGATGGACATGCCACAATCCCTTCCCTGTCATTCTCCTCTTGGGATATTGGGTACACATGCACACAGGCCCTGCAAGAGTTTCAAGCCACTGGGTCCAGGACTCTAACCACAGTTGACTACTGGAAATCCAGCCACATAACCATCACACTATCTGCTAAACCCAGTGTCAGAAATTTTTAAACAGATCTTTTAAAAATTGTAAAAGTAATGCACTGTAGTAATGTTAAAGAATGTAAAAAGTAATATGATGAAAATAAAAAATGAAAATCACCATAATCCCAGCATGACCTATATCTAACTATTTAGAAGTTCTCCAGCTTCCTCACTTTTAGTTCTCAAGGAAAATTGCAGAGTTTTTTAGGCCTGAAACATAATGAAATAAGGGGTAACTGACCAGAACAGTCTGGATTCTGATCCTGTCCCTTCTGGAAACAGGATGTCCTTTGTACTTTAGTCCAGTGATTAATGAGAACCTGGAGTACAAAACCAAGAGCAGACTACTTTGGGTGACCTTTTATATGTGGTACAAGCTTCATGAGTAGATGAAACACCATCTATCCCAGGTAGCTTTCTTGGACCTTAGAGGGCCATCTCGTTTGAAATTCTAGGCTTCTGTGGTCCCTGGCTGACCATTTGTAAATAACAAACCTGCTTCATATGACTTGTTGTATGTTGTACTGTCTCGTTGGACATAGAGGTGGTAACCAGTACATGGCACCTGCTTCACAGTCTTAATATGCTGGTGTGTGTTTCTCCTTTGTGTTGTGTTGTGTTGTGTTGTGTATGTGCCATTGCTTTTATAAAGTATCATTTTATTGTTTTTATTTTCAACTTAATGGAATATTATATATAGTTAACCATGTGATTATTATTGTTCTATAACATTGCATTTGTGACATTTTTGTGATGTATTATATTTTATGTCAGTCTTTACATAATATATTCTTTGCTTTTCATTTTTAAACCTTATAAAGAGCACTGTGCTAAACATTCTTATAAAGAGAGCCACAATTAAAGTTTATTTACCTTTTTTTTTGAGAGAGAGATTTTTTGCTATAGGGCGTGTTCATTCACTGGAGAGACAGAGAGAAACAGAAACACAGAAAATGAGAAATCATCCCCCAATGAGAATGGCCGCACCACAATGCCTTCTCTGCCAGGACTCAATCTACAGTCAACTGAGAGTCCAGTGACATAACCATTATTCTGTCTACTGGTCTCTAAAATTATAGTTTTTAAACAACCAATCTGTATTTGTCAAGTGAAACAAATATCCAACTAATGATAATAAGTGATGCTTTTACATAGCTAGTGTGGCCATGTTGCCACATCCCAGCTGAATGTGTGAACATCTTTTTTATTTGTTTTCACATGTTTTAGGGGAAAATGCTGAGCCAAAATGTGTTGAATTTTAAAAGCTTTCACTATGGTTTCCAAAACTCTTCTTCAGAAATATTGTTATAGTATTTGCCCAGGCAATATTTAATATTTTATTCATTTATATGTTTTGCCAATCTGATTAATTTTTTGTTTCTATTTGCAGTTATTTTATCACTAGTAATTGTGAGCATCATATATTTTTTAGACATTTGTAAATATTTTTTGAGTTGCCTAAGCTCTGCATTTACTTTTCTTGATAAAGTTCTAATTGTTACTAAATTTTGAAACTTTTTTTATGTATTAATAACAATATGCTGCAAAATTCAAATCAAATATTCTTTTTACTATATAGTTTTTGTTCTTGTGCTTTTTAGAGTAAAACGATTCTTTTTTTATGTTATTCAATTACTCAATCTATTTTTCCTCTTCTTTAGATTAAATACGTATTATGCATATCTATTGATAGATCTATTGGTAATTGAAGTTTAGTAAAATAAATATTAAATTTAAATATTTAAGACTTCTCTATATCATTCTTCACTATGTGGAATAAAGTGATTTAATTAAAATGTATTTGTAGTTAATTTCTGTATATCAGAATCTCAGTTTGCTTTCTGTTTGTAAAACAAATAGTTGGTAGTTAAGAGTATTTTTAAATCTTCCTTTCTGATTTTCTTTATAATGTAATGATTAGTATATCAAGGATTATGTTTATTATATATTACACACATAACTGAAACAAATACCCATCTAATGAAAACAAGTGATGCTTTTACACACATTGGGCACATTCTGTATGGGAAAACTTCACTATATGTCATGGTAAGAATAATTTAACTTAATTTGTATCAGAAGGTAGTTTTCTGAGGAAAATGGCTAGAGAAGAGTATTCATTCAGAATATTTGCTTCTGAACCACTTTATGCCCGATGTTTGTAGAGTGACTATCTTTCGTCCTTTGCTAGGAAGCACCCCTCTATGAGGGATTGAGAGATATAATGAAAATTTAAACCAAACCTACTTAAAGAAAACTCACTAACTCACTATGCTTTAACCTAATTCACTGTTATATAAGACAATAATAGCTATTTGTTGCAGATAAAATACTATGCTACAAAAATAACCTGCTTATTGTATATGAGTAGAAAATATCTTGCAGTTGTGGAGATTTAAAGATGAAGAACTAAAATTTACAGTTCAAATATACTGTCTGCTTTGCAACAATTTACTTGATAACAATTGAGTTTATGAAATACTGAGATTTGTTCATTCTTCCAGCTTTGGAAGTAATTTAAGGGACATAGGACATTCACAAAATGAATTTTTTCTCAAAAAATACTTTTGTCAATTAACAGTTATCAAGAAATAATTTAAATAATATAAGAAAGCTATTATAACTTGGAGGGAACACACAAAATCAGGTGAAAATATCACAGACATTCTTACTAAAGGAGCAAGTATTAATCTTATATAAAAAATGTATATGTGTGATTTTTATATGACAGATATTGGCCCAATGCAGAAAACACAGAATCTGTGGTCCCTGCCCTAGAGGAGAGTGTTATCTGTAGGTGAGCACAGGACAGTAGAGTGTTAGTTATAAATGACAGACATGGGCAATATTTCACATGCTTGTAAGGAATGCTTCTATGAATGTTTATTTCCCCAGTGATACCTAAACTTAGACCTAAAGAACTAATGTGTAGAAATAATGTATAGGTCAGGTAGTATCAATGTGCAGAAGTAAATTCTAGAAGGCATAAATGACAACAGATTAGGAGGATGTGTATACACAAAGTCTTGGAGGTTGGAGAGATAACTTTCATATGTCACTACAACCTAGAGATCAAGACACTTGCTGGGGAATTGGAGCAGATAGAGTGAGGAATGATGAAAAATGAATGTGTGTAGCACGCATTCATACCACTGGTGCTCATTCCAAAATAAATTATAAACTATCAGAAGTGTAAATATGGGCAATATATGGTAACAGTTGATACCAGAAGTGGGTAGACCTAAGAGGCAGTCAAGAATCTTATAATAATGAATGATGTTTGAACCAATAAGATAGCAATGGACATGGTCAAAAGTCTAAAATTTATAAAGATAAAAGTTGTGAAATGTGCTTAGTGATTTATGTGAATGAAGAAAGAGTGAAGACTCAAGGTTTTAATAGTTGGGTAAGTGGACAGCTGTGCTACTCAACAAAATAAGAACTCTTTTAAGAGGTTGGTTTGAACCCATTGTATAATCAATGTATACATTCACTTTTAGATTTAGTTCAATATGAAGACCAGGTCCACAGAAGAGAAGTTTTTTCTAGAAATAAAGAATTGAGGGACCAGCAGATGGTGTAATGGTTATGTTGCTGGACTAGTATCCCACATAGTTGACCACGGTTTGAGTCCCAGATATAGTGACTTAAAACTCACGCCAGGCACGTGTGAGTTTGTGCCCAAGATTCCAAGAGGAGAATGGCGGAAAAAGGATTTCTGTGTGACCATCCCCTGAAGGATGATTTCTCACTTTCTGTCTCTCTGTCTTTCTGCCACATGCATATACCCTATAGCAAAAATCTCTCTCTAATATATTATATATATACACACATACATATATATGAGAGACATTAGTGTTAAGATCAACATTTCTGAAAATATTGACCAGAGTACGTTCAGAGAATCTAGGTTATACTGGAAGCTCATTAGGTCATTAGCCCTGTGGAGGTAAGCCTTTGTTATCTTACAGGAAACAATTGTGAAATCTTTGTAATTGAGACAGCTCATGCATTGCATTAGAACAATATAGCTTTTTGTTAGAAATACACATCTTGGGACCAGATTTCAGAATTTTAATAGGGTACGATATAGAATTTGTACTTAAACAGTCATTTCTAAATAACTTTTACACTCACAAACATTTGCAAATTAGAATATAGAAGATAATTGAAGCCAAGAAGAGGGTGAGATGACTTAGGGGCACACATAGTGGAGAAGAGGTCTGTAGCTAGAACCTTGAGATTCACCATTTTTAATGAGATACTCAGAACCTTGAGATTCACAACTTTCAATGAAATACTCAGCTGAAGAGAATCCTACAAAGGTGAATGAGTGGAGTGTGAGAGAGGGGAGGAAAAGCAGAGTGGAGTTTTGCTGAAATTAGAGAAAGACAGCTAGGCTTCAAGAAAAAAGGAAGTGGTGAGTAATATCAAAGTTTGTTTCAAGATAAAAAAAAAAAAACGGGGAGTAAAAAAACACTTAACATAAAATTTGCAAAAATAGGCAGCTAGGGCCATGTCCCTAGGATGAAGGAAATTGTTGGCAGATTGTGATGGTGGAGGTGGTAAGAAAGTGAAGAGAGTGTATATAGGCCAGCTTTTGTCTAACTATATTTAACAAGCTAAATCTGGCCTGAAACCTGTTCTTTAGCCGCCTGGAAAGTTAAAAAAAAAAAAGTTTTTGTATTTTTTTATGGGTTGAAAAAAAAATTAAAAGAAGAGTAATATTTTGTGAAATAGGAAAAGTTTATTAAATTCAAATATCAGTGTCCAAAAGAAATTGTATCAGAACATCGTTGCACTCATTTGGTTATCTGTTGTCTATTTCGCTTTTACCATACAATAGAGGAGGAGTTGAAATGGATCTATGGTTCCAAAGCTTAAAATGTTCATAAGCTGTTCTCTTACAGATTTTGCAAAAACAATTATTTTGTAACCTTGTGAAGAAAGGACAAAGAAATAGGAACTAAATTTAACTGGAATTGCCAAGTGAATTCTTTTGAAAAATAATTTAAAATTCATGTTTCTGCTAAATAAATTGAAAATAATGATTTACCCTATTTTATTTAGTTTTTGTATTTTTTTATGGGTTGAAAAAAAAATTAAAAGAAGAGTAATATTTTGTGAAATAGGAAAAGTTTATTAAATTCAAATATCAGTGTCCAAAAGAAATTGTATCAGAACATCGTTGCACTCATTTGGTTATCTGTTGTCTATTTCGCTTTTACCATACAATAGAGGAGGAGTTGAAATGGATCTATGGTTCCAAAGCTTAAAATGTTCATAAGCTGTTCTCTTACAGATTTTGCAAAAACAATTATTTTGTAACCTTGTGAAGAAAGGACAAAGAAATAGGAACTAAATTTAACTGGAATTGCCAAGTGAATTCTTTTGAAAAATAATTTAAAATTCATGTTTCTGCTAAATAAATTGAAAATAATGATTTACCCTATTTTATTTAGATGACTGTGTTGGTTTCACTGAGGAGCAGAATTCATAATGGAGTTAGACTTGTAAAAGAATCATTGGAGGAAAAGGAACCTAAGAAAGAGTGAGAGGGAGCAGAAAAGTTTGAGTGGGATTTCAAACTACGATTCAGGTCTGACATCTGTGAAGAGGGAGGCCAGGGGAAGGGTTGGATAGGACTATTAAACTGCAGTATATTTCTGCATTTGTTCGCTGGGGCTGCCATGATACATACCACAGATCAGGTGCCTTAAACAACAGACATTTACTTCTGGATACTAGAAATCCAAAGTCAAGGTGCTGGCAGTGTTGGAGTCTTCCGAGGCCTCCTTGGCTTGCAGTTGGCGGTCTTTTTCTAATGTCTTTATGTGGTCATCCCACTGTCTATGTCTTAACTTCACCTTCTCATAATGGCACCAGTCACGTAGTGCCTACCCATAAGATTTTTATTTTGCCTCCATTATCTTCTTAAAATCTCTGTTTTCCAGAGAGTCACATTTGTGGAAATTGGAGGTGAAAATTTCAATATATGAACTTTGAGGGAGCACAATTCAACCATAAGAAGTTCCCAGAAAGTTCAGCCAGGCCAGTGGGGAGCAAAAAGAGCATTTCTCAATCTTACAGTCATTGGCCAACATTAGTGTCATAATCCTTCTCAGACATTGGCTAGAAATGCCTGGGAAATGGAGCATGGAACAAACTTAATGCTGGACCCCTAAAGTCAACAGTTAGAGTCACCAGTCAGTTGTATTCCCTACATCAGGAGATCGTAGCATTGTATTTTCATGGCCATCACAAAAACAAATCTAGCTTTTCCTTTTAAGGATTGGTGAAGATCAGTGAATGATAGTGTCTTATGACAATTCATGATCATTTTTCAAAAATAAAGGTGTTGAATTGCCACAGACATTTTACTTTATTCATATGAAGATTAATTAATGGCAAAATTGATATTGAAATAAAAAAAAGTTTTCAAATAGTATAAAGCCTGAAATGTAATTGACAGAATGATGTTAGAAAATCCATAAAACCTGTGTTCCTCTTTTAAGCAGTGTAGAGGTCTGCATCCTGACACAAGAATCTTTTTCATCCAATAGCAAAAGAATTTTCTAGCAAGGATAACCATAGCATCCTGTGGGAAAGGTCTATCTCATGCTTGGAAGGGGTTTCAAAAGTTCAGGCCACTTTATTGTGTTTGTGTGTTGTGGGGTGCTTATCTTTACATCCCACAATGGGTGGATAATTGCTTAATATCAGTCAGTATTTTCCAACCTGAAAAGAGGAGCTGCCTGCAAGTGTGTGATAATGACTACAATGATGCTTGAGGTGAAATTGTGGACTAGGAGGATGAACTTCCCATGCTTTCCTCTATTTCACTATCCCCAAATCGGCCAGTCCATTGTCTTCTTCCGCTGGAGGAACCAGCTTTATTATTACTGTTTTTAAGGTTCTATACTGAGTCATTTTAAAAAATATATTCCGTTACAGAAGAAGTTGAAAAACTACCGTATCTTACAGTATTCTGATCAACACTAAAATGAGGAGTGAAAAATTACAAACTGTGGCAGATAACCAACTTATCCTATTTTCCCTGGACTGTCAAGTGATTTGAATGGAAAAAATAGTCATAACATAAGAGTGAAGAGAGAACAAAAAAGCAGAGTGTGATGTTATAAAAAGGAGAAGGAAAGTCAAGATATTATTTAAATAATATTCACGTGGAATATAGCTTTTCATCTTTAGTTGTCATTGTTCCAAGATGGTAATGTTATGCTGCTTTATATCTGTCGGCCTCACCAGGCCATAGGAAGTGCAACCAAAGGACTATTTCTAGTTTTCTTTACTGTCTTATCTCTAGCATCTAGCATCTAACTACAAATAAGAACATACAGAGAGAACTGAAATAAAAAAAAATTGCTTCTTCACTTTGACTTTTTGTTTTTAAACATCTGTGATCCCATGCATCAATGCTTATATTTAAGTCATACTGATCATTGACAAATAGTAGTTACAATGTTTTTCTTTTTTTTTTTTAATCACGGTATCCTTTCAATATGTTTTTTTAGCTTTATGAATAACATGAAAAAAATCCTATTTGACTGTTTGTAGGCCTATGACTATTATTAAATATCTTCTCATGTACTACCACACTTTTGAAATTGTTGACTATAAAAAACTAACTTGTACATAAGAAAATTAAAATCAGGCCCAGTTGCAGTGGCTTGCATTGCTAAGATGCTATGTCCACAGGCAGGGACCACATGAGAGGTCTGGTCCAAGTGCAGGGCCAACTAAAAGGCTGGCTCATTGATAGGCACTGTAATCCCAGAGGCTGGGGCAGGAGGAGCACAAGCTGAAGGCTGGTTTAAGTGGCATAGGTAATCCTGTCTTCAACAAAACAAAACAAAACAAAAACAAAAAACAGCATAGTGATCTGCATTTGTAGACTCAGCTAGGTGGTTGGATTTGGGATAGGATAATTATGATGATAAGACTCTGTCTTCAAAGAATTAACAAAAATTTGGGGTTAGATGGTGGAACAGTGGTGAAATATGATTCTCTGTGAGGTTGACCCACATGGGAAGGGCTCCAGTTTGGGCCCAGAGGCTTGCTGAGCGTGCTGGATATGCAAATACCCATGATTCAGGTCTGACTGAGAACAGGTATGAATCATGCTGTCAAGAACCTTGTGAGGGGTGCTATCTCTTTTCTCTCTCACTCATGGAATAAATAAATAAAATATACCTAAAAAATTGAAGCCAAAGAGTTATTTTCTCCTTGAAAAATAACTCTATCTTGATATTAAAGCCGTTTTGTACATTTTTATGTATCTTCAACTTCTGTCTTAAGGAATAAATAGTTAAAAAGGTATATACACAGTTTGCAGAGCTTAGTATGAGTAATAGCATGCAGAACAAATTTAATTTTGAAAGCTAAGCTATTAAAGACAACATAATTAAAGACTCCTTGTCAAATATAATTTTATTACAATTTTTATTTATTGGGTTTCAAACTTTTAGGGTTTTTAATAATGATAGGTATCTGAACTGCTCTCCCTCTTTCAAAAGCTGTCAATGTCCTTAATTGTCAAATTCTATGAATATGCTATTTTATAAAGCAAAAGTGGACATTGCAGATGTGATTATATGAAGAGTCTTGAGATAATCTTGGATTTCTGGGTGACCTTATATTCAATCTTTATGGGATAGAGACAGGGAATAGAAAAACATGAGAAGGCAGTGTTACTATGGAGGTAATGATTGCAGTAATTCAGCCACAGGAATCTGGCACTTGTCTTTAAGCATTAATGAAGTCATGTCTTAAAGCAGGACATACTCATTTTACAACAACAAAGGTACTGGATTACATTTTATTTTGTTCAAGAAGGCATTGGGAGCAAAGATCATACTAAAGATCAAAAAATCCCAGACTATTTTCAAGTATTATGAAATCTGAAGATTTACTTACAGAGAGGTATTGGAAAGTCAGTAGAATTATATGTGCTTTTAGAACAGAGTAATGATCTGTTCATTGACCTAAGAATCTTTTTATTCAATAGATTAATCAAGGAATTCAGATAGTTACCAGAAACTAGAAGAGGCAAGGAATGGATTCTCCCCTAAATCTCTGTAGGGAGTGAAAGCCTTGTTGGCATGTTGTTTTGGGTCTAGTGATACTGATTCACCTTCTGACCTCCCGAACTGTGAGAAAACATATCTGTTGGTTTAAGCTACCACGTTTGTGGTAATTTGTAACAGCAATTATAGAGAACTAATGTAAAAAATATAATACAACATTTATTCTGAACAAACTTTAGTTTCGGTATTCATCTTAAATGTAAGTTCTAATTAAGTTATGGTAAACTATTTTTTAAAATTCTTTTTAAAGAGGTTTTTGCTATAGGGCATGTGCACTTGCCAGAAAGAGAGAAAAACAGAGAGACAGAGAGATAGAAAGCAAGAAATCCTGCCCCAGGGAGAATGGCCAAGCTGTAATCCCTTCTCCTCCATTCTCCTCTCAGGATCTTGGGTACATATGCACACCTGCTGGACATGAGCTTAAACCACCAGGTCTGGAACTCAAACTGCAGTTGACTACATGCAGTTGTGGGGGGAGGGGAGGGGGGGGCGTCCAGGGACATAGCCATTACGCAACTGCTGGTCCCAAGTAAACTTATTTTTTTAATTAAATTTTCCACAAAGAAAATATAACTAAATATATTAGGTAAATATAAATATATGTAAATATATATTTCCAAGTGTCACTGGAAAATGTATTTTTTCAAAAGATTTTTTTTATGAATTAGAATATTACTAGTAAGCAATGCATTAAGGCATTTGACAAAGTCATTTGCTTAATAAATATTTTTTAGTTAACTGACAGTTTTTCCATCTGAATTGTTTTGTTAATCTGCTAGTGAGCTTTTTAAATCTTTCAAGCACTGTGAAATTAATTCACCTGCCCGACAAAAGAACAAATCTTTTTAAAATTAATTAATTATTTATTTTTTCTAAACAAAATCACTATATATTACAGCTTGTGACGTAAGTTTTCTCAGCAGTAATACACTGTATAGTCCAGTTAGAGATATCATTACATATGTTATCATCAACATAATTTTCTACTTTCTTTCTTTTCCCTCCTTAATTTTCTTTCTCTCACCCTCCGCCAATTCCCACCCTCCTCCCACAGTGTCTCTCTTTTGCTACAATATCTACTGATTCTAGTTTTTTCCACAACTCTTTTGGAACTCATACCTAACACAAAATTAATTGTATCACATAAATATAAATTCTAATCAAAACACACTCAATTATCGTTTAACAATATTTACCTTAAAGGTTTTTTTTTTGTTGTTGTTGTTTGCTTATTTGTTTTTAAGAGAGGTTTTGGATATAGGGACTGTGTGCTTGCCAGGAAGACAGAGAGATACAGCAAGACAGAAAGCTAGAAATCACCCCCCAGGGTGGATGGCCACACCACAATCCCTTCTCTTCCATTCTCTTCTCAGGATCTTTGGCACACACACATATGTGCTCAACTCAAGTTTAAGTTTCTGGGTCCAGGACTTGAACCACAGTCAACTATGTGGGAATCCTGCAAAGTAACCATTATGGCCATCTGCTGATCCCAGCCTTAAAGTTCTTAAACCTTGATCTTCTATGCAAAGAAGGGTTAACATTTAAAGAAAGATTTGTACAAGTTTACTGAAGTAAAATACTTACAACAATCACCAAAGTGAAGAAGATGGCTAGCTTCCTGTTCTTAAGAAACTTCTGGGCGTGATGCTCTTGACCTTAATGGCCAATGTGCCTCTCTAAAGCAGATTCAGATGCCTGACTCTGTTTGATACTTGCAATGGATACAGTGATAATCAATAAAGTGTCTCACATTCATTCTTCGGAGCCCTAGGATATGGCCCTAAACAAAGTAAAAAATGAAAGCAAATTGATATTTCTATTATATTAATACTTCCAATCTAAGAACATGGGATGTCCTTCCAATTTGGGCATTTAAAAAAAATAAAAAGGAAAAAGAAAGGGAAACAAGTTGGAAAAGATTGCTTAAGAATAAACAAAGCAATTACGAATGGTGAAAAGTACTATGTGAAATGTAGGTGTATGTGTGTGTTAAACTAAACTGCGTTGGTCTAAAATGGCTTTTGTACTCCCACACTTGGTTGGATTCCTGTGGGTAAGCCAAAATGATACTTGCTAGGCTGTTTTCCTGAGCTGGTTACTAAGTTACAACCGATCACAATAGCCACATTTCAGTCCATCACAGAAGGCCCACTTTTTTTTTTTTTTTTTTTTTTTTTAAAGGTTTTTTGTTTGGGGCCTTTTGCGCTGGTCAGAAAGACAGAGAGAGACAGAGAGACAGAAAACGAGAACTCACCCCACCCCTCCCCCCCCGCCCAGGGGAGATGGGGGATAGCCATGCTGCAATCCCTTCTCCTGTATTCCCTTTTCAGAATTCTTGGCACTTACACACACACACTTAGCATGAGTTTAAGCCACCAGTTCTGGGACTCGAATTGCAGTCAACTACACAAGAGTCCAGCAACATAGCCATTACGCTAACTGCTGGTCCTTTTTTTTTTTTTTTTTGAAATCCCACCTTTTAGGCTGTTCATGCAGCCTACCATCCAGCTGTAACCAACCCAACGATTTCTCTACCTCACTCCCTCACTTTTGTTTTGATGCATCACTTTCCATTCCCTGTACACATCACTTTCCCTTTCCGCAAACTTATATACCCCTTGACCACGAGCTAGCTGAGTGTCTCAGAAGCCATCTTCCAGGAGACTACCGGATTTGAATACTGACGTTTTGTTTAAATAAACTCTTTTTTTTAAATTAATTAATTTTTCATTTCATTTTCTTTTATACATTCAATCACATTATTATTTGTCTTACAAGATTTGTCTAAAACTTTGCTTTTAACATATGTATTTGGAAATGACACTGAAGAACAAGAACAGAAACTTCTAAATACACAGGGATTGAGATACTTGGGCTTTGTAAGAAAAAAAGTAGTTATATTCACAAGGTCCACAAGAAGTACAATGTTATAAAGGAATATCCCAAGATTTAGATTAGAACAAGAAATGAAAAGAATGTTCAACAAC
This sequence comes from Tupaia belangeri chinensis, assembly GCF_000334495.1. Classification (NCBI taxonomy): domain Eukaryota; kingdom Metazoa; phylum Chordata; class Mammalia; order Scandentia; family Tupaiidae; genus Tupaia; species Tupaia belangeri. The sequence continues at coordinate 388,953 of NW_006159750.1, forward strand.
AGGTTCAGAGTGACTTTTTTTTGGTAAATTTTCAAGAGATTTCTTTGTGTGTGTGTGTATATGTGTGTGTGTGTGTGTGTGTGTGTGTATAAGTGTGTGTGTATATATATACATATATCAGTCTTGTATTTAAAGTAAATTAAATAAGTTTATTAAAATGTATATGAAATAAAATAAAAATGTAAAATAATAAATATTTGTAACAGCTGTGATAGTTTCTTATAATATAAATGATATTCTAGACTAATAAAATGTCTTGATCTTGTTTGATATGGGAAAGCATGGCCCTAGATGATGTTTTGCCACTATTTGATTTCATATCTTACATTTTACTTACGTTTTGTGAAAACTCAACTAGAAATGACAGCTTCTTGAAAGTGTCAGGAAGTTTTTTGTGATTCTAATATATAATTCTCAATATGGAGTCATATCTTTAGAGATATTTCACTTGTCAATGAAAAAATTCAATGATGCCTATTGAAGAAGCAAAGGAAGACATTATTCAAGTGGTGGGGAAAGGATAGCAGGGTGATAGATGTAGAGATCACCAAGAGGGGTTCTTGTAGTTGGGGAGATCAAGGTTAACTCTGAATACAGCATGGGAAAAAGAGATTTTGTAGCTAAGGAACAGGGTAGGTGGCAGTGGATAGAAAATTAGTAAGAAGAAATATGAATGGTGATACATTCTGAATGTTTATATTCCTCCTAAATTCATATGTAGAATATTATGGTATTACAAGCTGGGGCATTTGGGAGGTGATTAAGTTATGAGGTGGAGCCCTTACAATGACATTAGTACCCTTATGAAAGAGGCCAGAGACATTTTGCACCTTGTACGATGTAAGATTGGAGTGAGAAGAGAAAGAGGAAGAGGAAATGCTTTTCCATTTCCTCTGTTTGTTCTTCCCACATTCTCAGCCAATTGGATGGTGCCCATTCCACATTGAAGGTAATCTTCTTTCAATTCACTGACTCACACAACAATTATGTCTGTCAAGGTGCCTACCCACATTGAAGGTAAATCTTCCTCTTAAAATTTTCACCACATCCAGATGTAATAACATTAGGGACCAAATTATAGCTCATGAAATATTGAGGACAAATCATTATCTAAACCATTATACTTTACATCATCAACTGGTCCTTTGATGAGGGCCGATATTTATTTCTCCACATTTACATTCATGAAAGTCCACAATCAAAATATCATAAGGAGCAGTGCTGAGGACAGCATTAATTTAATACCAAGCCAGAAAAAGATATTAAAAGAAAAGAAAACTACAGACCAATATCGCTCATGAGCATAAATGTAAAAGTCTTCAATAAAATGTTAGCGGGTTAGTCCAACAATGTATAAAAAGAATCATGCAATATAATCAGGTGGTATTTATCACAGGTTTGCAAAGCAATTTCAACATTCAAAAATTAACTAATGTAATCCATCACATCAACAAGCTGAAGAAGAGAAATGATATAATCGTAGCAACAGATGCAGAAAAAGCATTTGACAAAATTTATTCCCCATTGTATTAAAAGCTTTTAGTCTACTAGAAGTAGAGAAAGACATCCTCCACTTGATAAATAATATCTATAAAATAAATAATATGTATAAAAATCCTGGGCCTGATATTGGACTAAATGGTGAGAAGCAGGAAGATGTACTGCCAACATCAGGAACAAGGCAAAGACATTCTTTCTCACCACTTCTTTTCAACATGGTCCATGAAGCCTTAGTTAATACAATAAGATAGGAAAAGGAAATAAAAAATATATATCAATATGTAAGAAATAAAACTCTGTTCAGAGATTACATTTTTTGGTGCCATAGAAAATGTAGAAAATCTGAAATAGTCAGCAAAAAAACCTTCCTGGTGCTAACAGACAATTCTAGTAATGTTGCAGAATAAAGGTTAATATACAAGAGTCCTACATAATAGCAATTGAATGAGTGGAATTTGAAAATTAAAACAAAATACCGTTTACATTATTATCCCATAAAATCACATTCTTAGATATAAGTCTAATAAAATATGTACAAAATCTATGAGGAGTCTTCAAAAAGTTCACAGAATATGTATATTATTTTAAAAAACTGCATAGATTTCAGGTTTTTTGGTGCCAAAATAAACTCATACTTACATTCCTTTTTTTCAAGTACTTTTAAATTTCCCTCATACATGAGGAAAAGTAAAAAACTAATGAATAAAATAAAAGAACTAAATAATACATATTCTTGTTCATAGATAGGCTAAATATTGTCAAGAAGATTGCAATGCAATGCAATCCCAATTAAAATCTCAGCAAATTAGTTTGTACATATTAACAAACTTATTCTAAAATTTATATAGAAAGGCCAAGACAGCATAGCCAACACAATATTACAAAAGAAAAACAAATTTGAAGATCTGACTTCAAGACTTACTATAAAGTGTTAGAAATCAAGGACTACATGATACTAGAAAAAAAAATAAGCAAATAGATCAATGAAGCAGACTAGAGAGCCCAGAAATGGACTCAAACAAAAATGTTCAACTAAACTCTGACAAAGGAGCAAAGGCAGGGGACCAGCTGGTGTGAGGGTAAGGCTGAATCTGCATGGCTGTCCGTGTGGTTCAAGTCTCAGACCTAGAGGCTTGAAAATCATCTTGGAAATATAAGCATGTGTACCCAAATATCCCAAGAGAAGAGATGGAGGCGAAAGGATCACAGCATGGCCATCCCTTCTGGCTGGGTGCTTCCTCAGTTTCCTTCTCAGTCTCTTTCAATGAGTGCAAGTACCCTATATTAAAAAAAAAATCCAAATATAAGCCTTATACACTTCACAAAATTGAAACCAAAATGGATCACAAATATAAATGTGAAATGCAAAAGTTTAAAACCTTGTAAGATTATATAAGAGGAAACCTAGATGACTAGGTATAACAGTGACTTTTTTGATACAACAGCAAAAGTACAGTATTAGAAAAGAAATCATTGATAAACAAAGCCTCATTAAAACTGAAAATATCTGCTCTTCAATAAAGTGCTTCTAGCAACCTAATTGCTGGCTCAATAAAATAGAATTCTCAGCTATGCATGATTATATTTATGATTAACGAGAGTACTACTGTTTGAAAAACAATCATTATGGCTCTGGAGTTAGACTGACCTGAGTATAAGTTCTGCCACTGTATGTTCACAAGCTTATTGCGTATTCCCATTAGAGCTTTTAAGTTTTCTCATCTGTAAAATGAGTATGTTAATAGATTTTTTAAAAAAAACTGGTAGTGTTACTTGAAGTTTAATAGTAAGAGTAGATTTATTCAACAGTTGAGAAAATACATTAATCCAACAAGTGCTTGTGACAACAAATACTAAGAGCACATAAAATAACATAGATCTTTGTATATCAAAGAATTCATGAAATACTATTAGTTTTACACAGCTCATGAGATAGATGGATAAAACTAGAATGAAATCTATATTCAAAAGAATAAATCCGGGACCAGCAGTTAGCGCAATGGCTATGTCACAGGACTCCCACATAGTTGACCACGGTTCAAGTCCTGGACCTGGTGACTTAAACTCATGCCAGGCGCATGTGTGTGCGTGCCCAAGATCCTGAGAGGAGAATGGAGGAGAAGGGATTGTGGTGTGGCCATCACCCCTGGGGGGTGATTTCTTGCTTTCTATCTCTCTGTCTCTCTGTCTGGCAAGCACACGTGCCCTATAGCAAAAACCTCTTTTTAAAAAAAAAAAAGAAGAAAAAAAGAATAAATCTCAAGTTCATTATAAGGCTCACATTGACATGGCTAATTTCTTCTTCTACTTCTTCTTCTTCTCCTCCCTCTCCCCTTCCTCCCCCTCCTCCCCTCTCCCTCCTCCTCCTTCTCCTCCTCCTCTTCCTCTCTTCTTCTTCTTGAGGTTTTTGCCTTAGGGAGCATGATTTGCCGGGGAGAGAAAGAGAAATAGTGACAATTAGGGAGAAATTTAGAAATCACCCACACCCTCCACCCCCAGGGAGGACAGCCATGTCACAATTCCTTCTCTTCCATTCTCCTCCTGAGATCTTGGGCACACTCACACGTGTGCACAGCATGATTTTCAAGCCACCAGTTCTGGGATTTGAACCACAGACAGTCCAGTGACATAACTGCTATGCTATCTGCTGGCTCCAATATCTTTTTTCTTAGTGTTGAAATGGAGGCATCAAATGATACTCAAAAGACTGATTTATAAAGATCAAATTGGAGCAAAGAGTTAATTAGATGAATCGAGTATTTCTTATCATACCAAAGTAGCCTGCAGTGTCATCCTCACATTAGAATGGTCTTGTAAAAGGAACCTTAATTTTCTGTCTAAGATTTGCTATCTCCTAAGAAATACTTAGATTCGTGTTACTTCACTTTGCGTTTATGATCCCATGGTTCCTAGTGTCTCTGTTTGGCACTTTATTCTGTTTTGTTTTAAATACATGCAGTACTTTACTCTACTCAGTTAAGTCTAGCACCTCCAGAAGTGAAGAGCCTAAGTTATGATCCCATGCAAATTATTTAAGCTCTGTAACGTGGGGATTTTCTCTGTTCCTCAGCTTCTTTTTCTGTAAATTGGGTATAGTAATGGAATTACTGTTAAATAATGAAGTTCATGTATCATGGTTAGTCTAGTCTCTACTAGTGATACATAGTATCTGATAAAAGATGGCTGAGTCATTGAAGAAATATGACTTTTCTTGGATTCCTCCTAGTCCTGGCCCATTCTGTTTCTTGTTATTTCTCCTCATTACTATGACTATAATTTTTGGTTTAGTTTATTTTTTGTTTAAGCTTTTTTGCCAGAGGGTGCTGTGTCTGCCAGAAAAACAGAGAGAGGGAGAAGGAGAAAGCACTTCCCTATGGCACTTGGTCACTCTGTAATCCCCACTCCTCCATTTCTCCATCCTCTCAAGATTCGACCCACTTATATATGTGTACCCAGCATGGTTTTTGAACCATAAGAACCAGGATTCAAACTATGATTTATCATATGGGACCCAGATCTCCTAACCACCAGACTATGCGATTGGCCCAGTGAGTATCACTTTTATGTTGAATTTATAGCTTGGGAGTCGAGAGCAGTTATATTTTCAATTTGGAGGGAATACTATATTTTAACCTCTAAGAACTAACACATAGACCTGTCACTTACTCCCAGCCAGAAATTAAAAAGATTATTAGCAATTTGTTTTACTTTGTGCTTTTTATGTGTTGTTTATCTCCCCACATTAGAATATGAACTTCACAGGGTAAAATGCATTTGTTAGGTTCACTAAGATTTCACAGCACATTGTAGGCACTTGATATAGATTTATTAATTTAATGAATGAGGGAAGTGGCATGATTCCAGTTGCGTGGGGTGTGCATATCAAAGTTTCATTAGCCCTGTACATAAAAAATGAATTTTATTATCTTCAAAGATTGCAGATGATAGAATCATTTTCTGGGTAAGATTGATGTGATGAGGCTATGGTGAAGGCTTGTCCTAGTTTCTACACAATACAGACAGAAAAATTAGGAACTTAACAATACTTCACTTGCTTTGTTGCATTTTTATTTGTAGAAAAGAAACAGTTATTACTAGATCTTTTTGTTAAATGATTATCTTACTTTGTAAAAGAAAGATTTTATTTAAATTTAGGTCAATATATGAGTTTGTAAAATGCTGGGTGTTATTATTAACAGGGGTAAGAAAATGTGTGAAAGATAATTCCCTGTATCAGTCTTAAAATAGTCACATTGAAGGTCTATATGTTAAAAAGATCAACTGATAGAAGGAAGTACCTATTTCTGATTTATAAGATAGGGTGCAAATAAATAACAGGTATAATTTTTTAAGAAAAAGAAATGATAAGTGCTTGCCAAATGAAATTTATTTTAAAAGAAAGGGATCATTTTCAACTTTGTTTTGCATTATATTTATTGAAATATAATGACAGTAGAGGAAAACAGCAATGTTCTAAAATGATTAATACTAGTTTAAAAATGTTCTACACGGGGTGGGGGGCGGGGGGGTACAGGTGGCGTGTTGGTTAAGGTGCTGGATCCCACACAGCTGAATCTGCAGTTCAAGCTCTGGACCTGAAGGCCTGAAAAACACACTGGATGTGTGTGTGTGTGTATATGTGTGTGTGTGCTCAATATCCCAAGAGGAAAATGGAGGAGAAGGAACTGTGGTGTCACCATCCCACCATCCCCCCCTGGAGAGAGATTTCTCTTTGTCTTTCAGGTAGTACACATGCCCTTTGACATAAATAAACAAACAAAAATCTCTTTACAGTTGTATTTCTGGTATAAGATTAGTAATAACAAAAAGGGGGATTTCAAATGGTGAGAAGTTTCTGGGAAAAAATAATGAAAAGAATTAACTACAATAGTTGATTTAGTATGATATACTATGCCATTTAGACTTTTTTCTTCCATTTTTCAGCATAATCTCTCATTATACTTTTCAAAGACCTTCTAATAAATTGTGCTGAAGCACTTCCTATTTCCAAAGATGCCTTGTTTTTAGATCTTTTTTTTTTGTCTAAATATGCTAACTTATTTGTCTAAAATGTTAACCACTTAAATATCTGCTTTAAGTATTAATTCATTCATGGAGATGCTCAAGTTCACCCAGATAGACTGTCACTCATTTCAGATCCATACATGTACACACCAGGTGACTATGGGTCAGGCTCTGTGGTAGAGGCTGTGGTTATAAGATGGCAATGACACACACTTTGGCTTTAAGAGGAGATTATATTTGAGGTCTTTTGTCTATTTAAGGTTTTTTGCCATAGGACATGTGCACTCACCAGAGAGGAGAAAAACAGTGAGAGGACAAGTGAGAAATTACCCCCATACAAAGACCCAGGGCAGATGCCCATGCTGCAGTCCCCTCTCTTTCATCCTCCTCCTGGAATCTTGGGCATGCATACACACATGCCCAGTGTGATAATAAAGCTGCCAGGTCCAGAATTCAAACTGCAGTCAGTCATGTGGGAGTCCAGCGCCCCAAACATTCTGCCACCTGCTGGCCCCTTTAGGAAGCTATCTTCATCAGGCTTCCCTCCAGCAAACAATGGCCCTTCATTCAGAAGGGTGTTTGATTTTATATAATTTAAGTTGATGTCTCCTACAAACCACCTGCACTTTTACTGTCATGTTCTTAACCTTAGCTGCCTCTGAAGTGAGTATAGTCATAGAACAACCCCAGATTCCTTTCCTTGAAAATATGTCATTGTCTGTAACCAGTCCTGGTACAAAAACTCTCCCAAGGCATTGTATAGTAAATAGAAAAACTTCAGGTATTCTATGCAAAACAGGAAATTTAATATAGGGATTAAGGTAGAAGGGGTAGAAGAATGGATTTAGGCTGAGTAATCTGAATCCCAGATAGTGCAGAACTGTCCTGCCAAGGAGCTCTAACTGCCAGGATCAGGAAGGTGGGGAATGGAAAGACTGGCTTTGGAACACTTGTGTTCAAACTCACCCATAGCTCTGAAGCAGAGATCAGAAATTTGCCTCTCAGTACTGTGAAGCTGATACCTGCCTGCAGGAATTTGAATTCTGGCTCCTGTTTCTGTCAAAATTATACTTAAACACCTGCAAAGATAAAGACTGGATACTGGAATACTGTTCCACTGGAACTTCTACTTAGTTCATCTGCCGTTTTGTTCTTGAAAGTGCAACTTAATAACAGAATCTAATTTGAATGCAAGGTCCTACCTAAAAGAGTCTGCAAGGCAGGGAGATAACTGGAATGGATGAGAAAATAGTATAATAATCAATTGACCATATCGACCGAAAGATTTTTACATTTCCTCCTGTGATATAACCTACAGTATTATAGAAGATGGTGCAATGGACATTGGTATGTCATGCTATAACAAGGCAATGCAAAGGGCCCTAGTTTGGGAAGGTTTCTTTAAAGAGATAAACCCTTCATGAAACATGAAGGAAAAGTAAAAAAATAAGCAAAGCAATTTCTGCTAAGTATGGAAAGAAGAATTGTGAAAGGGCCAGAAGGTAAGATATAGAATAGCATAATGCTTATAATCACCAGTGTGTCATGGAGAGCCTTAAAGGTCTCTATATCTAGAGTAACAAAGGCAGATCAGCATTTTATACACCACCTGGCAGTACTGGGAGAAAGAGATTAAATGGTGGATGGAAAGAGCCTAGAGGAGGGAAAGGCATTTAGTACACTCTAGCAGTTTTCCATGTGAGTCACTATGGGTGTTTGAAATAGAGCATTTTGTGTACATTTTAATATTTAGCACATTTGACTTCAATTGGGTGTGAGAATTATAAAATTCTCATGGAATCATATTAAACTTTTGTCAGCAGGATTTAGCAGAATGATTGACACATACAATTAATTCCACCAGTTAATCAGATTGATTTGAATTTAAGATTATTCAAAGAAACTGTTCCCCAACACCATATCAAATATAGAATTAAGAAAGCAATATTTTTGAGTCTAACAATATAATTTTTCTTTCTTCAACAAATCCTGGGTAGAGAATGGGAAAAAAAAAAAAAGATTGAATTGCACTGAACTTTTACAATTCTACTTTAAAGGAGGATGTTAAGTAACATAATTACCATAAAATAGCATAATTTAATGGTGTAATATATTATCTCAATATGTTTTCTAGAAAGGGTTAAATATTATGATAGGCTTCCTATATCTGAGATTAGTTGAGTGTCTCTATCCTGATTCATGTTCCGCCCTATGGCAAGTAATGTAATTTCTGCCTTCTTATTATCAAACCTGAAAATTCAAGATAATATTTTTCCTTCTTTTGTATCATAGAGAAACACTGAAAGTTAATGAACTACTCATTATACGATTCCTGAATTTTCTCAACTGAAATGGAAACCTATAAAGCTACAAAATAGTCTTGTTATACTGTATATCAATAAGTGCATTTAGCTAGCATATTGAAAGTGACTGTTGTAATTGCTTCTTTTTTTTTTTTAATAGTAATTTCTAAGAGGACATCACCTGTCTTCATAACAAAGAAAATAAAATGAATAGGACATTAGTTGCTAGGAATTTAAGAAGCAGCTGTGAACATTGACAGGATGTAGATGAAGACTAGTGATGGGGAGGTAAATGGTAAAAACTCAACATAAAAAGTAAATAGTCACATGTCTTAGAATATTTTCTCTTATCTTGTCCTATAATAATTTGAAACTTGCCAACTCAAAATAATTTTACTGAGTTTATAGTCAATTATACTGAGTGGTAAGAAGTAATGATGTATTTTTTTCATGTGTTTCTATGCAAAATACATCATGACTTTTCTGAACACCCAATATTTGCAGTTATATACTTACACTATTAATATATTATTTGGACTTTATTATTTTTTTACTTAGACATAAGTTGTTAATGAAGAAATTAACTATATATATATATATATATAGTTTGTGTGTGTGTGTGTGTGTGTGTGTGTGTATGTGTGTATGTGTGTGTGTGCTCAATATCCCAAGAGGAAAATGGAGGAGAAGGAACTGTGGTGTCACCATCCCACCATCCCCCCCTGGAGAGAGATTTCTCTTTGTCTTTCAGGTAGTACACATGCCCTTTGACATAAATAAACAAACAAAAATCTCTTTACAGTTGTATTTCTGGTATAAGATTAGTAATAACAAAAAGGGGGATTTCAAATGGTGAGAAGTTTCTGGGAAAAAATAATGAAAAGAATTAACTACAATAGTTGATTTAGTATGATATACTATGCCATTTAGACTTTTTTCTTCCATTTTTCAGCATAATCTCTCATTATACTTTTCAAAGACCTTCTAATAAATTGTGCTGAAGCACTTCCTATTTCCAAAGATGCCTTGTTTTTAGATCTTTTTTTTTTGTCTAAATATGCTAACTTATTTGTCTAAAATGTTAACCACTTAAATATCTGCTTTAAGTATTAATTCATTCATGGAGATGCTCAAGTTCACCCAGATAGACTGTCACTCATTTCAGATCCATACATGTACACACCAGGTGACTATGGGTCAGGCTCTGTGGTAGAGGCTGTGGTTATAAGATGGCAATGACACACACTTTGGCTTTAAGAGGAGATTATATTTGAGGTCTTTTGTCTATTTAAGGTTTTTTGCCATAGGACATGTGCACTCACCAGAGAGGAGAAAAACAGTGAGAGGACAAGTGAGAAATTACCCCCATACAAAGACCCAGGGCAGATGCCCATGCTGCAGTCCCCTCTCTTTCATCCTCCTCCTGGAATCTTGGGCATGCATACACACATGCCCAGTGTGATAATAAAGCTGCCAGGTCCAGAATTCAAACTGCAGTCAGTCATGTGGGAGTCCAGCGCCCCAAACATTCTGCCACCTGCTGGCCCCTTTAGGAAGCTATCTTCATCAGGCTTCCCTCCAGCAAACAATGGCCCTTCATTCAGAAGGGTGTTTGATTTTATATAATTTAAGTTGATGTCTCCTACAAACCACCTGCACTTTTACTGTCATGTTCTTAACCTTAGCTGCCTCTGAAGTGAGTATAGTCATAGAACAACCCCAGATTCCTTTCCTTGAAAATATGTCATTGTCTGTAACCAGTCCTGGTACAAAAACTCTCCCAAGGCATTGTATAGTAAATAGAAAAACTTCAGGTATTCTATGCAAAACAGGAAATTTAATATAGGGATTAAGGTAGAAGGGGTAGAAGAATGGATTTAGGCTGAGTAATCTGAATCCCAGATAGTGCAGAACTGTCCTGCCAAGGAGCTCTAACTGCCAGGATCAGGAAGGTGGGGAATGGAAAGACTGGCTTTGGAACACTTGTGTTCAAACTCACCCATAGCTCTGAAGCAGAGATCAGAAATTTGCCTCTCAGTACTGTGAAGCTGATACCTGCCTGCAGGAATTTGAATTCTGGCTCCTGTTTCTGTCAAAATTATACTTAAACACCTGCAAAGATAAAGACTGGATACTGGAATACTGTTCCACTGGAACTTCTACTTAGTTCATCTGCCGTTTTGTTCTTGAAAGTGCAACTTAATAACAGAATCTAATTTGAATGCAAGGTCCTACCTAAAAGAGTCTGCAAGGCAGGGAGATAACTGGAATGGATGAGAAAATAGTATAATAATCAATTGACCATATCGACCGAAAGATTTTTACATTTCCTCCTGTGATATAACCTACAGTATTATAGAAGATGGTGCAATGGACATTGGTATGTCATGCTATAACAAGGCAATGCAAAGGGCCCTAGTTTGGGAAGGTTTCTTTAAAGAGATAAACCCTTCATGAAACATGAAGGAAAAGTAAAAAAATAAGCAAAGCAATTTCTGCTAAGTATGGAAAGAAGAATTGTGAAAGGGCCAGAAGGTAAGATATAGAATAGCATAATGCTTATAATCACCAGTGTGTCATGGAGAGCCTTAAAGGTCTCTATATCTAGAGTAACAAAGGCAGATCAGCATTTTATACACCACCTGGCAGTACTGGGAGAAAGAGATTAAATGGTGGATGGAAAGAGCCTAGAGGAGGGAAAGGCATTTAGTACACTCTAGCAGTTTTCCATGTGAGTCACTATGGGTGTTTGAAATAGAGCATTTTGTGTACATTTTAATATTTAGCACATTTGACTTCAATTGGGTGTGAGAATTATAAAATTCTCATGGAATCATATTAAACTTTTGTCAGCAGGATTTAGCAGAATGATTGACACATACAATTAATTCCACCAGTTAATCAGATTGATTTGAATTTAAGATTATTCAAAGAAACTGTTCCCCAACACCATATCAAATATAGAATTAAGAAAGCAATATTTTTGAGTCTAACAATATAATTTTTCTTTCTTCAACAAATCCTGGGTAGAGAATGGGAAAAAAAAAAAAGATTGAATTGCACTGAACTTTTACAATTCTACTTTAAAGGAGGATGTTAAGTAACATAATTACCATAAAATAGCATAATTTAATGGTGTAATATATTATCTCAATATGTTTTCTAGAAAGGGTTAAATATTATGATAGGCTTCCTATATCTGAGATTAGTTGAGTGTCTCTATCCTGATTCATGTTCCGCCCTATGGCAAGTAATGTAATTTCTGCCTTCTTATTATCAAACCTGAAAATTCAAGATAATATTTTTCCTTCTTTTGTATCATAGAGAAACACTGAAAGTTAATGAACTACTCATTATACGATTCCTGAATTTTCTCAACTGAAATGGAAACCTATAAAGCTACAAAATAGTCTTGTTATACTGTATATCAATAAGTGCATTTAGCTAGCATATTGAAAGTGACTGTTGTAATTGCTTCTTTTTTTTTTTTAATAGTAATTTCTAAGAGGACATCACCTGTCTTCATAACAAAGAAAATAAAATGAATAGGACATTAGTTGCTAGGAATTTAAGAAGCAGCTGTGAACATTGACAGGATGTAGATGAAGACTAGTGATGGGGAGGTAAATGGTAAAAACTCAACATAAAAAGTAAATAGTCACATGTCTTAGAATATTTTCTCTTATCTTGTCCTATAATAATTTGAAACTTGCCAACTCAAAATAATTTTACTGAGTTTATAGTCAATTATACTGAGTGGTAAGAAGTAATGATGTATTTTTTTCATGTGTTTCTATGCAAAATACATCATGACTTTTCTGAACACCCAATATTTGCAGTTATATACTTACACTATTAATATATTATTTGGACTTTATTATTTTTTTACTTAGACATAAGTTGTTAATGAAGAAATTAACTATATATATATATATATATAGTTTGTGTGTGTGTGTGTGTGTGTGTGTGTGTGTGTGTTTAAAGAGGAAGTGAGACTTTAATGCACTCTTATATGATTGGGTGTCTGACAGGTGGGCACACCCAAATTGGTTACAAGGAGTAGTTTATTCCCTTGTACACAAGTCCCTCCCTCAGTTCTTCATTGACTGAGGACTATGGGGTGGCCAATGTTCCCTGATGCTACCTAGGTTTTATTATTCCCTTATTAGATCTTAAGGCACAGGCTCAAAACAAGCCCGCAAAAATAAAAAAAGGCCTGTCAAATGTCCTAAGGAGGGAGAATTGGAAAGTAAAAAGGACCAAAGGGCTGGTGGCTAGCCACCATCTTGACAAGTCATTGCTCAAGGGCAACTTGTGTTTTGATTGTGTTTGCTCAAGAACTTTTCAGGAGTGTGTACTTTCTGGGTTAATATATCTACAGTCTGGTAAAGCAACTTTTGTTAAGTTATCTTGAAAGTGAACTATGTAAGGTGATAAATATTTCTTTTTACAAATTCCATCTTTTTATATATATTTCTATATTCACAACATAATTTTTAATATATATTTCTGTTTAGCACATTGCTCTACAAGTGATTCTTTAGGCAGCATTAATTTTTAGATAAAGGCATAAAAATATATCTAAAAATTAATTTTATTTTAGATAGATTTTCCCTCCTTGTCCTTTTCAGGTACCTGATCTTAGGTTTCCATTAATGATCTTTCATCCCTTGTCTGGGATCTTTGTAAGCGAAGATGGCAAGGAGTATCATAAAATGTTCTGTAAAAAAGAAATATGATGTCTATTGATTAATATCTGCTTTATATTGAAGACAGTGATTAAGACTTCTTGAGAGTTGATACCCTTACATATAGGAGATAACAGTTGCTTCATAATTTTTGAATAGAAAGGTAATAATAATTCTATTGTTAGTAATAGGTACCATGATTAAGCCCTTATCATGTCCCTTACACGTGGTAAATGCTTTACATATATTGCCTTTTTTGATATGACAACAATTTGATGTGTTTTATATAATTTTTACATGTACACTGTAGATGAGAAAACTGACACTCAGTAGTTAACTACCTTGTTTCAAGTCATAGGTCTAGTAGCATTAGACATGAAACTCCAACTGGGTTGCTTTCTTCCAAAGTCCACACTTGGAGCCCTAACCTGTATATAATGAAAATTCAGTGAAGTAGTATAAAAATGTGAGATCTTTATGAACATTGATCCATAAGAGCTGAGAAGTCCTTGAGCGTGCTGTACAAAAAATTTATAGACTGTATTCTCTCTTAAATGTCTCTATCTCTAGAAAAATAGTTCTTCCTGTATCTTGTTCCACATTTATGGATAATTTCTCTGTACCTTCTAAGGTCACAACTGGTGAACTAATAAACTAATTGATGACAAAATATCCAGAAATGAAATAGATCTTGCAGTACCAGGTAGTACATTTTAAACTACTGCCCCCATTTTGGTCACTAGATCATTGTTAGAAATTCCAGGTAAAATAGAAAAGAATAACAGCATCATTAGGCTTTGATGAAGAAACTATTTTGAAGTAATTGGAGACTAGTGATTCTACTTAAATTGTGTTCTTTTTATAAATACTAGAGAAAATATATATTGACGACTACAATAGATATTTGTTAAATAAAGTTCTAAATAACACAGCCTCAGTTATTTAGAAGCTAATAGTCAAGAGGAGAGAGAGGGAAAGAAAAGTGAGACATTGAAATTCAAAGGGTTGACAGCATTAGGATATTATTAGAACACAATGGAGGAAGAAATTGTTAGGAAAAACTTTCTTGCTGAAAGTGATGTCTGATTTAAACTTTGCTAGTAAATTAGAATTTGCCAGCAACATTATGGCATTCTGCGTACTGGGCATGACAAACTATCTAGTGCTTAGGAAAATTGATGGTTCTTGGGATGACTGCTGAGGAGAGGGGCCCATAATATTCAGTTCCAGGTACCAGCATCTTCTGCAAATAAATGAATAGAAGCAGAAGCAATTAAAAATGAGATTCATATAGACTACATAGACTTTGTGTACTGTGCTACAAAGAAAATGGGACTTCATTCTAATATTAAACAGTAAGAATGATATTCTTGTTGCAATTTAGAAAAATGAAATTACCCCAAGTTTGAATGATAAGAGGATAACAAAACTTAATACATAGTAACTTGTTTGTGTGCTAATTAAGTACTTCTTATCTTTTGGATACTGTAATAAGTAAAAAAAAAATTTTGAGAGGTTTTTGCTATAGGGCCCATGTGCTCGCCAGAAAGACAGAGAGACAGAAAGCGAGAAATCACCCGCCAAGGTGGATGGCCATACCACAATCCCTTCTCTTCCATAATCCTCTCTGGATCCCGGGCACGCACAGGACGCGAACCGTGGTCGACTACGTGGGAGTCCAGCGACATAGCCATTATGCTAACTGCTGGTCCCTATAATTTACTTGTTACAGGGACCAGTAGTTGGTATATTGGCTATGTCACTGGACTCCCACGTAGTCAACTGTGGTTCGCGTCCCGGACCTGGTGGCTTAAAACTCACGCTGGGCGTGTATGCATGCTTGCCCAAGATCTCAAGAGGAGAATGGAGGAGAAGGGGTTGTGGCGTGGCCATCCCTCTGGGGAGTGATTTCTTGCTTTCTATCTCTCTGTCTCTGTCTGTCTGGTGAGTGCACGCACCCTATAGCAAAAACTTATTTAAAAAAAAACACAAGTAAATTATAGTAAACACTTTATTATATCTATACAACAAATTTTGGATTCTTGATTTTATTTTTTTTAATTTATTTTTATTTGTTTTTACTTATTATTTATTTATTTATTTAATTTGACCAGAGGGAGAGAAAGAAAGAGAAAGTGAGAAAGCAAGCCACCAGGACCAAGGCTTGAACCCATGGTCAGTCATGTGGGAATCCATAGTCACAACCACCATGCCACCTGCCGGCCCCACAGTGGTGATTTTCTTCTTCTTATGGTTAAGGACACTGAGCCCCATCAAGGCTAATTCTGAGACTTAGGTCCAGGTGGTCGTGGTGGTGCAGTGGTGGTGCAGCTGGACCTATTGGAAAAGGTCCTCAGTTTGCATCCCAAGACCTCCCTAAGCACACTTAGCATTGTGTGTGCCTTGATCAGGCTGGCTGAGAATGGCTATGGATTGTGATGTGAAAAATTTGTCAGGGGTATCTGTCTCTCTTTCTGTCATGGAAGAAATAAATAAACCAAAGAGAGAGAGAGAGAGAGTGAAAGAGAGACCCATGTGATGGTGGGTTCAAGAATCTCACTGAACTCCACACCAAAAACATTGTTCTTTTATCTTTTGTAAAAACAATAATCAAGGACTTAAGAACTGGATAAACTAAATTCACCAAAGCTCTGTCTTAATATTGCCATTGATAATGTGGGTTTAAACATGGACCAGTCAAGTTTTATTTGTTGCATTTAGTTGTTTTCTTCAAATTATTAATTTTCTGAGGGTTTTTTTTTTTTTGAAAAATAAAATAAGGCTAATCAGGCTAGGCTGTACCACATTTTGTGTATATCCTAAATTTTCCTCATACTACAATTTATCTTGTTTTGCTATCAACTATTTTTTTTTCCAAAAAAATAAATTTAAAGCTTTCTTTAGATTCAAGGTCAATATTTCTGGCAATATTTCATAGCTGCTGAGATGTTCTTCATCAGTAGGAATATATATCTTGTTGCCTCACTATGTTTGATGCTCATTTTGATTACTTTGGTACTCTGTAAACATCCTGGTGCCTGTCTATTATGTAACATATCTATCTATTTATTTTTTTAAGAGGATTTGCTTTTGCTTTAGGGCATGTGCATTTACTGGAGAGAGAGAGAGGAGAGAAAGAGAGACAGTGAGAGGAAAAGTAAGAAATTCCTCCCCCCTCCCCCAAGAGGGATGGCCATGCTGCAATCCCTTCTTACCCATTCTCCTCCTGGGATATTGAGCACACAAGCATACATACCTGACTTGATTTTCAAGCCAGCCATCTGGACTTGGACCACACTCAGTCATGGGGGCGTCCAGCAAGGTAAATGTTATGCCATTTTCTGGCTCCTGTAATGTATCTATTCATGCTTTCTGCCTCCAAAGGCAAATAAATCCTTTCCTATACCAGTTTTCTCAGAAAAGGAACCAATATGACAGTCACTCACAGTGTTGGCAGGTGACTTATTTTATATTTTCAAAAGATCATCATGGACTCAAATATTTTTGTTTATGTAATAGTTTATAGTTATTTTTACTTATTTTAATTTTGAGGCTGAAATTATTTCAGAAGCAACTGATAGAGATTCTCATTGACTGGATCATGTATCCTTTGACACTCTGGCCCTAGTCCCTGAGTTCTTCCTTTGGTGCAACAAGGTGCACAGGCTTACCTTGTACTTCCCCTGATATAATCTTAAAATCAAACATTCTGGGGCCAGCAGGTGGAGTAGTGGTTAAAGCTCTGCACTCCCACATGACTGACTAAAGTTTGAATCCTAGACCTGGCAGCTTGAAAATCATGCCAGGTGAGAGTGCATGTGTGCTCAAAATTCTGAGTAAATGGAGGAGAGGGATTATGGCAGGCTAGTCCCCTGAGAGGTGATTTCTCAGTTTCTCTCTCTTTATCTCTGTCTCTTTATTGAGGGCACAAGACCTATAGAAAAAAATTTCTCTGAAAAAAAAAGGAAAGAAAAAAAAATCAGATATTTCTTCAATATGTAGTATGTATCTCTTTTATGTAGAAAAGAAGAAAACTAGAAATTTATAGCTAAGTAGATGATTATGCAAAATTAAAAACTGTAAAGAAATACAAATAAGGCAAAATCAAAAATATCTGTAAAAGATGGAAAAATATGGTGGAAGTTATAGGCATATGAATAAAACTTTTCTGAATGTATGCTTTGATATAGTTTGTTCTACTATATATATATATATATTCAAATAAAATTAACTAGAAAAAAAAGACGGTATCTCTTTCTCTATTTTTGTCTCTCTGTCTTTCTGTGTCTCTCTCTGTCTCCCTAGAGAGAAATGAAAAAGAAAAAAAAGAAAAAGAAAACCTAAACTTGAACAGAATCAGAAAGAAATTTAAGAAAACCAACATCAAATGGAAAGGCCAAGTGTAGGTATTCCAGTCAACAGCTAACTTCCCTCACTGTAAATGAAAGTGATCATGCCTTCATAAGAATCCAGTATTTCAGTTTCTGCTATGAAGTGCAGATATTTGATGCATATTGAGTGAGGACACAGTGGCTTTCTCTCAGAGTCTGGCCTATTTCACTTAGCATCCTGTCTTCTAAATTTGACTGCTTTGTATGGAGTGACAGGCTCTCATTCCTTCTGGATACGTAGTATTCCATTGTGTATATGTGCCACGTTTTTTCAATCTAGTCATCAGTTGTTGGACCCTTAGGTTGATTACATGTTTTCGCTATTGTGAATGATGCTGCAATAAACATAAACATGCACATGTTTTCCTAGTGAGTAATTTCCTGTCCTTTAGGGAAATAACCAGGTGTGGGATTACTGGGACATATGGTTGTTCTCTTTGTAAACTTTTGAAAATTTCTTACTGTTTTTCAATTATTTCAATCTACCTCCAAAGATATTACTCAACTTCTGCAGGTAAGTAATCAACAAATTCTTCCATTTTGCCTCTCCTTGCCTTCGTGTTATTTTTGTCATACATTTTATTTTACTTATGGGGTTATCTGTTTTGGCTTTTGGTAAGAACTTTCACCAGCCCTGTGTGAACTTCAAAGTCTTATCTCTCTACTCCTTTTAGGTGGTTTTTTCACTGGACTTGGATAGTTTGCTCACATGTACGTACAGATGAGTACTCAAGGAACTCTTGAGGGAAACCCTGTGTAGTCGTCTGCAGCTCTCTCTCTTCCCACTTATTTGTTGTCTAGCATTCTTCCTTATATAGTCTAGTCTCTTTGCCTTCTCCAGATTCCAGTTTTCATCTCTAGGAACTGCTGGACTCTGCCTGAATTCTTCCTTCTTTCACTTATCATAGAAACTCTCTAAGGCTAGGTATGCTAAGATGTGCCTCATTCATTTCTCCTCTCAGGGTGCACTATAGTCTGCTGTATGATAAGCAATAACTAGAAAATAATTATTATATATATTTTGTTTGGCCTCCCCTTGTTTTAGGTGAGAGGTAAATCTATTCCCTGCTACTTTGTTTTGGCCAGAATAGAATAGTAGTTTATTTTTAGTTGCCAGAAATTGTAGGTGCTTATGTCTATGTGATCCCTTGAAAATAAATAGTTTATTTGTTTTGATGATAATATTACTAGAAGTTAAATTTTTGCAGGTCTAAGTAACGCCTGTATTTTTGACATTTCTTTTCTCCATGAGAGAGACAAAGAACGAGTGAGAGGCACCCCCCCCAACAGGATCCCCATACTTCGGTTTATCCCCATCTTCATCCAGTCCTGTATCATAGGCATGTGTGTGACCAGCATGTCCAGGAAGGTCTCCAGACACAAATCCAAGTCCTCCCAGGTAGTTCAGTCTCTCAGAGTGCTATGCTACCACTATGCCACCATCTGGCTCCATTGTCTGCATTTAAGAATATGAGACTCTGTATGATCATATATCTAGACCATTGTACTATCTATTCTGAGGAAAGCCATTTCTGTCTGATACATAGGAAGGCTATGTTGCCTTTTACAGGTTAAAATAACCCGATGGTCTGTGGCTACGTTGCTGTGGTTTGACTCCTGTACCATGCTGCGTTCTGTCACTCTGACTTTCCCATGTCCTTGGATCCAGCTCCTGATCACTGATTCCTACATGGATTTAGTTTCTATTTTACCTTTTGGATGTGTCTTCCTTGAAAAGAAATCTATAGTTCTTATCAAAATATTTGTTTGTTGAAATATGAAAACATTTACAGTCAGTAAACTAACATTATAATCGAGAGCTAACATTATAAAAAATGTTCAGGAAGGTTTTCATTCCTGTTTTCACCCCTTCTGCTCAGGAACTGGAAAAGCATGACTGTAAGTGAAGCCAGGGAAAAGATTTGCTTTTTATGAGACTCATAGCCTTAGAGAATTTGAGTTTTATTGCCAATTTCTTGCTCTCATTTTAATTAGTCCATTCCAGTCAGTTAAGTTCTTTCTCAAACATATCTAAAACACAAAAGTCAATTATTCCACACCTTAGTGGTGGTGTGGAATAGTCATACCAAGACTGAACCAGTGTATTTTGAATCATCTGTAAATAATCAAATTTGTAACTGAAGAAAGTCAAACCTTTGGTTCCAATATTGATTTTTTTGCTAGGCCAGATCACAGTTGTGTACATTCATCTTTATAATAGAAAGTTCACAACAAAGATTTCTATTTTATTTCTGTGACTATTTTTGGCATATTTATTCATGACAGTTTTATTTCTCAATTACATACTTTTAATTTTCCACTTGGAAGACAACTATTCTTTGTGAATAAAAATTTATTTTCAAAACAGTATCCTCTGAATACTATATTGAAAAAATCCAATTAACTTGCACAAATTATAGTGCTCCAAGGGCATTCTTCTTTTTCAGAGAAGACTATAAAAACAAAAATTAATACTCACAAATAAAAAAAACAGTTACACAGAGTTTCTTTTCTTTCTTTCTTTTTTTTTTTTTTTTTTTTTTTGGTCTGTTGATTTACTTTCCCCTACAAGAGCAATCTCCCAGAGTACATTCACATTTCCCTATTTGTAGATTGGTCACTGAATTTTTTTTTTTAATTTCTTTTTTGTATTATTTTTATTTTTTTACCATTTAATCACTATACATCATTTGGCTTGTAAAGAGAATTTACTCAACATGAAATACATCTCAAACCAGTCCAGTTGAGAATACTATACATGTTATCATCGAGTAATAAACTATTTCTGTGTCTCACACAAGTCTTGCCTCTCTATTTTTTCTCCCTGATTTTCTTCCCTATACTCTTCTCTTTTTCTGCCCTCCTTCCACACTGTTTCCAGAGTCCATAACTATTTTCACTGCTTTTATCTCCTCCAATCATTCAATATCTACCATGGAGTGTGGAAAGTGGGTATATACTAAGTGGAGACACACAATATCTTTGTTTCATAGCCTGGCTTGCTTCACTCAGCAATAAATCTTCCATATTCTACCACTTTCTATCAAATTCCAAGGTCTTGTTGTTTTTTTATGGCTGAGTAGTATTCCATAGAATATATGTGCTATAACCTTTCAATCCATTCATCTGTTTGTGGACATTTGGGCTGGTACCATGTCTTAGCAATCGTGAATATTGCCACAATAAACACTAATGTACAAAACTAAGCATTCTCCTGTCCTTTGGGTAGATATCCAGGAGTGGGATTGCTTGATCATATAGTAGTTCTATTTGAAAGTCTTTGAAAAACCTTCATATTTTCCAGTGGTGGACCAATTTACAATCCCACCAATATTTATCACTTTTTGTGTTTTTAATCCTTGTCATTCTGACAGGGGTTAGGTGGTATCTCCTTGTGGTTTTAATCTGCATCTCCCTTATGATGAGGGATGTTGAGCATTTCCTCATATGCTTTTTGGCTGTTTGTATGTGTTCCTTAGAGAGACTTTTCTTTAGCTCATTTTCCTATCTTTTAATTGGGTTAATTTTTTTTTCAGGGAAGTCTCTTGAGTTCCCTGTGTATTCTGGTTATTGGTCTCTTACCTGAGGCATAGTTTACAAAAACATTCTCTCATTCCGAGGGTTCTTGATTCACACTAATTACTGCGTCCTTTGCTGTGCAGAAACTTAATCTAATATCATCCCACTTGTCTATTTTGGGGATTATTGCATGCGTTCGGGAGTCTTATTTAAGAAGTCTGCTTACCCCAGTGTCTCCTAGAGTTTCCCTAGTATTTTCCACTAGTAATTTTATATTTTGAAAGCTTAAGTTCAGATCTTTGATCCATTTTGAGTTGACTTTTGTTAATAGTGAAAGATGGGGATCCAATTTCATCTTTCTCCAGGTGGATGCCCAGTTTCTCTAGCACCATTTGCTAAAGAGGTTTTCCTTTTCTCACTGGATTTCCTGATACCCTTTGTCAAATATCAGTTGACTGTATGTTTTGGGGTTTACTTCTGGAATCTCTGTTCTGTTCTATTGGTCCACGTGTCTGTTTTAGTGTCAATATCATGCTGCTTTGGGAACCAGCAGTTAGGTAATGGCTATGTCGCTGGACTCCCATGTAGCCAACCACGGTTCGCATCCTGGACCCGGTGGCTTAAAACTCACGCTGGGGGGCGTGTGCATGCGTGCCCAAGATCCCGAGAGGAGAATGGAGAGAAGGGATTGCGGCATGACCATCCTCCTTGGGGGGTGATTTCTCACTTTCTGTCTCTATGTCTCTCTCTGGTTTAGATCTGTGAAGAACGTCTCTAGTGATTTGATTGAAATTCCATTAAATATATAGACTAATTTGGGTAGAATTGCCATTTTGATTTTATTTATTCTTCCAATCCAGGAACAAGGGATATCCTTCCACTTTTTTGTGTCATTTTCAATAACTTTTTAAAGATTTTCATAGTTTTCTTTGTAAAGGTCTTTGACTTCCTTAGTTATGCTTATCTCTAGACATCTTATACATTTTGTGGCTATGGTAAAATAGATTCCTTTCCTCAGATCTGTCTTCGTCAGATTTTTTGTATATAGCAATGCTGTAGATTTTTGGATGTCAATTTTGTATCCTGCCACTTTACTGTATTCATTTATTACTTCAAGAAGTTTTTTCATGGAAACCTTTGGGTCTTCTAAGCATACCATTATGTCCATCTGTAAAGAAAGATATTTTCAACTCTTTTTGCCTATTCCAATGCTGTTTATATTATTCTCTTTTCTTATTGCATTGGCTAAAACTTCCAGCACTATATTGAAATGGAGTGGAGAAAGTGGGCAACCTTGTCTAGTACCAGTTTTTAGTGGAAAATCTTTTAGCTTTTCCCCATTCAGTATAATATTAGCTGTAGGTTTTTCATAGATTGCTTTTATTGTGTTCAGAAATGACCCTTCTATACTAATCTTGCTAAGATCCTTAATCATAAAGATGTGTTGTATTTTATCAAATGCTTTCTCTTTATTGATTGAAATGACCTTATGGTTTTTAATCTTTCTTTCTGTTAATATGGTGTATTATTTTTAAGGTCTTGTGTATTCCTTGCATCCCTGGAATAAAGTCTACCTGGTTGTGATGAATAATCTTTTTTATAAGTTGATGGATATAATGTTGAGAATTTTTGCATCAAAATTCATCAGAGACATAAGTCTGTAGTTTCCTTTTTTGTCATGTCTTTATCTGTTTTGAGAATGATGATGATGGAGGCTTCACAACATTAATTTGGGAGATTTTTTTTCTTTTTGGATCTTTAGAAATAATTTGACTAGAATTGGGTTTAACTCTTCTTTAAAAGTTTTGTAGACTTCAGAAGTGAAGTCATCAGAACCTCGACTTTTCTTTTATAGGAAGTCATTTATTACTGATTAAATTTCACGGTTTGTTATGGGGTCTACTCAGGCTTTCTATGTCCTCCTGATTCAATCTTGGTAGATTATATGCATCCAGGAATTTGTCCATCTCCTTCATGTTCTCTTGTTTGTTGGCATATAGTCAATCATCATAACCTCTAAAGATGTTTTGTATTTCTATTGTGTCTGTTGTAATATTACTTGTTTCATTACATATTTGATTTATTTTGTTTCTTTCTCTCTTTCTTCTTCTTTAACAATCTAGCTAATGGTGCATCAATCTTGTTAATGTTTTAAAAAAAACCAGAGTTTGTTTTCATTTGTTTTCTGTATAGTTCATTTATTTTCTATTTCATTTTATTTCTGCTCAAATTTTTATGATTTATTTTCTCCTGGCATTTTTTTGATTATTGTTTTTCTAATTCTATGATGCATAATGTTAGGTTGTCTATTTGCCACCTTTTATCTTTTTCTTATGCACACTAATTACTATGAATTTCCCTTTTATGACTGTACTGTGACCCATAAGTAATGGAAACTCATGTACTAATTATTATTTGTTTCCATAAATCATTTTATTTCAAACTTAATTTCTTCGATGATTGAGAAGTCATTCAGAAGTAGGTTGTTTAGTTTCCATGTATTTTTGTATTTTCAATTATTTTTCCTATTAATATCAAGTTTAATTTCATCATGGTCAGAGAAGATTCTGGAATACAGTTTCTCTGCCTTTGAATCTGTAAAGGCTTGATTTGTGTACTATCATATGATCAATCTTTGAAAAGTTTCCATGCAGGGGTGAGAAACATGTGTATTTTGTGGTCTTAGGATGGAAAGTTCTATAGCTATCTGCCAAGTCCATTTGATTTATAGTATCATTTAAGTCCTATATCTGGAGAGATTTGTTTGTTTGTTTGTTTGTTTTTGTTTATTTTTGCTATAGGGCACGTGCACTCGCCAGAAAGACAGAGAGAGAGAGACAGAGAGATAGAAAGTGAGAAATCACCCCCCGGGGAGGATGGCCACACTGCAGTCCCTTCTCCTCCATACTCCTCTCAGGATCTTGGGCATGCACGCACATGTGCCTAGCATGAGTTTAAGCCACCGGTTCTGGGACTTGAACCACGGTTGGCTACGTGGGAGTTTACCAACATAGTCATTATGTTAACTCCTGGTCCCTAGGTCCTATATCTGTCTACTTATTTTGTTGTCTAGAAGATCTAAAGGAGATAATGGGACATTGCCATCCTCAATAATTATAGTATTGCAACCTATCTCTCCTTTTATAGCTCTAGCAGTCTTTCCTTTCATGTATTTAGGTGCTCCTGAGTTGGGTGCATAGGTATTTATAAGTGTTATGTCTTCTTGATGAATTAGCTCGTTTACTACTATATAATGCCCTTTTTAAAACCTCTTCTTAGAGTTTTTGTATTAAAACCTATTTTGTCTAAAATCAGTAAAAATCAGTACTGCTCCTATTTAATACAATATTAGAAATCCTAGCTAGAAAAATTTGGCAAGAAAAGATAGAAATAGTAGCCAAATCAAAAAGGCAGAACTAAAATTCTCTGTTTGCAGATAACGTATCTTGTATGTAGAAAGCCCTAGAAATTCCACATGATTAGAACTAATAAACAAATTCAGTGAAGCTGTCGTATACAAAATAAACACATAAAAATCAGTGAGCTTTTATACTCTAATAATGCACAATTTAAAAAGAAATTAAGAAAATAATTTAATTTACAATGGAATAAAAAATAAGAAAATACTAGGAATTAACCGAGGAGGCAAAAGATTTGTACAATCAAAACTAAACAAACAAAAAAAGGGGAAAAATTTAAAAAGGACATAACTAAGTACATATTTTTGAAGACTTAATATCATTAAACTGTTGATACTGGGGCCAACAGGTGGAATGGGGTTAAGATGCTGGATTTCCACATGATGAACTATGATTGGTGTCTCATGTAAGACAACTTAAAAATTATGTTGGGCGCACGTACATGTGTGCCCAAAATTCTTGAGAGGAGTATGAAGAAGGGATTGTGGAGTAGCCATTCTCCCCCTCCCCCCCAGCAAGTACATACACTCTATAGCAGAAATCTCTCTAAAAGCAAAACAGAACAAAAACCAGTATGGTACAGTTATAAAGACAGATATATAGATCAATGGAATAGAATAGAGCATAGAAATATAAAATGTCATTGAGACAAATGAAAATGAAAGCACAATATATACAGGGCTGACTTTGTGGTGCAGCAATAATGTGACCAGGCTATGTGGAAGATGCTTCTCTTTCTTTCCTGTTTATTTCTCTCTCATGACAAAAGAAAAAGAAATTTAAAAATTCACAACATATATACATATGTGGCCAAATTTTTTTCATAAATATGTAAGTCCCCAAAATATACATATCCTAAAGCAACATAACGGAAAGCTTTTATGGCATTGGATTTGCCATTGCTTTCTTGGATATGACGTCAAAGACGTGACACAAAGGCAAAAATGGACTAATGAGCTATATCAAACCTAAAAAAAAAATCTTTTGGAATCAAAGGATACATTTAACAATGAAAAGGCAACCCTAAGAATAAGGGAAAATATTTGGAAAGTAGGTATATAGAAAAAGAGTAATATCCAAAATATATTAAACAATTCTTACAACTCAACCACAAAAATAATCCAATTTAAAAATGGGCAAAGAACTTGAATAGACATTTCCCAAAGGTCAATGCTTTAATGATCAACCAACAAATTAAAAGATGTTCAGCATCACTAATCATCCAGAAATAAAATCAAGCTCATAAGCAGTTATCACTTTGCTTCCATTAAGCAAACATATGAGAGAAATGTGTCAGCAAAGATATGGAGAAATAGGAACCCCTGGGCACTGTTTTAAAATGATACCATTTCCTTGGGAAACAGTATGGAAATTCCTCAAAAAATTAAAACTAGAACTATAGGTGATCCAGCAATCCCACTTCCTGGTTTTTATACAAAATAATTGAAAGCAAGGTGTTAAAGGAATATTTCCACACCCATGTTCATAGTAGCGTTATTTCAACCCGAATGTCCATTGATGGATAAATAGGTAAATTGTGGTATATATGTAAAATGAAATATTATTCAGCCTTAGAAAGAAAATCCCATC
Organism: Tupaia belangeri chinensis; assembly: GCF_000334495.1. NCBI lineage: Eukaryota > Metazoa > Chordata > Mammalia > Scandentia > Tupaiidae > Tupaia > Tupaia belangeri. Next base: position 415,388 of record NW_006159750.1, read on the forward strand.
ATATATTACATCATATCAATAGATTAAAGACATTTTGTTAAGTGAAATTATCAATAATGAAATTGGTATCCATCCTGTTTGCTATCTAACTCTACTTCTAAAAGCTGCTTGTAGAAAGAAAGAACCAACAGCTGTTCCACTTTTGTAAATTGCCTGCTCTGAGAGATCACTGGGAAGGTAAGGCAGTTTTTCAACTTTTCCGGTTTCCTTTGTCTGCAACACCTGTGAACCCTGACTATCTAGCCCCGGTAACTTCCCCAAGTGGAGGAGTAGATGTTGGGTTACAAGATCCACTGTGTGGAGTAATAAACCTGAGTTCTCCTACTCTGAGTGGTGCTTGGATTCTTGGAGGTCTGTTTTTGCAATAAAAAGACAAAAAATGTATGATTCCATTTATATGAGATAGCAAAGTAGTCATATCCACAGAAACGTAAAGTAGAATGATGATTATGAAGAGGCTGAACATTGTAATTATTATGTAATTAGTGTATAGTCAGTTTTGCAAGATTAAAATTATTGAAGATGTGTATTATAACAATGTGAATATATATATAAACCTGTACAATTAAAAATAAGTGAGGAGGTAAATTTTATGTTATTTACTTTTTGCCACAATTAAAAATGATGCTTTTGATTTATTAATTCTAGTTTCTGGATATTTTTTAATGTCACTAATTTATACTTTTTGTTATTCCATTTATTTTTCAGAAATTGAATTTGTATTTACTGTACTGCTCTTTTTATGGCCTCAAATTGAAATCTTAATTCATGCACTTTGAATATATATTGTTTTCTAGTATATGCATTTAAAACTGTGCATTTCTGATATCTTTTTACCCCCAACTTACATGGGATGGTATATAGTACTTTACTGATAATTCGTTTATAACTGGAAAATTTTACTCTTTCCTTCTTTAACTAAAAAGTTGGTTTGATATATAGTAATATTTTTATTGTCATAACTTATTTCTAATATATTCTGGTTACTGAAGATGCTTTGTACATGATTGCTTTGAGAAATATTTTGAGATATCGTTTTTATGCAAATTTGTAGTGACTGTGTTTTTTTCTGTTGTTTGATTCAAAAATCTATTTGTTTCAATTAGTGTAAGCTTGTTAGCTATTTTATTTAAATCCTATAGAGGCATACTTATTATCTAACTTATTGATTTACCAGAGTAGTATATTATGAATCTCCCACATACTTAGAGCTTTATCATTTTGTTCTTTCATTTCAACAGTGTTTGGTTTATTCTGAATTTGTTATTAGTTAAATAATGATGTCTATATTAACTCAAATTTTGCTCCTTTGGTCTGTCTGAAAATTATTTTTCTCTTTTTATTCATGCTTTTCACTTTCAATTCTATTTTGTTTGACATTAACAGCATTGTAGCCATTTTCGTATTTGCTGTTGCTATGAGTTGGTGCGAGGTAAAGCATGCTGTACATACTCTACTATTTTTATCTGAAAACTCTAAAAACTATTATTTACATTTCTCTCCAATTTTTAACTTGGGTACATCAAAAGGAAGATCTTTTGTTTGACAATTTTATTCTGAGATGATCAATGCAAACTTCAGAACCTGAAAGAAATCTAAATAAATGGAATCATCACACAGTGGGAGATAACGAGTGAGGAAAATTTTGCAATAATGCTGGCCTTTGAGGTGACACCAAGAAGAAAAATACTATAGAAATAGTAGGTATCTTTTAAAATATTTTAGACTATTTGGATATCAGCATTTTAAACAACTTTCTCTTTAATCGTTCACAATACCTCTATAATATCTGTACGTTTTTATCAGTATTATGAAAAACTGCTTGCACACATGCATGTGTGTATGTGTGTTTGTATCTTTTTATTGTGATGAGATGAGACTAGCTTTGAGATGAAAACAGACTAGTCTTACTTGTGTTACAAAACTATTTGGAGCATATCATTATTTGATTTTTTATGTCCACATTTATAAAAATTTCACATCTCATCACATCTCAGGTAGGTGGTGCAGTTGTTAAGGTGCTGGACTCCTACATGACTGACCACAATTTGAGTCCTAAACCTTGAAAATCATACTGGGCACCTGTGCATGCATGCCCAATATTCCAGGAGGAAAATGGAGAAGGGATTTGTGGTGTGACCATCCCCACCTGTTGGGTGATTTTTCACTTTTCTCTTACTGTCTCTCTCTGGCTCTTTCTGATGAGTGCACGTTTTATAGCAAAACCTTTAAAAACAAAACACGTATCTTTGCAAAACATATATGAAACTCCAGAACAAAATTAGAGTAAATATGACTTTTGATCTCTAACACTTAATTCTTACTAAATCTCACATGAAACTTTTCACTAACAGGGAAATGGTACATTCATTTATATATATATTTTAAATTATATATGAATATATCCTAAATTTTGGAGTATGAGAGAAATAATATAATACGCACATAAAACATTTGCAGACTGTGTTCTAGATGCACATTTCTGTTTGAAATTGAAAATCACCCATGCTGAGATGAAGGAGAAATTAGTGACCCATTTTAAGAGAAGGTTATTGAGGTCAGAATTATTAAGCATTCTACTTAAAGTTGCCTGGGGAAGCCAGAACTAAACTACTTTTTTTAACACTTAGAATTCTTTCTTTCATAGCATAATTAATTACTTGATTGATTTAACATAAAAGTACAAGTTGAAAAGTTCTAATATACAAAACAAATACACATACAGTGAGAAGAACTATGAAGAAAACCAGAAAATTATACACAAATACATATCATGCATTTTTGAAGATTAAAGTTGTTTTTCAGTCTTTTGACTCTAATACATATAACTTTACTTAGACTAATATCGTTCAAAAAAACACCCTGATTATTGTGGTTATGAGATGATGTTTGCTTTCATCATCCTGTGTCTTTATTTGTGTGTTAATTGCAAGAAAGTTATCATAAAACAATCCATATGAAACTACTCAAATGTAATACCCTAGAAACAGCTACTACTAATACTCTACAAAATGGCTACTACTAATTAGTGGATCATTGACTTATAATTTCTTTAGGATAAATTAAAATGCTTCTCTATATATAGTGTGCGTGTGTATGTATATATATATATACACACATACATATATATACACACACAAGCACACACACACACACACACATATATATATATATAGAGAGAGAGAGAGAGAGAGGAGAGAGAAAAGAGACAGTTAAGAAGTATAGAATAGGTTTATTTTGATCCCTATCCTCTGTTTGCATATAGAGAACAAATCATAATTTCTGAAACCTGAAAAGGTTTTCGTTCAGAATAGCTTCTTTTTTCCTTTAAATTCATTTATTTCTTCCATGAGAGAGGAAGACATAAAGGAGAGAAAGAGCCACCCCCAACAGGATATGCCACAGTCCTATCCCAGCCTTTGGTACTCAGGATCATGGGGACATGTGCAAGCTAGGATCACAGGGAAACCCCAGGATTTGAATACAGAAACTTCTCATGGTCTTAGTATCATGGGACATTGCATTTCTTTTGTGCTACCAAAACTAGCCTCAGAATAGCTTTCTTTAGGGCTGTGTGGTGGTGTAGTGGTAATGCCTTTGGAACCACATGGGAAAGGGCCTGGGTTTGTGCTATAGGACCTCCCTGAAAGTACCAGGCCTACTGGGATACGCCCATGATTAGGCCAGCTGAGGCTGAGGATGGATTGTAGCACGAAGTCCCTCTTGGAGGTACATATGTTTCTTTCTTTCTCTGATGAAATAAATAAAACTTAAAAACAACAACAACAACAAAAACCTGAATAACTCTATGGTGAAATACTATTTATCACTGTCATTTTTTTTTTTTTTGAGAGGTTTTTGGTATAGGGCGCATGCACTTGCCAGAAAGACAGAGAGACAGAAAGTGAGAAATCACCCCCCAGTGGTTAGCCATGTTGCAATCCCTTCTTCTCTATTCTCCTCTTGGAATCTTGGGCACGCACACACACACGTGCCTGGCGTGAGTTTAAGCCACGGGGTCTAGGACTCAAACAGCAATTGACTACATAGGAGTCCAGCGATATAGCTATTATGCTAACTGCTGATCCCATCATTGTATCATTGTCAGTTTTTTTTTTCTTTTTTTCGGAGAAATTTTTTATTTTTGCTGTAGAGTGTGTGTGCTTGTCAGAAAGACAGAGAGAGACAGAGAGACAGAAAGCAAGAAATCACTCCCCAGGAGGAATGGCCACACTGCAATGCCTTCTCCTCTCGGGATCTTGGGCATGCACACACACGCGCCTGGTGTGAGTTTAAGCCACTGGGTCCGGGACTTGAACCGTGGTTGACTACATGGGAGTCCAGTGACATAGCCATAATGCTAACTACTGGTTCCCCCATCACTGTCAGTTTTGACCTCACTTGTTTTCATCATTTTATTTTCACAAGGAATATTTTCATTCTCCTCTTGGGATCTTGGGCACGCACGCACACGCGCCTGGCCTGAGTTTTAAGCCACCAGGTCCGGGACGCGAACCGTGGTTGACTACGTGGGAGTCCAGTGACATAGCCATTACCCTAACTGCTGGTTCCCTCATGATGAATTTTTGAAAAGCACTGATGTATTGTTAAAAAAGATAAATGGAGCTCTGAAATCTAAGATTGTAGCTTTGGAGAAGATCAACCAAACATGGTTTGTTGGTGGCATTAAAGACACTGAAGAACATCACCTAAGAAATTATTTTGAACAGTATGGTAAAATTGAAATGATTGAAATCATGACTGATCAAGGCAGTGGCAAGAAGGGCTTTGCTTCTGTAACCTTTTTTTTTTTTTTTTGAAGAGGTTTTTGCTGTAGGGCGCATGCACTCACCAGAGGGACAGAGAGACAGAAAGCGAGAAATCATCCCCCAGGGGGGATGACCATGCCGCAGTCCCTTCTCCTCCATTCTCCTCTCAGGATCTCGGGCACACCCACACGCACACGTGCCCGGAGTGAATTTAAGCCAACGGGTCCGAGACTCAAACCGTGGTCAACCACAGAGGAGTTCAGCGACATAGCCATTATGCAACTGCTGATCCCTGCTTTTGTAACCTTTGATGATCATGACTCTGTGGATAAGATTGTCATTCAGAAATACCATGTTGTGAGTGGCTGCAACTGTGAAGTAAGGAAAGCCCTGTCCAAACAAGAAATGGCTAGTGCTTCCTCCAGCCCAAGAGGTCGAAGTGGTTCTGGAAACTTCGGTGGTCGTTAAGGAGGTGGTTTTGGTGGTAATGACACCTTTGGTTGTGGAGGAAACTTCAGTGGTTGTGGTGGCTTTGGTGGCAGCCATGGTGGTGGTGGATATGATGGAAGTGGGGATGGCTATAATGGATTTGGTAATGATGGAATCAACTTTGGAGGTGGTGGAGGCTACAGTGATTTTGGCAGTTATAGCAGTCTTCAAATTTTGGACCCATGAAGGTTGGAAACTTTGGAGGCAGAAGCTCTAGCACTTATGGAGGTGGAGGCTAATACTTTGCCAATCTACAAAATGAAGGTGGCTATGGTGGTTCCAGCAGCAGCATTAGTGATGGCAGTGGCAGAAGGTTTTTAATTAATTGCCAGGAAACAAAGCTTAGCAGGAGAGGAGAGCCAGAGAAGTGACAGGGAAGCTACAGGTTACAACAGATTTGTGAACTCAGCCAAGCACAGTGATGGCAGGGCCTAGCTGCTACAAAGAAGACATATTTTAGACAATACTCATGTGTATGGGCAAAAAATACGAGGACTACATTTGTAACTAATTGTATAACAGGTTATTTTAGTTTCTGTTCTGTGGAAAGTGTAAAACATTCCAACAAAGGGTTTTAATGTAGATTTTTTTTTTTTGCACCTATGCTGTTGATTGCTAAATGTAATAGTCTGATCATGACGCTGTCTCTCTTTTTTTTTTTTTTTTTTTAATGTGCTGTGTAAAGTTAGTCTGCTCTGAAGCCATCTTGGTAAACTTCCCAACAGTATGAAGTTAGAATCCCTTCAGGGTGGTGCCAGGTTCCATTCGGAAATTAAATAATCATTATTACCTGCTTGTGTGGAGAAGCCAGTTGTCTTCAGAAACATTGGTATAGTTGAATTGACAGTTATTGTGGCCTGAAGTTCTTTCAGAGGTTCAACCAAGCAGTCACAATTTGGTTATTACAAAATGATTGTTGGCACATCCTATGCAATATATCTAAATTGAGTAACAGTACCAGGTAAAATAGATGGGAATGAAGCTTGTGTATCTTCCATTATGATGTGTAATCAATAAATGATTTGATTCTCTTGAATGGAAAAAAAAAACCCACAAATACAAAAACAAACAAAAAATAAACATGATCACTATTATGTTTAAATGATTGAAAGCTTGTTATTTGGAATTTATGTTACAAATTGTATTAATGGCAATGATAATAATTAATCTAATAAAAATTTAAAAGCACTAAATCCTCATATTAAAATTATTCTTGCTGGATTCTTTGCATTTGCATGCATAATTGGATAGAAAATTCAGATAACATTCTATAGTGACATCAGTCACCTAATATAAAATAAGTTTAAACATGTGAAAAGGGTTTTGCTTTTAATGTCTTAAAAAATTCATTCAGAAAGAGGCTTGATAAGCTATAGCAGACAACACATCTGTAATTTGGTGAATTTCTGATATTTGACAAAGCCTCATTCATATGAGTTCTTCCAGGTTGTATTCTCTATTTATATACAATCCTGAACAATTTTAATTTGGATTTCAGTCCTGCTTAAGATTTTAACTCTCAAGTAATTATGCTTTATAACACATTTGGGTCCTTAAGTTTGAATGGGTTTAGCATGGTAGATTAGTGCATGCTAGATTCATTTCACCAATATGGGAATCTTTGAATTCTGACATCAAGTAAAAAAAAAATTAAATGATGATGAACTTAGAATTTTAATAGACTATAATTAATCTTCTGTAGCTTTTTCCTAAATGTGAATCTAATGTATCTGCTTTCTATCCTAATTATGATATTGGTTACAACAGTGTAATTTGTCATGCAAAACAGCTTTTCTGTTACATTCGAGTCAAAGTAGTACAGCTGTTAGAAGTTTGCTGGTTTTGAATACTGATATATAATAAATACTCTAGAAACTTCTGCTGAATGCTTCTATTCTTGGAAGTCTGAAGAGCTCCTTTAAATTCAGCAAAGATTCCTATGTACTCATCATTTCACAGTCTTAAATATTCCTGTTCCCAAGGGTAAAAAGAGGGCAAAATACAAGGCTAAATGAGAATAGCCCTGTTCTCTCAGGCTTAATTTTTCGATGCATTTGAAGGACACATTCTGTTTTGTTTGGTAAACTGAATTAAAAAATTAGCTTTGGAGGGAAACTCTGATCACATTCTTATAACCCTGAGTCAACCTTTGACTATCACAGGAGATAGATGCCTTATCTAATATTAGAATTCTTGGACAAATTCAATAGATAACTCATTGAAGTCAGTATATCTTGACATAGCTAGATTTAGCTCATGCTCTTCAGATATAGGTAAAGCCTCTTAATGCTCACTGTAATCTTAGTGGCTACATTTATATGTTTGGAATATTTATTGTTAGTTTTTAATGTGTATGGCTCTTTGTGGGAGCTTAATGCATTACAGTAAATGTGTATATTTTCTGCGTGTGCATATGCATATGCGTGGTGTTTTAGACCAGGTCTCATTATGTTGCAAGCATCCCAAGTAGCAGAATTACAGGAATACACCACTACATCAGGCTTCTCAGGGAGAGCAGGGAATTGAACCCAGGCCACTTCAGTGTGTGGGCAGCAATATCTAGCACATGGACCATGATCTGGGCTGAGCATATTTTTGTTAACCTGGACTGATAGAACTTACCATTTAGTGAATATGTGTAAAATACCCACAGAAACAAATGTAGCATTACAAATTACAGTAAGTGTTATTAACAAAAATAAAATAGAGTATTTCTGGAGAGGCTAAAAGCTTTCTGTAGAAGACATATTTAACTTTAACCAATGGGTGAGTAAAAGTTAACCAGAATGGAATAAAGAATACTCCAAGGGACCAGCAGTTAGCATAATGGCTATGTCGCTGGGCTCCATTGTAGTCGACCGCAGTTCGCGTCCTGGACCCGTGGCTTAAAACTCTCGCAGGGCGCATGTGCATGCGTGCCCAAAATCCAGAGAGAGAACAGAGGAGAAGGGATTATGGCATGGCATGGGGGTGATTTCTCGCTTTCTATCTCTCTGTCTGTCTGGTGAGCACACATGCCCTATAGCAAAAACCTCTCAAAAAAAAAAAAAAAACAAAAA